>NC_058117.1:31720283-32070283 GCF_914725855.1 Thunnus albacares | reverse complement strand
AAAGAAAATGTTAATGTGGTTTAGGCACTTTTCTTGAAGATAAGTGGAAGTACGAGGACTTATTATAATAATGAAAGACAATGTTGAGTTGCATTATGGGAAATGTAGGCTGCAGTGTTTTTTCTAGAGACTATAAGTCACTAAAAAGTTAACTAAAGCTTAAACTTCTTCGTTCCTTAAACACGTTTTCCACCAGACGACGACACTTCTGAACATCGACAACAAACAAAAATGTGATTTTTTTCCTCAGTTAAAGCTAAAGACTGAATAAATAATCATGTATCATTCTACATATTTATCTTTATAATAATATTAGAGCTGCAGCGATTAGTTGATTAATTGGTTAGTTGAGTGATCGATATTTTATGGACCAAACAACTAATCGATTAATTGACTGATTAATTAATAATGAAGATAAACATTAATTGCAGCCCTAAATAATATAATATTATCATCATCATCATTAATGTCTACAGACCCGTCACTCAAAAACTCACTTCTCATTGACTCGCTAAAAATCAAACAGTTTTTGCACCAGGTGTGTGTTTTTATGGCAGCAGGTGGATCCAGGTGTTGGTGTGATGGACCCGGACTCTGCATCACGCTTGCGGCTCTCAGGCCTCCTCGATGGGCGGGCTGTTGTAGCAGCCTTTGGGGATGGCCCTCAGGATGTCCTCCAGGTTAGTGATGTCTCCCAGGATGGTGTCGATGTCCGTGTTGATGCCGAGCAGCCGGCGTCGCTGGGCGACCTCCTGGTCCTCCATGTCTCTCAGCCGAGGCCTCAGCTGGCCCTCCACGTCCCTCTGAGCGTTGGCCAGAGAGTCCTCCAGCCGCTTCAGTTGCGACTCGTCCACAACGCCGGGTTTGTCTGCACAGAAGAAGAAGAAGACATGTGAGAAGAGTCCTGTAAATATCATCTTAGCAAATTTAGTGAAACCATCTAATGAAGACAAAATAAACATACTTCAACAGCTGTATGTGTGTATTTAGACATCTTTCTATAACTGAAGTGGGCTACTTAAAGGGCCAGTCCAACCAAATTACAAAAAGCTTATTTCTCTCTATGTATCTGTCCGGGTTTCAGTATGTTTGTATGTATGTTTACAGCAGTAGTTACGGAGCAACATTATCATTCATGTGGAGTCGTGTTTCTGTCCACCTGGTGGATGTAAGTCCAATATTCACTCTCTTTTAGCTCTGTTTTTACTCTCTACCAACTCCTGAGGGAAATATCTGGCTCTTTAGCTGCTAAATGCTCCACTATGTTCACCAGCTAGTCTACAGCTAACTGTGTCTGTTTGCCGTTTGGTGCTGAGCAGGTAGTGTACAGCGGCTTTTTACAGCTTTTTACTCTGAAAACGACGCTATGAGACGCTGAGAGTGAAGCTGAACAGTAAAGTTGCAGCCGGACAGATAAACAATGAGCTGAAACTCACTATAAAGCTCTGTAAAGCCGAGAGGAGCTGCAGAGTCACTGATAATTCTCTGTAGGTTCATCACTACGAGCCTCAACCAACACAGCGTACTGTAATAATTATACTGCATCACTATATTCAGATGATCCTTCTTTCAGGGAGTTAAACATTTTATTGAACCCAGTGATTGATGATATCTCTGAGGTTCCTGATCAACAGTATGAAGATCTGTACTCACTCATGTTAGCCAGCATGCTGCTGATGTCTCGTAGTGTTTTTCCCACAGCGTCTTTGGCGTCTCTGGCGTTGTTGAAAGCTGCAGCCGCTCCGACAGCAGCCTGCAGAGGAAACATTCACATCACTTCATGTTTCTGCACCAGTTTGTGAAGCTGTGTGCACCATTGTGTGAGTGTGCGTTTGTGTTCTCTTACCTCCTGAGCGTCAGCCTCCTGCCCCCTGGCGTTGTCCAGCTCTAAAGCCAGATCTCTAGCTGTAGTGGCCGCGTCCCCCCTCAGACCTGTTGCATCCTGGTTCAGTTTGGTGGCTTCATTCGCGAGACCAGCGTGGGACGGCAAAGACCCGACTGCTCCCTGAAGAGCGAAGACAAGAACACCCAATCAGCACAGAGCAGAGGAATTTAAAAATCTTTATTGAGTCCATCAGACTTCTTTAGAGTTAACAGAAGATGTATTTTTCTCTTTTGATGCAGCTAAGCTAGCAGTTCCCTGCTCTTTCCAGTCTTTGTGCTAAGCTAGCAGTTCCCCACTCTTTCCGGTCTTTGTGCTAAGCTAGCAGTTCCCCACTCTTTCCGGTCTTTATGCTAAGCTAGCAGTTCCCCACTCTTTCCGGTCTTTGTGCTAAGCTAGCAGTTCCCCACTCTTTCCAGTCTTTATGCTAAGCTAGCAGTTCCCCACTCTTTCCAGTTTTTGTGCTAAGCTAGCAGTTCCCCACTCTTTCCGGTCTTTGTGCTAAGCTAGCAGTTCCCCACTCTTTCCAGTTTTTGTGCTAAGCTAGCAGTTCCCCACTCTTTCCGGTCTTTGTGCTAAGCTAGAAGTTCTCCACTCTTTCCGGTCTTTGTGCTAAGCTAGCAGTTCCCCACTCTTTCCAGTCTTTGTGCTAAGCTAGGCTAACCACATGCCGTGTTGTAAAAGTGCAGCTGATGATTTTTTTACCTCCAGATTGTTGACCAGGTCCTCCAGCAGGTTGATTGTTCCCAGTGCGTTGTTGTAGTCATCAGACACATCTCCCAAGACGGACAGCGTCTCTGCGTTGTTGTTGACGGCCTGCTGGATGGTGGCGTTGATGGCGGGAAGACGCTCGATGGCGGCATCAGCCAGAGACCTGCTGCCGTCAATCTGCTGGTCGAATCCTGAGGAGAAAGAGGAAGAGAAACAGTCTACCGCTGCACTTCTGATAAAAAACAGTCAGATCAGTCCCTCGGTTAGTCTGCGTTTCTATGTACCTTTCAGGGTGTTGAGGGCGTCTTCCAGCTCGCCCATGTTGTTAGTGATGCGTTGCAGAGCGCCCTCGGTGTCCACCTTGGCGATATCGACTCTGTCCCGCAGCTTGTCGAACTCCTGCAAAGAGAAATCACACAGATATCAACTGGATGTTACAACACACCAGGTTGTTTTAAGACAGGCTTGAAAAATTGTGAACCCGTCCAACACACAGACTTCCATCAGTTGCCTGATGTGACATGACTGACGCTCTTTGGTATAAAACAGTTCTGCTCTGTTTTAATAACGTTTTGATCGATCTGTGAGCTAAAAGAATCCTTCAGTACCTGCTGGGCAGATTTGCCTTTAGCCAGCAGGTTCTCAGTGGCGGCCTTGTCTCGCTGCACACTGTCCTGCAGCGCCTCGTATCCCTGGATGCTCCCATCCACTGCCTCCTTCAGACCATCCAACCTGGTCACCATGGCGTCCAACTCCTCCTGAGCATGATGGGAACACAGACGGTCATAATCGTGCACAATAAGATTTTATTAATTCATGAGTGTTTCTACAGCTGAACTGCAAACAGCAGCATTACCTTCAGGGGTGACGGGACGTCTCGCTCCATGTCGGCGATGTCTTTCAGCATGCCGTCAGCCATTTTGCTCTCGTCTCTGGCCTCGCCGCTAAGACGGGTCGCCTGGTTCTCCAAGCCCTTCGCCTGAGCCGAGATTTGGTCGTACCTGAACACACACAGGAAGCTTTAGTTTGGAGTATCATCACAGATTTAGAAGAAGACCTCGGACTCGCCAGAAGAGACTCACGTGGTTTTCAGATCTCCAATCAGCTCTTTGACTTTGTTCTCTTTGTTCATGAGCGTTCGGACCAGAGACAAACTCTTCTCTGAGTCGCTCAGAGCCTCGTTGGCACTTCGCTCCACTGCATCCGCCTTCGTCTGATGTCTGTAGAGATACGAATAAGTGTCGGTGAAGACGTAAACATGCGACATCTTATCAACTGATCCATAACACCATGAAATCAATATAATGAACTCACTTATCGGCGAGGCTCATCGCTGTCTGCACCAACGAAGAGAGGAAGTTTGAACCCAGCGGAGCATCTCCGAGAGGAAACTCCTGACAGGAAGGAAGAGAGAAAATAAAAAAACATCATCATCATCATCATCATCATCATCACAATCAGAGAAATCTACACCTGCTGTTTTACTGTTCTGGCGGTTTAATGTGTTTTAGCTCATTAACTACAGTTCACGCCATTAGTTTCAGCTCATTTCTATGAAAATCAACTGAATGTCAATGTTCAACTTTATGAAAGACAGGAAAATTTTTGTGCTAAGCTAGCAGTTCCCTGCTCTTTTCGGTCTTTGTGCTAAGCTAGCAGTTCCCCACTCTTTCCAGTCTTTGTGCTAAGCTAGCAGCTCCCCACTCTTTCCGGTCTTTATGCTAAGCTAGCAGCTCCCCACTCTTTCCAGTCTTTATGCTAAGCTAGCAGTTCCCCACTCTTTCCGGTCTTTGTGCTAAGCTAGCAGTTCCCCACTCTTTCCAGTCTTTATGCTAAGCTAGCAGTTCCCCACTCTTTCCGGTCTTTGTGCTAAGCTAGCAGTTCCCCACTCTTTCCAGTCTTTGTGCTAAGCTAGCAGTTCCCAACTCTTTCCAGTCTTTGTGCTAAGCTAGCAGTTCCCAACTCTTTCCAGTCTTTGTGCTAAGCTAGCAGTTCCCCACTCTTTCCAGTCAGGAAAACTCTGAAACCTGGTCCCGCCAAACCTTTCTGTCATCACGACGGGGGGTTAATTGTGTTAATTGAGCAGCAGTGCCACACAATGCAAAATCCCCCTAAAATATTTAATATAAATATTATATTAATATAAAATATTTAAATACATAAATAATATTATAATATTTAGCTCTTTTTTTTATAATAATTTTGTGTTAAAGTTGTTATTTGATGGTTTTCAGTCCCACATTTCTTTGGGTATTTATTAAAGAATGACTGAAATCTTGAAAACCAAAAATCTGAAAGGTATAATTTGGAATATAGTTTTAATGGAAACACATGAAAAAGTTGCAGTATGCCCCTTTAAGAACCTGATCGTTATGTTTTACATCCATCTATCCGCCTGCTGTGTGAGCGCGAGCTTACAGCTGATTGCAGCTTGGTCTTCGCCTCCTCCAGTTTCCGTCTCATCTCCTCCGTCAGCGTCTGGACCGTCTCCACCATCGTCTTGTACGTCTGCTGACGTTGTTTGATGTCGTCCGCGGCGACGGCCATGTTCTGGATGTCCTGCCCGACGGTCAGCTGACTCCGGCTGATGGACGACAGCTGAGCCTTCAGATCCTCCTCCATTTCTATTGGACGCAGAAGGTGTGACATCATCAGTTTAAAATGAATCGCTTCTTTCATCACATGATATTTGTTAACTGGATATTCAGTGTTGTGTATGGAAGGTTTACAATGCCAAATACAAACAAATTAAAGAAGTGAAACATGTTATATGTATTTTCTTTTGATTTTCTGTGTCATAATTACATTAAAAAATAAAATTTTTAATAAATGACAATTATTAATGTTTTCATTCTATCAATTTAACAAGCTAACAGGAACTCAAATTACAAGAAAAAATGACAAATTTGCAAATAAAAATGTGAAATTTTTTAGTGATAATCACACAAAATGTTGTTAAAAAAACAGGTTGTAAGGTTGTAAAAAATACTGTTTTGCTATTCATACACACAAATACAGCAGAAAAACTGTTATTATCTATTTATTGTCTATTAACATGTAAAGTGATTTTATCACAACTAGTTTTTGTGCGTTTATAAATGAAAGTATACGGTATGTATGCCTGTTAATCACTGAAAATATAATAATTCACAAGGCTTTGCAGAGAAAAAAAGTTGTATGGTCTACAGAATAGATAAAGATGAAGGTAAAGAAAAGATAAATTAGTGTCCATTTAACATTTATGACTCAGTAAATGCATACATCCATATAGCAATGTTTCACTTTATTTCTATGTTTTCATGTTTGACATGCCAAATCTTCCATAACTGAGATGGCTGCTGGTGTAAATAAAGTATTGTGTGTTACCTGTGAGCTGCTTGGTGCTGTCCTGCATGTCGTTCACCAGCTCATCCATGGCTCTCAGAGTCGCCTCCATCTCGGCGCTGTTGGTCGGTTTCAAACCTCCGTCCATCTCTGAGAACAGTCTCTGTAACTCCTGCAGTTTGGCGGCGTAGGCCTCCATCTGAAAACACAGAACGCAAGCAAGAAACTAATTTAGAACAATCGACTTGTTTCCAACCAGTCTGATCGTCTGACCGCTGCAGCTGAAGTGTGACCCCGACTACACGCCGCTTTTTGTAAGACGTCAAAAGCCAAAAAAGGTTGGAAACCAGTAAATATATTTAGTTAGTTTTTCAGACATACCTTTACTTTGATGGGGCTGAAACAGGCAGGACAGTTGGACCGTTCACACCTCGAACCCTCGAAGCCCGGTCTGCACCGACAGCGACCCGAATCATCACACTGTCGCGACTCAGAGCCGGCGACGTCGCAGTCACACGCTGATCCACAAACAGAGGAAACGTTCACATTATAACAGGATCCGGTATATCACTTTATTGTCTGATCTTCAGTGTAAACGCAAAAGCAAAAGATACCAAGTGTAGTAAATATTAATGTCCACTGTAAAGTTTGAATTTAACCAAGTTTATCTAAAATATTGTACATTTTCTGTGTTTTTTTTTGTCCTTTACATCATTTACAGCAAAAATGTTCCTGTAAAATGAGCATTAAAATCTGATGATGTGAAATTTAAGCGTAAATAAATTGTGAATTATATAAGAAATCTGCAACTAACAATTCTGTTCAATATTATTCTATTGATTTTTTTATTATTATTTTTCATAAAATATATAAATTGTCCAAAAATAATAACTGCTGATTTTCAATTCCCAAATTCTAAAGTGATGTGTTGAAACTCAAAATAATAATAATAATAATAATAATAATAATGATAATGATAATGATAATGATAATAATAATGATAATGATACTAATAATGATAATAATAATAATAATAATAATAATAATAATAATAATAATAATTTACAGCTCTACATCTGCTGCTGACCTGAACAATTTCATATTATTTTATTTATCATTTTCATGTAATTTATCTGTTTTTTACTGTATAATATAGATATAAAATAAAGTAATTATTCCAACATAAAGCAGAATATCCTCACAGTGTAGAATCAGATTCACAGTTTTGCTTTAATAAACCCTTAAATTAATTGATTATCACTGATTATCAACTATCTGAATACTCGATCAGTCTTTCAGCAGCGTTTACGTCGTCACGTCGTTTTCTTACGTTTGCAGGCGTCGGTCGGTCGTCTGTGGTAGAAACCGGGCCGACACGTCTCGCAGCTCCGTCCCCGCGTGTTGTTCACACACTTCAGACACTCGCCGCTGTTGCGATCGCAGCTTCCCGCCACGCTGACGTCGATGTGTCCGTTGCACTGACAGGGTCTGCAGGGCCGCCGCACGCTGTCGCCCCTCCCGGGGTCGCCGTAAAACCCCTCCTCACAGACGTCACAGCGAGAGCCTGAAGAGAGAGTCAGAGACCAGTTTTAAAAACATTTTCATATCGTCGTCTCTCTGATATCAATAATGTTTGGAGGAATATTGAATCATATAACTGGATGATAACTGGTTGTGATGTCAGATAAATACTCGTTATTTGAACGATATTTATTAATATTTTTCATACGTAGTTTTCTTGCATCACATAAAATGAACAATGAGACGTCACTTCACATAATCAGCTGTTTACAAAGTGGAGACAAAACTGTTTAATACAAAAGAAGAAGAAGATGATGTACAAGAGGAATTTTGAGTAATTTAATTTACAGCTTTTGTGCTAATTTGCTGGTATTTAACAGAGATGATGGTGCAATTTGGTACAAATTATAAGAAACAACAAAGTTGGTTTAGTTGGTATTTTTTCTTTTAATTAACAGAAAATACTACTTATTTTCAGTATAATTTATTAAGAAATGTACTAATTGTTAATCTAAAAATAGCCAAACAGCCCATAATAAGCAAGTGCTCACCAATTTAACCAGCGGAGGATTTGGGTGCATCGTGGGTTGCATTCAGGTTTATATGAAAGCTTTTATCTGATTGGTTGTGTAAAAGAAAACTGAATAACAGGTTCATCATTTGATGTATTTCTTCAATATATCATACATGTTTCAGACAGTGTTTAAGTTCAGTTTAGTGTTAGTGTGTGTGTGCTGTGTCTATTCTAAACTTAGTTCTTTGCTGTGTAAGATGAGGCAGTTTATTCTGTTATACCTTTACCTGAGCCAGTGAGAAGATAAACTGTAGTTATGTAGATGTTTATGTGTAAAACTGATCAGCTTTAGAGGATAGTGTGGTTTGTCCTTAATTTAATATAGTAGTGATGTTATTTTGTGATGTTACTTGGTGCTTATGTACTGTCATATATGGTCGTATAGAAAGTCTGTTCCTAGGTTAGCTGAACTTTTGACTTATGTTTCTATCTGAGGGTTGCTGACCTGTAAGGTTA
Source organism: Thunnus albacares (assembly GCF_914725855.1). NCBI lineage: Eukaryota > Metazoa > Chordata > Actinopteri > Scombriformes > Scombridae > Thunnus > Thunnus albacares. The sequence goes on along the minus strand of NC_058117.1, from coordinate 32,061,815 downwards.
GTAAACAGATGTCTTCAATTCTGTACGAGTAGTATTTAAGGGACTGGTTAACCTTTCAGACAAAGTAAAGATAGCTAGGTGGTATCTTTGTCTCCAGAACTATGATGCTTTATACTTCTGATTGTATTATTTGATTACATTATTTCATAACCTGACAATGCTCTCTTTGTGTGTTTATTGAGTCATCAGCAATTTCCCCATTACAGTTGCATTGTGCAATTTGGTAGCAGAACTACCAAAATCCCATTTCACATGGAAAATCTACTTTACTTATCAAATTAGGGGAACTGGAAAGAAAGCAAGAACACCAAAGAACATTATCTTCACACCTGCTGCCTGAATTGTGTTTCTTAAAACTTATTTTGCAGTTGAATGTCTGTTTGTCCAACTGGCTGGACCATCATGGTTTCTTCTAACTTCTAACATGGTTTGTGAATGTGTAATAAAGTTGTGCATTGTGATCTCCAGAGATTAATGACCACGGATGACGAGACACGCTGGAAAAATGTGCTGAACAGGGCAGGAAAGATATAAAGAATGATCGTATTGTTGTGTGGACCTACCGGTGGTTCCGGGGGGGCAGAGGTCACAGCGGGGCGACAGTGATCCGGCGGGCAGCGAGCAGGACACTCCCTCCGGACAGGGACACTTCACACAGGCTTGAGGCAGCGGGTCTCTGTAAAACCCCTCCGAGCAGCTCCGATCGCCCGGCGTCTCGTCGGCAGAGTAACAGTCTCCGGTCTGCGGGTCGCAGCTGCCTCCTCTGCAGTTGCAGGGCTCGCAGGAGCTGAAGGCTCCGTCGGCGGGGGTCGTACGTCTGAAACCCGCGGCGCATCGCTCGCAGGACTCACCCTCGTATCCCCGAGGACAGGTGCAGGTCTGCACCCAGCCGGCAGGGACGCCGGACCCCCGCCGAGCCGACTCCAGCTTCACGTTGTCGAGGTAACCGCGTCCTGGAGAGACACAACAGTTCAGCTACTGAGCACAAAACAACAAGATCATCCTGCAAGCACTCACATGCTTTCATTTCAATAAATGTTCAAATGATCCGATATTCCAACAGATTTGTGTATCAGAACTTTGTTTTTTTTGAAGCTCACCGTTTTCTCCGAACGTGGCTCGTATCTTGATGGCGGTGATGTCCTGGAGGAGCGTCTGAAACTGGAAGGAGGAGAGCTGAGGCCTCCATCTGCTGCCGGGCCGCTCGTCCAGTCTGTTTCATCAGACACAAGACAAGAGTTCATAAACACTGGTAGCTGCTGGTATCAGACCAGTAACCAGTCGATTCCTCAGATAATCAGCTGGAGACGACCTGATTCTAATCTGAAAACTCCTCTTTTTTTGGTTCTTGTTAACTGTAAGTTTCCCACATCATCATAAATGTAAAAACAAATAAATAACTTTATGACATATGGCTTCAATACCAAACGCTCAGATTAGTGATTATTATTGTTATTCAAGGATTCTGCTGCCTGAACAGTTAAAGACGTTGCACCAATCATAAGACACAATTTTCAAATATCACAACATTTGATATGACCTCCAGGACTGAAAGATATATAACATGCTGCCATCTATAGTACCATCAATACGCCTTCAGTGGCTTTGAGTGCTGAGACCCCAGAAGGTCAGAAGGTTAATGAAACCCAGGATGTCCTGACCTGAAGCTGTAGGTGATCTTCTGTCCACAGGGGACGATGGAGCGCAGGTCACCCAGCGAGGCGGAGACCCGCAGGCCGCCGGCTCCTTCCAGGATCACATCGTTGGTGGACGGGTGTCGAACGCCGCGGTCCAGACGCAACGAGAAGATGAACTTCTGACCGTAACTTAGCAACTGGTTCCCGAGGTAAGGAGCTGGAGGAGAGGAGGGAAAAAAAAAAAAACATCTGGTCAGGAGGAGGACAGGAAGAAGAGAGGGAGAGAAGAAGAAGAAGAAGAAGGAGGGAAATGTTCTCACCTGGTGCGTACAGGTAAACCGGCAGGCTGTTTTTGGAGATCACCTCCAGGTCCTGGTGTTTTGGTGACCAGCGAAAGTGGACATCGTGGGGGGTGACGCCGTGCGCCGTCGCCGCCCGCCAACCATCGGGACCTGAAAAACACACAACACGACAGTCTGTCAGCTGAATCTGTGGAAAAACCAGAACCCTCGGTTACCGTTACCGTGGAGAGGAGAGGTCAAAGGTTTACCGTCGGCGAAGGTGGTGGTGATGTTGTAGGCGGAGTAACCGGACTGTGCAGAACACCGGCTGCTGTGACCATAACAGAAACACGGTGGACTCTGACTCCCAGCAGCCTCTCTGGTCTGACGTCTGGAAAACACAACGACAGCGACAGGAAGTTAGAACAGAAACGGACAAAACAACGCAGAAGAAGAATATTTCTGTGAACTAGAAACGGCAACATTTATTTAAACGTTTTTAAACCGCTTACTATATTTTTCACCATTTTCTGATATTTTATCGATCAAATAACTGACAGATTAATCTTCATTCTAACGAATATAATAACCAGTTGCAGACCTGGACCCTGGTCTACCTGCTTGCAAGTCTAGTTTTAGTTTTCAAATGTGACTCAGTTCAAGCAGCACAAATTTCAGCACTGAGAGAAGATTTGGTTGAAACAGAAGCACCGGAAACTGAATCAAATTTAAACACTAATAGACGGTTCTTTCAACTTAAAAACCAAAGTTCACACAATGCTGACTAAGTCTTTCACCGCCAGCTCGATCTCTCTGTATTTCACAGAACACCTGAGCTTTTGAATCTGATGTCTGTGGCGACTCTGAAGGAGCCGATGTGTTAGTAGTAGCAGATAGACGTTAAGCGGTAAAATTTTTGAGTTGAAGTGAACTATTTAAAGAGATACTGATATAAATGTGAGATTATTTTAAGGATTCTGTGTATCTGAAGAGTTTTTTCTTCACCTTTGCCGGCAGCCGTCTGGTCCGATTGGTCCGTCGGGGCAGCTGTTACATTTGTCTCCGGTGACTCCTTCCTTACAGCTGCAGCGCCCCCCGCTGTCACACGTAGCGCTGACAGAACCTGCAGGGAAAAAGCAACAAGATGAGATGAACATGTTTCTCTTTTTCCAAACATCACAGTGTGTGTCTTAAAAAAAAAAAAGCTTACAAGGCGGCAACGTCCGGGGCTGAAAAAATGAAGCCAAAAAACTGCAGTTCCCTGAACGACCACTTGAGGCTCCAGAAGCGAGTCAATCCCCATAGACCCCCATGTTAACATGTCCAACTTTACAGCAGAAATAAACGTGTTTACAGCCTGGTACAAAAAACGGTTTTGGTCAGAAACCAACGGGTGACGTCACGGTAACTACGTCCATATTCTTACGCAGTCTGTTTCTTACCTATTGTGTTGCAGTCGCAGGGCATGCAGTTCACTTCTCCCGTCTGCTGGTAAAATCCGTCCTTGCAGCGCTCGCATTGGAGGCCTTCAAAGTTTCCCTCACAGTTGATGCATTGCAGACCGCTTTCGCCCCACATGCAGTACCGAGCTCTGCCGTTGCATATGCATGGTGCTGCAGGAGAAGAAATAAAACATTATTAATATCATTTATTGTTCAGTGCAGCAGAAACTCTGCGTCTCTCTCTTCTGGTTGATGATGTTTTGGACTTTTTCTTTTATGGTTTGTTTTAATAAGGTGCCATTTATGTTGTTTTTAGGATTAAATATTTTACATGATTGCATTAGAAATGTTATATATTATTTTATAATCACATTTCTGTTTGTGACATAATTTGTGTCTTTATCTGTCTTATGTTGTTTATCTGTAACTGGAATTATTTATTCAAACACTTGATTTCCTGAGTGTCCTCCTTTGTTGTTTTTTCTGATTTTTTTTCATTTTGCAATTGTTGAGCACTTTACAAATATCTGTTATAGTTATATTTTCATGGTTTTAGCAATTAGCTATTATTGGTCATTTATAATAATATTATAATAATAATCCAAAAGATATCAGGTGCTACTTGGACATAACTGAGTATAGACAGTTAAATACTGATAGTGCCTCCTACAGGCGGAAGTGTTCATCACAGCCACAATATTAAAGTGCAGGACAGAACAAACATCCCTATGATTTAACTATTCTTGGTTTTACAAACCCTGCTGCTAAGATATAAAGTTTGTCCACAAGGTGGCGCTAGAGGAAAGGTCAAGGGGTTATTAAAATCTGTAGGAACCTGAATATCCACAGGTGTTGATCAGACTGATTTATTGGTTCCCTGGAAAAAAACAAGTACAGCTTTTCTCCTCCAGAATACCTCGCTGAGCTTTAACATGACCGACCAGAGCATTAGAGATGTTTACAGAGCGTGAAGCTCCTCCCGTGGTCTGTGGTTTGTTCATAAATCCTGGAGAGAGCTGCGCCTCCCAGACCGAAGCCCTGCAGACAAATCACCTCACTCCGCAGAGCCCCACCCAAAACCAGCCAACGCCTCATCTGAGGAAACGACACCGCTCAGATCATCACGCTGTCAAACACCAGCAGATCTGGTAAGACTTTTTTTCCGGCAGTGAGCCTCCCACTGCTTCAAAGCTTCATTTCAAACTCTGAGAGTTTCAACAGGCTGCTGCTTGTTACCACTGTTAGCAAAGAGAGGACGTTTTAAACACAGCTTTAAATACAGTCCCCATACACAGTTCTTCCTTTAACTCTGGAAGAGTTAAAGGAAACAGAACGAGGAGTTAGTTACATATTAATGTTCAAATGATCCAATATTTCACCAATAAATCAAAGATTAGAGAAAAAGAACTTTGTTTTTTCTTCTTTCCTCTCCCATTAATCATCTCACCACCCCTCAGATTTATCTGCTGACCCTTTGGAGGGCCCCGACCCCTAGGTTGGGAACCACTGGACTAAACTAGCTAACTGTATATAAAGTAGTGTAAACTAGCTCCACCTCCAGCAGCTACAACAGTAACATGCTGCTCTAACACTGATGCTTCACTATTAATAATCTAATGATGTCATATATAATAATATATCAGTCAGAGGGACCAAACCACTACTTTTACTGCAATACTTTAACTACATCAAGCTCATAATACTTATGTACTTTTACTGCAATACTTTAACTACATCAAGCTCATAATACTTATGTACTTTTACTGCAATACTTTAACTACATCAAGCTCATAATACTTATGTACTTTTACTGCAATACTTTAACTACATCAAGCTCATAATACTTATGTACTTTTACTGCAATACTTTAACTACATCAAGCTCATAATACTTATGTACTTTTACTGCAATACTTTAACTACATCAAGCTCATAATACTTATGTACTTTTACTGCAATACTTTAACTACATCAAGCTCATAATACTTATGTACTTTTACTGCAATACTTTAACTACATCAAGCTCATAATACTTATGTACTTTTACTGCAATACTTTAACTTCATCAAGCTCATAATACTTATGTACTTTTAATGTAGTTGGATTTTTTTTATGCAGGACTTTTACTTGTAAAGGAGTATTTCTATATTGCTGTATTGGTACTTTTACTTAAGTAAAGGGTCTGAATACTTCTTCCACCACTGGCAAACATAGAAATACTGTGATCTAAAGAAACTGAATCCTGAATTCAAAATGTGACTTAAGTAAAAATACTATTAACAGCAAAATGTGCCTAAACTATCCACAGTAAAAGTACTCTTTATGCAGACTGGCTTCTTTTCGAGTGTTATACTGTTACAGCCCTGGTGCTGTGTGTGCCTCTTTGCCTTTTTCTTTCCTTCTATCTCTCTCTAGGTTCAGCCCCCACACATTCAAATATATTGTATAATAAATTCTCTTGTTTTTTATACATCTCAGTTTCCCCCTCCTCCTTATCTGGGTAATCCTTCAATGTTACTTCCCTCATCCCCTACACCTTTTTGGGGACTTAACATATACTATTACAGTATATTATATTGTTTGTGTTTATCTCTAACACATAAGTTTAATGTTGTACTTCATGAATGTGGAGCCAATTTTAGATACTTTGAGTAGATTACTAGTAATAGTACTGCATCATGTAATAATAATAATAATTACACTAATACACTTTTCTTATATAGCACCTTTCACACAAAGTTCCTAATTTTTTTCAAAGAAAATAAAAAAGCAAAAAATTTATACAACAATTAAAATATATAAATATATGTTATTTTATGTCAAATCTTCATCTGAAAAATAACTAAAGCTGTCAAATAAATGTAGTGGAGTAGAAAGTACAATATTTCCCTCTGAAACGTAGTGGAGTGGAAGTAGAAAGTAGCATCACATGGAAATATTCAAGTAAAGTACAAGTTCTTCAAATGTGTACTTAAGTACAGTAAAATCAATGTTAATATCTTCATTAAAAACACAAACTTTAACTCCACCTGAGAAAGACTATTATAGTCATACAACTGTGATATTATAATCTTTATCATAGCCTATAAGTATTAATAAGGATCCAACACGTTCATGGAAAACTAAAAGGAGATGAAGTGATAAAATAAGACAAATCAAAGACATGAACACAAGGTGGAGAGAGAGAAGGCAGCAGATGGAGGTGGTGTTGATGTGGACATTATTACTGAGGTAAATGCAGCCAAACACACTAAAGAAGGTCTAAACGAAAGTAGGTCTGTGGACGGGTTTGACTGGACGGGATGTGATGCGGTTGGGACGGACTAAACTTTCTCTGATAGTCAGTGAACATGCGGGTGGAGACTGTAATGCGGAATTAATCTCAACAGAAATAAGATCAGAATAACATCACACTTTGTTCCAGGAGAGGTGGTCAGCAGCAGAAATCCAGCCCGAAGACGCGTCTAATGAGCTCAGTAGGTGAGTGCTCTGAAGCAAACCCGCACTATACCTTGTTAACATGACTCAGATACAGTGGTATGAGTGCGCTCTGCTGACTATTTGATCTGCATTCTGCGCGTTTTGCGCTCCGCCAAGTCCTCCACTTTCTGTCCTGTAGGTCCAACTTCTCTGATCCTTCTTTTAACCGGAAAGCTGCTTATTCCTGCTGTTAAATTAAGCTTTAAAGTTGACTGAAACTTTAAATCCTAAAAGGATTCATAAATACTGAGTCATGATCTTAACTGTCTAATGTCTGCTGACACCCTCCTCTCTGAAAGTGTTGTAATTACACATGAACATACATCCAAGTTTTCAAAGCTGCATTCAGTGATTTTTTTTGGCAAAAATAAATACAAATATTATTTGACACTTAAATTAAAAGTAGAACAGCCTTCAGTTAACTCCAGGTCATATCTGTACTTTTAAGACAACTACAACTGTAACGCCCAGTCAGTGCTTTCACTTCAACTACGCATCTAACCTTTCTACTTTTTTTCTGCAATGCAAAACATTTCAGCTGTGTGTAATGCATTTTAGGTTGCAAGGTGTTCAGCAAAGCGCTTCACCAGCCGGCTTTTCATGTGAAACTTTTTGAAGCAATTTGAGGCAATTCATTTCAGCCCCTTTTACAGTACTACAGTTCAACTCTCAGCTTTAGTATTTCAGCTGTTAGCTTCTTCAAGCAAAGCACTTCAGCTTCTGACTTTGCAAACACAAAGACACATATTTTTATATATGTATGTATGTATATTCACCAAATGATTACACTATAAATTGCAGTCTGTAATCAGCAGCATTACCAACAGCTCCACTCCCACTCTGCACCAATCACATACACATGGATTTTGAAAATATGTAAAATGCCACGAAGAAACTTAAATAGACAGACTTTTTGAATCATTATCACTGTGCATGAAAATACATTTGGCTCATGTTTGAATGGGTGACTATTATTTAACTGCACTGTACAGTAACCAAACTAACTACACATCCATCAAGGTTTCTGGTTTTCTCTAGTCAGACTACAGTCATAAATTCCTGTTTTTGATCCACAGAGCCTCCATATAAAGAGGTTTAGCACCAGAAAGACTTTCACTTCAGCTGCAGCATCAACTCTTCACTCTTAAACCCAAACATGGCCAGCAAATTAAAATGTGGTAAGTCATGACTCATGATACTACTATATTCATGTTCATATGGTCCTTTGACTTAAATTGTATTCAGTATGTTTTTTCTTTGTATTTGTGAAGTCAAGTCAGTATTTATTTATACAGCCTGATATCACAAATCACACATTTGCCTCAGAGGTCTGTACAGCAATACAACATCATCTGTCCTTAGGATGAAGAAAAACTCCTCAAAAAACATTTAAAGTAGAAAAAATGTTAGAAACCTCAGGAAGAGCAGCAGAGGAGGATCCCTCTCCCAGGACAGACAGACTTGTAATAGATGTTGTGTGTACAGAACAGAACAAGAAAGCAAAATTACAGAAATAGAGCATGGAACAGGACAACAAACTTATAGATGGATTGATAACATATAGCAACATGTTACATGAAGCCTCTGCATTTATTAAATCACTACTGAGAAACATCTTGTGTAACTGTGAACTCTGACTATTTACACACACATTAGCATCATGGATGTATTATAAGAACTAGATACCGGACTCAAACTATTCAGCAATTAAAATTGCTCATCTGGCACATAAGTCAAAAAAAAAAAAAAAAAAAAGAATCTGTGCAGCCGCCTAAATATGCACAGTAGTGTTTCTACTGCTCGGTCCTTAGACCTTACATCGGGATGACGCCACAAACCCACAAAAAGTACCTTGTTTGACCTTGTTTGCAGTTCAAGGTGTCCTGTCAACAGCTTTATGTGTTTTTTTATAATGGTGGTCTCACTGAAATACCGCAAGTGGCCACTGGGAAAAACCGGCAGTAAGGCTGAGTGGTGGCGCACATCCAGGTAGTTATTAATAGTTAATAGTTTTCATGTCAGCTCTAAGGGGAGAAATTGACAGTGTTTGTGTTTATTAATTCATTGATGTTTTCCCCCACCCACCGTAGCAGCTGAGGGGAATCTACCTGTAGTGAAGCAGGTGAGCTGACAGACAGACTGGGAGCCGATTAATCAATATAGATACTGTTAATAAATTCAAAACAAACATACAGCAGGATTTTTGTGTAATTTAAACAACTGTCTGTGCAGATTAGGCTGCACTAATCATGACAGAGGAGAGGAAAATAGACTCAGAACATAAAAACATGGGGAGTCCTGGGGTGAAGCACGTCTCTTGGAGCCAGTGTTGATTGGCCATTAGAGTTTAAATTCTTATTTCATATTTTTCATCCTTCTAAACAGCAAAGGAGGAGCTGAGGATTGTGATGGTGGGGAAGAGTGGAACTGGGAAGAGTGCCACAGGAAATACCATTCTTGGGCGTCACTGCTTTGAATCAAAGTGCAGTGCTACATCTATAACTGAACAGTGTTCTAAGGGCACAGGTAAAATGAAGGGACAAAAGGTTGCTGTTATTGACACTGCAGGCCTGTTTGACACCAGGTGGGACCAGGATAAAACAAATAGAGACCTCAGTCAGTGCATCTCTTTTTCCTCTCCTGGACCCCATATCTTCCTGATAGTTATCAGGGTGGGCAGATTCACACCAGAAGAAATGCAGGCGGTGGAGGTGATTCAAGAGATGTTTGGCCAGGCTGCAGACAAATACAGCATGGTTCTCTTTACTCATGGAGACAATCTGGATGACACCACTATCGAGGAGTACATGGAGGACAGCGAAGATCTGCAGGAACTTGTGGCCACATGTAATGATCAGCACCATGTCTTCAATAATAAGCTGAAGGATCGCCTTCAAGTTACTGAGCTGTTTAACAAGATCAGGAATATAGTGGAGAAGAACGGAGGAAGCCACTACACCAATGAGATGTTCCAAGAGGCAGAAAGAGCCTTTCAAGAAAAACAACAACGCATCCTGAAAGAAAAGGAGGAGGAAGAACGTAAAAAGGAAGAGGAACTGGAGAAGAAAGTAAAAGAAAAATATGACCAAAATCTCAAAGATATTACTGAACAACTCCAGGCTGACAGGGAGAAGGAGAAGAGAGAGAGAGAGGAGGAAAGAAAGAAGGAACAACAGGAAATGAATATGGCAATGAATGACTTGAAAAAGGAAAAGGAGAGGTGTGATCTGGAAAAGGAGAGGGAGATGCAGCTTAATAGGGAGAGGCAAAATATGGAGCAGGAGTGGGAGAGGAAGTATGAGGAGATGAAGATGGAGAATGAAAAACGGATGAACATGGAGAGGTAGTACTGGGAGAGAAGAGAGGATGAAAGGAGGGAGGGGGAGAGAAAAGAGGAGGAGAGGGCTAGACGAGAGGAGGAGAGGAGAGAGAAGGAGAGAAAAGAGGAGAAGGAGAGAAGAGAGGAGAAGGAGAGAAAAGAAGAGGAGAGGAGGGAGAGGGAGAGAAAAGAGGATGAGAGGAGGGAGAAGGAGAGAAAAGAGGAGAGAGAGAGAAAAGAGGAGGAGAGGAGGGAGAAGGAGAGAAAAGAGGAGGAGAGGAGGGAGAAGGAGAGAAAAGAGGAGGAGAGGAGGGAGAAGGAGAGAAAAGAGGAGGAGAGGATGGAAAAGGAGAGAAAAGAGGAGAAAGAGAGAAAAGAGCTGAAGGAGAGAAAAGAGGAGGAGAGAAAAGAGGAGGAGAGGAGGGAGAAGGAGAGAAAAGAGGAGAAGGAGAGAAGAGAGGAGGAGAGGATGGAGAAGGAGAGAAAAGAGGAGAAGGAGAGAAAAGAGGAGAAGGAGAGAAAAGAAGAGGAGAGGAAGGAGAGGGAGAGAAAAGAGAGGGAGATGAGGGAGAAGGAGAGAAGAGAGGAGGAGAGGAGGGAGAATGAGAGAAGAGAGGAGGAGAGGGAGAGAAGAGAGGAGGAGATTGAGAGGAGAGAGGAGGAGAGGAAAGAAAAGGAGAGAAAAGAGGAGAAACAGAGAAAAGAGGAGAATGAGAGAAAAGAGGAGGAGAGGTGGGAGAGGGAGAGAATCAAGGAGGAGAGGAGGGAGAAGGAGAGAAAAGAGGAGAGAGAGAGAAAAGAGGAGAAGGAGAGAAGAGAAGAGGAGAGGAGGGAGAGGGAGAGAAAAGAGGAGAAGGAGAGAAGAGAGAAGATGGAGAGAAGAGAGGAGAAGGCGGAGAGGGAGAGACAAGAGAATGCGAAGAGGGAGAGGGAGAGACAAGAGGAGGAGAGGAAGAGAAGAGAGGAGGAGATGGAGAGAAAAGAGGAGGAGAATAGGGAGAGGATGAGAATGGAGATGGAGATTAGAAGAGAGGAGCAAAGGATGAAACATGAGAGGGAAAGCAGAGAGCAGGAGTGTAGGGAAAGGGAGAGACAAGAGAAAATAAAGCCAGATAATGCTGGACTTATTGAAAAGGGTTTTAGAGGCTTGTTTGGATAAAAGAGAGGAGGAGAAGAGGGAGAGAATAGAGAAGAAGAGGGAGAAGGAGAGAAGAGAGGAGGAGAGGAGAGACCTTTTTTGACCTTTAACCAACCCTTTATTGGTCCAATTCTTCATTTACAATAAACAAACATAAAGAAATTAACCATATATATATCACCTGATCACGTATTTACACCCTCCTCCTCAAAATAACCAACACAATAATAAATAAACAAACAAACAGATTTCCTCATTGTTTTCAGAAGCTGAGAATAAGTGATTCACCAACTATTCTACACAAAACATCTTCAACTCCCCAAATAGAGATAAACTCCTCCAAGTCTGACACCTTTTTATAATATACAACTCTATTCTAAGACGTGTGGCCACCAGGCCTCTGAACATAAGTTCAACATCTACAGATCCTGTTCCCTTTGTTTTATTCCTTCTAGTGAGTCAAATGCTCATCTTGGCTTGACCCAGTAAAAAATGAACCAGACAGACAGACCTCCGCTGAACTGCAGAGTATCTGGGACCAAAAATGAACAACTTGTCATCAAAAACCAATCCTAAACCAGCGAGCCACTGCTGTAACAGAGAGAAAACCGGAGCTAGTCTGGGACAGCTGAGCCTTGAGATGTTTTAAAGTTTCCTCAGCCTGGCAAAAAACACAATGACTTCCTGTTCTATGATCTATGTGGGTCAGTTGTCTGTTCGTAGCCATGGCCCCATGCACCACCCTCCACTGGAGGTCTGCACCGTGTTTCTCTATGGGAGGTTTGTACAGGGACCTCCAGCTGCCTCTGGGAGATGATCCTGGCACCAACACACCAGACCACCTCGACTCCCGGACACTGGCTAATGATGCTCTATTCAGAACCTTCACAGATACGGCATAGACGTATGACATGTTGTAATGCGACTCCTGAGATCTATCAGTCCCTGGCCCCCCTCTAACACAGGTAGAGACAGCACAGCAGATTTAATCCAGATTTAATCAGGTCCGAACAGTTGTGAAATCTCACAACTAGATTTTTATTGATATTTGTATTTTTCTCTTAAAAGAAAAAGGAAAACACTGAAGAGATGCAACACTTTAACTAATGAACCATTGACCACAGTAACAGAACTGTTATATGCTTATTTTCTCATTCTACTTTTGGTGAGCAGCCTTGAAACAGTTCCTGTGAGGCACAAAACACAGGTGCATCTTGCATTTGTGGTAATACACCTGTGTTTTCCATGAGCAGAATGGCTGCTTACATCTGGTGCCTTCCCATTTGTATTCATAGTTGGGCATGTGGTCCAATACATTGTTTTTTATGTCAAAACTTAATTTTCATAATATAAATAAACTTGCTCAGATTACATCTCTTTCGACCTGGTGTCCACTGTAATGATCAACAGGTTAAATGTCCTCAGGCCTGATTACCATTGTAATGGACAATGACTTATAAAAAAATACGACTGGTATTATTTGATGTGAGACTGGGTTGCTTTAAGATAAAAGTCTTAAAATCAGGTTAAAAACATGTTTGTTCTCCGTTGCTTTTAATTGAGTCTTTGGAACTTATTTTTTGGAACCATTATTCATCCTTCACTCTCCTCTATTTCTGTTTTTGTTTCAGCTGTCGAGTTTCTTTTAAAAATTTTAGTATGTTTTTAGTGTTTTAAATTTGAAAAATTTGGTGTATTTTCTAAATTTGTTTTGCCTTCTGTAAATGTGCTTAATAAATGTGCCTTATTGTTTTGCAGAAAGGAAGTATTGAGAAATGTACATATTTGCAGTCATGACATTTTTCTAAGGTTTAAATTGTTTTTTTAAAATTGACTGTTACAATTAAATGAAATTACCAGTGTCCAAGTTTTCAGGGTGAAAAAGTCTTTTATATTTTTAACATTTACAGGGGGCGAAACAAATTTACAAAATACACCAAAATTTAAAATCAAAAATGTGCCAAATAAACATGCCTTATTGTTTTGCAAAAAGGATGTATTGAGAAATGTACATATTTGTAGTCATGACATTTTTCTAAGGTTTAAATTGATTTTTTTAAATTGACTGTTACAATTAAATGTCCAAGTTTTCAGGGATTTCAGGGTGAAAAAGTCTCAGAGATCTCAGAATTTCTCTATATATCAAATGTTTCAGGCTGAATTTTGGAGAAATGTGTATGAAATAATGCAATCTTGACTATATGTCCATTGATGGAATGGTTCAGACTGAAAGAAATGTGTTTGTTTTAAATATTTTACTCTCTTAAAACATGGATCTTCAATGTAGAGCTTGAACAAGCCGATACAGATTAGATTTTTTTCTTTAACTCTGAGCTACTTATGGGGAACTGTAGGGGTACACAGTCACTTGGTCTGATTGTATTGACTGTACTGACTGTATATTGGACCATTGTCAAGACCATTGTCTTTGGAGTTCTGCGGCCATTTTCTGGCTTCTTCCCATTCAGGCCAGAGTGATCTGATAACTAAAACTTTGAACCCAGTGACATGAGTTGATGTAAAAAGGGCTGTTCTGTTCTGGGTGTGCACTGTGGAAATATCAAACATCCTGTCTGGTAACATCCTGTTAATTGTTCCAAGAGTCCAAACAGAACATGAAGCCAGATGGTTACTATGTCACACACTGCTGAAACAAACTGTTTAAACTTGATCTCTCACCAACTTTAAAACCAGGTTAAAAAATGTTTTTTCTTCAATGCTTTGAATTAAATCTTTGACACTTTTACCATCATCCACACTGTGCTCACATCCTGCATTCTCCTCTGCTTCTCTGTTTTCATCTTTTCACTTTCTTCTACAATTTTCATCTTCTTTTATGTGTTTTAAATGTCTTGTTGTGTATTTTGTAAATGTGCTGAATAAACTTGCCTTGCTGTTCTGTAAAGAGGAAGTATGGTGGAATATAAAAGATGGGGAACATGTTTGTCGTCTTTAAGATTTGGATTTTAAAATGAATACTGTAATAATAAAACTTCCAAGTTTTCTGGGATTTCTACAGTTTTCTGCTTGTTTGGGTGAAAACTAAGAAAATGTTGCTGCAGTTTTCATTTCGATTGCGGCCACAACCTGCATGTATTCAGCACCTGGTTTCCTAAAACAGCAGCTCATCACACAGTCATGGTACTGACCTCAAAGCAGTGGTGGAAGAAGTATTCAGATCCTTTACATAAGTAAAAGTCAGTAGTGGAAAGCAACTAAGTACTGTACTTAAGTACAGTTTTCAGGTACTTGTACTTTACTTGAGTATTTCCATGTGATGCTACTTTCTACATTTCAGAGGGAAATATTGTACTTTCTACTCCACTACATTTATTTGACAGCTTTAGTTACTTTTCAGATGAAGATTTGACACAATGGATAATATAACAAGCTTTTAAAATACAACACATTGTTAAAGATGAAACCAGTGGTTTCCAACCTTTTTGTCTTTTGACGTCTTACAAAAAGCAGTGTGTAGTCGGGGTCACATTTCACATGTCTATGAGTTGTTAACAGCTCCACCAAATAGTGATTTTTCCCTCTAAACTTCTCACATGCTTTCATTTCAATAAATGTTCAAATGATCCAATATTTCAGCAAAAATCAAAGATTAGAGAAAAAGTCCAAAAACTGAAAACAGATTTGTGTATCAGAACTTTGTTTTTTCTTCTTTCCTCTCCCATTAATCATCTCACCACCCCTCAGATTTATCTGCTGACCCTTTGGAGGGGCCCGACCCCTAGGTTGGGAACCACTGGACTAAACTAGCTAACTGTATATAAAGTAGTGTAAACTAGCTCCACCTCCAGCAGCTACAACAGTAACATGCTGCTCTAACACTGATGCTTCACTATTAATAATCTAATGATGTCATATATAATAATATATCAGTCAGAGGCACCAAACCACTACTTTTACTGCAATACTTTAACTACATCAAGCTCATAATACTTATGTACTTTTACTGCAATACTTTAACTACATCAAGCTCATAATACTTATGTACTTTTACTGCAATACTTTAACTACATCAAGCTCATAATACTTATGTACTTTTACTGCAATACTTTAACTACATCAAGCTCAGAATACTTATGTACTTTTACTGCAATACTTTAACTACATCAAGCTCAGAATACTTATGTACTTTTACTGCAATACTTTAACTACATCAAGCTCATAATACTTATGTACTTTTACTGCAATACTTTAACTACATCAAGCTCAGAATACTTATGTACTTTTACTGCAATACTTTAACTACATCAAGCTCATAATACTTATGTACTTTTACTGCAATACTTTAACTACATCAAGCTCATAATACTTATGTACTTTTACTGCAATACTTTAACTACATCAAGCTCAGAATACTTATGTACTTTTACTGCAATACTTTAACTACATCAAGCTCATAATACTTATGTACTTTTACTGCAATACTTTAACTACATCAAGCTCAGAATACTTATGTACTTTTACTGCAATACTTTAACTACATCACGCTCATAATACTTATGTACTTTTACTGCAATACTTTAACTACATCAAGCTCAGAATACTTATGTACTTTTACTGCAATACTTTAACTACATCAAGCTCATAATACTTATGTACTTTTACTGCAATACTTTAACTACATCAAGCTCATAATACTTATGTACTTTTACTGCAATACTTTAACTACATCAAGCTCATAATACTTATGTACTTTTACTGCAATACTTTAACTACATCAAGCTCAGAATACTTATGTACTTTTACTGCAATACTTTAACTACATCACGCTCATAATACTTATGTACTTTTACTGCAATACTTTAACTACATCAAGCTCATAATACTTATGTACTTTTACTGCAATACTTTAACTACATCAAGCTCAGAATAC
Organism: Thunnus albacares; assembly: GCF_914725855.1. Classification (NCBI taxonomy): domain Eukaryota; kingdom Metazoa; phylum Chordata; class Actinopteri; order Scombriformes; family Scombridae; genus Thunnus; species Thunnus albacares. The sequence goes on along the minus strand of NC_058117.1, from coordinate 32,045,628 downwards.
TTATGTACTTTTACTGCAATACTTTAACTACATCAAGCTCAGAATACTTATGTACTTTTACTGCAATACTTTAACTACATCAAGCTCAGAATACTTATGTACTTTTACTGCAATACTTTAACTACATCAAGCTCATAATACTTATGTACTTTTACTGCAATACTTTAACTACATCAAGCTCAGAATACTTATGTACTTTTACTGCAATACTTTAACTACATCAAGCTCAGAATACTTATGTACTTTTACTGCAATACTTTAACTACATCAAGCTCAGAATACTTATGTACTTTTACTGCAATACTTTAACTACATCAAGCTCAGAATACTTATGTACTTTTACTGCAATACTTTAACTACATCAAGCTCAGAATACTTATGTACTTTTACTGCAATACTTTAACTACATCAAGCTCAGAATACTTATGTACTTTTACTGCAATACTTTAACTACATCAAGCTCATAATACTTATGTACTTTTACTGCAATACTTTAACTACATCAAGCTCATAATACTTATGTACTTTTACTGCAATACTTTAACTACATCAAGCTCATAATACTTATGTACTTTTACTGCAATACTTTAACTACATCAAGCTCAGAATACTTATGTACTTTTACTGCAATACTTTAACTACATCAAGCTCAGAATACTTATGTACTTTTACTGCAATACTTTAACTACATCAAGCTCAGAATACTTATGTACTTTTACTGCAATACTTTAACTACATCAAGCTCAGAATACTTATGTACTTTTACTGCAATACTTTAACTACATCAAGCTCATAATACTTATGTACTTTTACTGCAATACTTTAACTACATCAAGCTCATAATACTTATGTACTTTTACTGCAATACTTTAACTACATCAAGCTCATAATACTTATGTACTTTTACTGCAATACTTTAACTACATCAAGCTCAGAATACTTATGTACTTTTACTGCAATACTTTAACTACATCAAGCTCATAATACTTATGTACTTTTACTGCAATACTTTAACTACATCAAGCTCAGAATACTTATGTACTTTTACTGCAATACTTTAACTACATCAAGCTCATAATACTTATGTACTTTTACTGTGGTAGGATTTTTCATGCAGGAAGTGAAGTATCTCTACACTGATGAATATACACACTATGTAAATAATAAATACTTCTTCATCACCGTTATTGGAACAGTGACTGTGGTTTATTTCTCCATCCAGACTCATGTCAGCGGTCGGAGGGAGGGTTGAGGTGAGTTTAAGGGTGCGTCTGTTTGTTCGTCTGTCTCAGCCTCTGATTCAGGGATTCATGTATCGACAGCAGACTCTAACAGCTCGGTTCAGAGATAATCAGCGAGGGATACGATGACTCACTCCTGTGATAGGAGCTAATGTTCACCTGAGCGACGCCGGCAGCGACGAGGTCAGCTATTATTGCTTTTTAAGAACAGTTTCCGACCTGTGTGTGTGTGTGTGTGTGTGTGTGTGTGTGTCTGCGGTGGTTCTCCTCCATAAACACACAGTACATAACTGTACAAACAATAAGACTCAGGAGGAGGCGGGAAACATGAACCCTGGAGGAACAACAGTCACACCTAGAAACAGTTGCTCCTACGTCACAGCCTTCCTGTTATCTATGATCAAAGTTGAAGACATTAACAAGATTTCAATCTAACAAACACTAAAAACAGTCAATCTGACTGTTTTAGTGTCCTTGGAAACAAAAAAAACAAAAGAAAAATCTTGACTTCATGAAGTTTTTTCACAGGTTTTTAACCTTTTTACCACTTCCTGTTTCTATTTCTATCTTTTTAACACATAACTACATATCAGTACTGAGATCAGTGGAGTTAAACCAACATGCTTTTCTTCTTATCTCTAACTGTTGCAGCATGTTTTTTATCTTATTTATCTTTTATGCTGAGTTTTATACAATTTATGTGCCTGAACACACCAGAGCTGCAATCACAAGTCGACTATTCTGATAATAACATCATTGTTTTGGTCATTTTTTAAAGATTTAAACATTTTTATACTCTATTTTACTGTCATCATGGCATTTCATACATATTGTACAGCCCGTGTGATGATGACAGTACATATTCTTTTTGTGGGTGTGTCACCCGGTGATGCATCATACAATAAATTATACAATACATTAAAATAATAAATAAATAAATAAATAATGACGATTTTACAGTACTGACTTTGATTATAAGATGAACTTTCATATTTGAGAATCTACTTGAAGTTTATTTTTCTATCAGAATTTCAAAAATCATGATAATTTTTTGGGTTTTTTTGTCCTGTGTGATAATAAACTGAAGACGTTAAGACATAAACTGTACTTAAGTACTTAAGTACAGCATTGAGTAAATGTACTTAGTCACTTTCCACCACTGCTCACAAGTAAGAGTTCACTGTGTATCTGAGGAATTATGAAACAGAAGTGAACAGTTCAGTGAGTTATGACGGTGGTTAATTGAAGCTTCTTATCACTGACTCGTAAATATCCCGTTTTTCTTCGGTGTCAGTGTGTCAGGCTGAACTCTTCTCAACATATCATTAAAGTAAGAATAAAGTGGAGCTGCTGCTTCTAACTTCCCCCCCCGAGGCGAAGGCAGCTCCCAGCTCGGGCCTCACCCACATGTCATCGGGGAGGCTGCTGCCTGCTGCCTCACCCGTCACGGAGCCGCCCTGCAGCTGCTGCTCTCATCATTCACGCCAAGAAAACACAAACTAATGAGGAACAATAAAAAATAATAATAATAATGAGATACTGAAGGTGTTTCCTTCAGGTGACTCTGTTTATTTTCATTATCAATTAATCTGACCAACAGTTTCTCAATTAAACAACTTTATTGTTTAGTTTGTTTTATCTGACCAACATGTTTCAGTGACGATCAGACACGACACAAGAAAACAGCACGTTTAATATCGACGTCGTCTTCTCGTTACACATCTGACCAATCAGAAGAGAGAATGTTCTCGCCTGACTTTGAAGTGACGCGTTTTTGGTTTCGACAAGTTTACTGAACTCATCGACGGATTCAGAACGGCACAAATCAAAAGTTTGACTAAATATCTCGAAAATTTTGAGTTTGTATCTCATAACTTTGATTTAAAAATCATAATTTTGAAATTTGAAGTCTAAAATCTAAATTGTTTAACATAAAAAGACACAACGTTGATTATTTTTCATTGTCGTCAGTATTATTATTATTATTTCATCTGTTTTTTTTATTATATTGGCAGAAATGAGCTTCCGTACAAAAGTAGTTTAATTGATGAGCTGTTTGCATTTAGGTCGTATAATTAATAAAATTATCATTTTTAATCATGATCAGTGTTTTTAGATGCTGCATAATTGATATAAATCATGTAAACTGAACATTAAGAGACATTATTGTTATCATGTTTATATTAGATTTATTATAGTGTGTATATTTTCTATTTCTTGATTTATACTAACTATAAATATATTATTATTTGTAATTACACTGTGAATTATCTTGTTCTTAAACTTATATATATATATATAAATAAGGGTCATTCATGCACTCTGGTGTAGAGTAACAACATGTACTGTTTATATATTTATAACCTTTATTAACTTTATTTCTATCTTATCATTAACGCTACACGCCCCTCCAGCTGATAGTTAATAGAGTTTCAATAAAGTTTTATCTTATCTGAGCGATGACATCATTAACAAGCAGACACGTCTTAATCAGATATTAAGTCTCTACGAGTTGATTTTCACAACATATGACACTTTTAAAAATGGTTAGTAATAATAAAAAAATAAAAAAAAACATCAGAGTGGCCCTTTAACATCAGTCGAAACTTGTTGTTCTCGTTTTAGGTTCTTTTGTTAGAACATTATTGTGTAAAATAACAATTTATGCAACGTGTGCATTCATTTGTATGAAGATATTATATTAATAACTGTTAAGTTTCTATAATACTTAGAAATGTACAACATGAAAACAGGGTAATTTAATGAATTACTTTAATAACTCAAGCTCTGACAGAACCTCTTCATTAATCCTGTGAAGGTCAATTAAGGAGCATAAACAATATTCAGAGCTTGATTTTAGTTTATTATAAGATATAATTCAGTTTCACCCCTTAACGTACCGCGTGTACTCCTCTTTAATCATATTAGAAGATGTTTACGGAGGAGATTCAGGTGTATAATTAAGGGATTTTGCTCCATTGTGAGATCTGAGACAGTGAAAATATTCATTTAAATGAAAGAAAAACAGACACAAAAGCACAAAAATCAGCTATTCACAGAAACAGTATGTGTATTTTGTTACCAGATAAATAAATAAATAAAATCTGTTTCTAGTTTTTTAGACTTTCTCTCTAATCTTTGATTCTTGGTGAAACATCGGTTTCATCTTTAACAATGTGTTGTATTTTAAAAGCTTGTTATATTATCCATTGTGTCAAATCTTCATCTGAAAAGTAACTAAAGCTGTCAAATAAATGTAGTGGAGTAGAAAGTACAATATTCCCCTCTGAAATAAAGAAGCATCACATGGAAATACTCAAATAAAGTACAAATACCTGAACTTCACAGTAATCTGAGATACATTTGTGAGCAGATGTTCAAAGATGCTGAATGTGAGATAAAAACAAGAGAAAATGTAAATTAAAGACACCTACGGTTATAAAAAAAAGCCGCCTGGACGGCACAAGCAGCAACCAAAACCCCGAAGAGTGAAATCCAGCTGCTGCTGCTGATGTTCATGTCGTGTTGAATCCTAAAAATCAGATAAATGTCAAATCTCCTCAAAAGCTGCGACAAAAATACTCATCCAGCTCCTCGAACCGTCGGCTTTTAACTCCTCTCCTGCTGCAGGTCTGAACATGCTGCACATACTGGCACACACTTACTCACATGTGATTCACACACACACACACACACTCAGAGGATATGACGGCTGCAGTGTGTGTGTGTGTGTGTGTGTGTGTTGGGACAGTCTGGGGCGTTGTTCTGGACGTTTACTGGGACTCTTCCAGCGTATTTACATTTTTATGACACAAAGAACGTTTCACAAGACTGAAATTTAAAAAAAAAAAAAAAATCATATTTCTGAGAGCCGCTTTGTTCCAGAAATGGAAGAAATGACACTTCAGCATCTGGTTTTAGAAATGTCTGAATGCTGCTGAGTGTTAAACAGGCTGAATCATGAGTTTGATCAAACATTATAGAGGCTATAGAGCATTATTCATCTTTATCTGGTGGTATAAAGACGGCTGAAGTGCTCTGAGCCAAAAGCAGCTCAGTAAAAGTGATGAAACGGATTTTTTTTTATCCACCAATAAACACGTCAAAGAACAAAGTGCAACATCTGTTTAAAACATACAGAGAATAATCCAGGTAGCAGTAACTTATAATAAAAGTCATTATTAATATCTATACAATATGATCAATCGTATTAACATATCATACTATTCTCTTATTAGTCTCACTAGTATTTATAAAACAAATCCTCTAAGATGAGATGTGTTAATCATTGACACTCACAGGTGTATCTTTGGACTTTGGACAGAACCATGCTAGCAGTTTCCATCTGTTTCCAGTCTTTATGCTAAGCTAAGCTAAGCTAAGCTAACCACGCACCGCCTCCAGACAGCAGACTGAACGTCTCAGTCTCAGAGAAACAAACAGAAAGGTGAACTATTCTTTCCTACCTGGCAAAACTATCGCAACTCAAGGTCCACTTTCACACTTGTTCTAGAGCTTTCAACCATGTCACATGGTCCTCAATAGCAGATTGATTTTGCCCAGTTATTATGGAAGTGTAACTGCATGATGGAAGGACTTCATGCAACAATAAGAGACTGTTGAACTATTCCTTTCACACCTGGCAAAATAATCTCAACTCAAGGTCCACTTTCTCCTTTGTTCTGGGGCTTTTGTCATATCCCATGGTCTTCATCAGCAGATTAGGTTCACTCGGTTGTCACAGATGAGATTGTTTGGTCGACTTCAGCTCAATATTCTGGAGCTGCAATGATTAGTTGATAAACAGACGATCAATCAGCCTGGATAATTATTATAATGTGATAATTGATTAATCATTGAAGTAACTAAGCCAAACAATCTCTTGCTTAAGGTTCTCAAACGTGTAAATATGCTGCTTTTCTGTGTCTTAATATGGTAGTTAATTGAATATTTTGGGGTTTGATGATGTCACTTTGAGCTCTACAGGAAACTGTGATTTTTAACTGTTTAACAGGTTTTCAACGCACATACACAACACTTGTTAGTAGATTAGTTCAGTGTTGGTTTGGGTCTAAACGTGACGTTTGATTATGGAATCTACTTGAGCTGTTAATTTACTGTATTTGGAAAATACCTAACGACCAAACACCTGAATACTCAGATGATGTGTAAATCACAGCCCCGCAGGTCTGATGTTTTTTTCTTCCTGCTGTGGATTGTTTCCATTTGTAAACCATAACCTGAGGCTGCAGGTATGACAGAGCAGCCAGACACACCCTGAACCTCAGACACACAATCACTCACACTTACTCACACACACACACACACACACACACCATGATCCATCACACACACCCAGCCAGTACCTGGATACACTCACAAACACTTTCCCCACTGCTGACCTGCTGAAATACACCGCTGCAGGCCTAGACACACACACACACACACACACACACAGCCACGCCCCAGCTGTTCGTGTTAGCTTTTTCAACACCACACCTTGAACACACACACCTTATCAACACTTAAGCCACACGCTGCCTTACTCAGCACTGAGTTTACTTTATAGCTTTACAACTGACAATCAGTGAAACATCTCAACTATTTTTGTGGATTACTGTGATTTTTTTTTCTTTTTTCCAACAATTCATGTTCCTCAGTGGCAGCGATGGAGGAAGTACTCAGATCCTTTACTGCAGTAAAAGTACCAACACAGCGAAGTAAAAATACTCATCAGTGTAACTACTTTATATACAGTTAGCTAGTTTAGTCCAGTGGTTCCCAACCTAGGGGTCGGGGCCCCTCCAAAGGGTCAGCAGATAAATCTGAGGGGTGGTGAGATGATTAATGGGAGAGGAAAGAAGAAAAAACAAAGTTCTGATACACAAATCTGTTTTCAGTTTTTGGACTTTTTCTCTAATCTTTGATTTTTGCTGAAATATTGGATCATTTGAACATTTATTGAAATGAAAGCATGTGAGAAGTTTAGAGGGAAAAATCACTATTTGGTGGAGCTGTTAACAACTCATAGACATGTGAAATGTGACCCCGACTACACACTGCTTTTTGTAAGACGTCAAAAGACAAAAAGGTTGGAAACCACTGGTTTCATCTTTAACAATGTGTTGTATTTTAAAAGCTTGTTATATTATCCATTGTGTCAAATCTTCATCTGAAAAGTAACTAAAGCTGTCAAATAAATGTAGTGGAGTAGAAAGTACAATATTTCCCTCTGAAATGTAGAAAGTAGCATCACATGGAAATACTCAAGTAAAGTACAAGTACCTCAAAACTGTAGTAAATGCAGTACTTGAATAAATGTGCTTAGTTAATTTCCAGCACTGGCAAAATATTACTGAAAACAGGCAACGACCCAAACAAGAAGGCTCGTTCATCCTCCGGTCCAGCTGACGGCGCTGCAGCAACAATAAACCGGGTCTCTAACCGGCAGTGAACCCGGTAACAGCAGCAGCGAACTACGCGACGGCAAATTATTTTTCCTAGGACGGCGAAGTTGTGACCCGCCCTACTCTTCCTCTGATTGGCTACTACTCGTTGCCTTCGTTGGTTGGATTGGTTAGAATTAGGGTAAGAATATCAGGGTAAGCCAATCAGAGGCAGAGTAGGGCGGGTCATGTCTTCGCCATCCTAGGAATTTGCAGGAAAATATTTTGGCACACGGGTCATGCTCCGCTGCTGAAGTCTGGAGCAACTTTTTGCTTAACTGGTCTGATTGTGAGTAATAAAATTACTGTTTATAATTATTACTAGTTAATTAAATTATATCTTTGGGTTACAGGTTGTCCTAATGCATCTCAAAAGTCGGCAGAGCCGGTAATTCAAACCTAGCTTACAAACGGCTAACGTTAGTTTAGCTGCAAACGTCCCGTTAATTCTTCCGTAAAAAGTGAAAAAAAAAACAATTTAACACGAATGTGTGAAGTTTAAACCGTCACTCCCGAGCTCCTGACGTCAATTATAGCTTATTTTGACCATTTTAAAAATGTCTTTTGAGAAATAGTGTTTCAGTTTGGTCGTGAGGAAATAAAAACCAGACTCTTTTCAAAAAACTCTGCAATTTAAACGGTTTTCAGCATCTGCAACGATACAGAAGTCTCTACATATACACAAGGTTTACTGCTAAATTAACCCCCTGCTTTATGCTCTGTCTGTCTGCATTTCTGTCCCGCATCCGAGAGAAGGTTTATATTGATTAATAAAAGCAATATATAGCTTATATATATATTATATTATATATATGCATATATAAGCAGTCGGGTTTGTTTTCTTGTTCAACAAACCAGATTTTTCGCTGATTTCTGGCTGGAGTTTGGTTTGAAAATTATCCTGTTTTGTGATTTCAGTTTGTCAGTCTTTGCTGTAAATTACGATGTTCGTTCAAAGTATTTTTTGTAATAATTGTTCACTAAGCTTCCATCATCAGACACATTTCAATATTGGTATGTTGTTGTTTTGTTCACTTTTGCTTTAAACTTGCAGTGACAGTAAATATTTAACCGGATGTGAGTCCTGTTGTTACTGTTGCGGCTGTAAAACGGTGAATTAATTGTTTTCAGCGTCACAACCCGCAAAATGACTCGTTTCACTATCAGAATTTGATCCATTCAGTCTGATAACATTTGGAAAGATTAGAAGATAAAAATATTTTATCTCTCAAGTTTTCCCATCTTCTGTATGTAACTGATTAGCCAGGAAGTATAGCCAATGCTAAGAAAGGAAAGATAGATACTTGTCCTTTATTGATCCCCCAAAAGGGAAACTACAACAGTCACCACATGCAGATACATATGACAAGAGGCAAAAAAAAGTTCAAACAAAGACAATCAAAGGCAGGATAGAACAGTGTGAGAGAGAGAGCACGGGACACATGGATGAGTAAACGCCACGGAGCGAATGAAGAGTACAAAAGACTTAATATCCAGCAGCAATAAATAATCACAAAGGCCTCTTCATACTCCCGCATGTCATTAAAAAGCTTCACCGCAGCGTCAGATTCAGCACAAAGGAGCTTCTCTGTGGTTCTGATGAACATGTGAGGATGAGCAACCGGCACTTAAAGAACCGTTCAATCCACTGAAGACATTATTGACGGGGTGTTGTTCTTATTTTAGAACAGTCCTCAACTCTGTTCTTGATAGAGGACAATGACGGAGCTGCTGCAGTGTCAACATACAGCATCTGTTAGGCCCCTAAAATGAGATGTGGCATTGATTTAGTTAATTAACTAACAAGAATCACTTCTGGACATTTTTCAGTGTGAAGGGTCTCCAGAGGAGGAATCCCCCCCCCCCCTCGTCTGTCCACCATGGCGGACATCAAGAACTTTCTTTACGCCTGGTGTGGAAAGAAGAAGCTGACTCCCAACTACGACATCCGAGCCGCAGGCAACAAAAACCGACAGAAGTTTATGTGTGAGGTGAGTAAATGTGGTTTCAGAAGGTCTCTCAGGTTGTCGTGTGTTATTTAATGTTTGCTGCTGATTGTTTCTGGTCTCAGCATTGTTTTCTAACCCTGACTTCTGCTCCGCTGCAGGTCCGTGTTGATACCTACAACTACATCGGAATGGGAAACTCCACCAACAAGAAGGACGCTCAGACCAACGCTGCCCGGGACTTTGTCAACTACCTGGTCCGTCTCGGGGAGATGAGCGCAGCAGAGGTCCCAGCAGTCGGGGTCAGCACATCAGTTTTACTTTTCTTTAAAAGTCGGGAGACTCAGCAGCCGCACACATCTCTGTTTACAGCTGCGTTGTTGCTAACTTCGGTGCTAACCCCTTCAGTTTTCCAGCAGTTGGAGAAACAACAGACTTCTCTTGGTCTTGACAAGCTGCAGCATTTATTAACTGACACACTGTAGTCTGTTCTGTACATTTACTGCCAGACTGACAACTTCCTGCGAACCTTTTCCTCTGCTCTGTTCACATTCACCACCACGTTTCTACCACTACGCACACATATTACGTACTGCCCTATTCCTTTAAAAGCAGCTACACTACCAAGAGTTTCCCAGGCGCTGCACAGAGGCTCACAGACGGTATTGATTTCTGAATGAATGGGTATTTGGCTTTATATTTTGGCATTAAAATTGTTTTTCTTTTTACAATTATAGAGGAAAACACTGACTTCTTCCACCACAGAAAGATGTTCGGTTTACTGTCATGTATGATGACGAAAAGCAGCAAATCATCACATCTGCAAAGCTGAAACCAGCAAATTTAGGAATTGTGCTTAGAAATGAATAAAATGATTAATCAAGTATCAAAAAGGTTGCGGGTTAATTGTCAATCAACTAATGACCTTCCCAACAGCTCAGCTACAACCCTGATGCTGCAATAACAAGCTATGTTTTGGCTTATTGATTGATTGAAGTCTACACAGACTGAACCTGAGTCTTCATCCACCAGGTGGGTTTTCCAGGAGGTGATCTACCTGACGGAGGAGGAAGACAAGATGGAGGAGGAAACAGCAGCTTTGGAAACCTCCCTCCCAGCGGTCCTCTGCCACCTCACCTTGTAGTGAAAACTGAGAAAGGTAACATCATCATCATCATCATCATCATCATCATCTCTGAGCCAGTTGACCAATCAGCTCAGCTGTCCGGTGCTCCGTTAGACTACATCAGGACCTGATCTGGTACTGTGACGCAGGGGGGCTGCAGTGTTGTTTGAGGTACCGGCGAGACAATGAAATATGATCCAAGAAATCAGATTAATGCATTTAAATATTTATCAGAAGCCAACACACAACGCAGAGTTTGTAAATCTCACATGAAGGATTTTACAAGTCTGGAAAGTTGAAAAATCCAGGTTACATTCCTGATGTCTGATTGGCCCAAAGATATTCAGTTTACTGTCACAGAGGACTGAAGAAACTAGAAAATATTCACATTTAAGAAGCTGGAATCAGAGAATTTTACCTCTTTTTTCCCCCTAAAACAATCAGTCGATTATCAAAATAGTTGCTGATTAATTATTAGGGCTGTGACGGGACAGAGTTCACAGTGAACTAACATTTCTCTGTTTAGCGTCTTCAGGCTAGGCTAACCTATTGTTGCTAACTTTGGAGCTAACCTCCCTCACTTTTCCAGCATTTGGGGAAACAACAGACGTGACTTTTTAGCATTTATTAACTGACACACTGTAGTCTGTACTGTACATTTACCGCCAGACTGACAACTTACCGTTAAGCTTTTCCTCTGCTCCGCTCGCGCCACCGTCACTTTCCCGCCGCTCTTTCCCGCTCGCTACGCAAACATACTAAGCGCTGTCCTATTCCTAAACGGAGTTACGCTCGCTACCGATATTTAGCGTTGTTTTTGACTAAAAAATATCTTTTGGCCTGGCGGGGGTTCATTGACATTATTACAGGAGAAACGTTGATTCAGTAAACGTTCAGTAACCGCTGAGTACAGTTAGACCCAGCAGGCTCCATCAGGTTGGGCGAGTTCAAAGTTGTGAAAACAACGGGGGTGTTTTGAATACACCCCCGTTGTTTTCACAGGTAATTTGTTAGTCTGTCCCCCCCGCCGCAGGAAATAATGGATTAATCCTGGAAAGCTGTTGATGTAGAACTTTTCTCCTTATGAAAATAACACGGAGATTATTCAACCAATGAGAATTTAGTCGACCAACTAATCGACCAGCAGACTACAGCCCTGTTAATTATCTGTCGATTGACTAATTAGATCTAGTTTACATTGTTTTAAAGACTTAAAGAACACAGTCCTAGTTATGTATCACAATAAACCAATAAAGATTCATGTCTGTGTTGTTAGAGGATGGCAGCTATGGGCCGGTTGCAGGATCGCCTGGGATGGGTTACTCAGGAGGAGGAGGAGGAGGAGGACCAGGAGGAGGTCAGTGGGAGCGAGGGGCCAACCTGAAGGAGTACTACGCCAAGAGAGACGAGCAGGAAGCTCAGGCGGTACGACACTTCACTTCACTTCACTTCACTTCACTTCACTTCTCACAGCTCTGAATAAGAAAAGAAAAGAATCTGTTCAAACCGTTTCTGTGTTTTAAACTAAACATCAGTGAATCTATCGGTTCTGGTTCTGATACTTTCCTCCCTGTAGACTCTGGAGTCGGAGGAGGTGGACCTGAACGCTAACCTGCACGGTAACTGGACGCTGGAGAACGCCAAAGCCCGTCTGAACCAGTTCTTCCAGAAGGAGAAAACCAGCGCTGAGTATAAATACAGCCAAGTGGGACCGGACCACAACAGGTCTGGATCAAGAGACCTGAAGGCTTCTAGACCAGCAGCTAATCACTCAAATCCACCCTGACCAGTTCCAGCGTGTTAGAAACATGTTACACAGCAGACCTGTGACCTGTGTCGGCTCAGCTGTGATTATTAAGGATTATAACTGTTATTTACATGTTGTTATTGATTATTTAGTCTATAAAATGTGTTTTGCGTTGAAGCTGCTCTCACACTGAGGGCGCCGGCTTTTACTTTCTGTATTTTGCACCCGTAAACAACATTTAGTGTGTGGTCAGGTTGGATTTGATGTTGAGTTTACTGCTGGTCTTCAGCCACAGATCCTTTATGTTCAGCTTTATATTCAGACGTTCTCTGTTTCTGGCAAAACACAGGAAGAGTTAAATGAAAATAAATCCAGTGGTTTCTACATGTCTGAGCACATGTAGTCCAAGTTATCGTATTATATTATCTAAAATATACAAGGCTTTTACCTGCAGAAACAGATTTGGCATTATATATATAACTGTTAAACCGTTTCTCAATTTCAGTCTCGAGACAAAAAACGAGTTTATAGACAAGTTAGTCGAGCTCCTCATGTAGCAGAAGTGGCTCTTTAAGTTCTTTTAAAAAGGAAAAAATGCAACAGTTTTTATTCATATGTTGTAATTTTTTCTTTTGCTCCATTGAGTTGATGACTGATGAAGTGTTATATGTCATTAAATCTAAGAGGACGGTGACGATGCAGGTTTTAAAACGGTTGAATTGAAGTAGAGACGCACACCGGCTGCGTCCCGATGACATCGATGTGTTTCAACCCTCCAGAGAAGCAGCTGGTTTCTCACATCTCAGACAAACCTACACGACGCAGCCGGTGTGTGCGTGTGTGCGTGTGCGTGTGCGTGTGTGTGTCGCTCGGTGTGTTCAGATGTTCCTGTATGTTTTTCTGCCGGACTGCTGTAAACCCAGAGACCTCCGGCGTGTGTCGGATACACCAGAGAGATCTCACTGTTTACTGACTGATTCTAACAAAGCAGATGTGAGAGCAGAGCAGAGGTCAGGTCAGGTCAGACGCACCAGCTGGATCCCGGTTCAAAGGTCACGCTTGAGATTCAACAGCATCAATAAATCGAAGGCACAAAGAACATTATTTCATAATATTAATTCATATTTTACCCTGAAAGTTTTCCTTGAATTTGAAATGAAGATACAAAATGTGCAAATAAGTATTTTTAGTTGTTTCAGTTACATGTTTTAACAAATATCTCCACAGATGGTTGTATTAATGTAGATGAGATTATTAAAGCTGATCACAACATCCAGTGTAGCATCACAGCTGTATAGAGATATTATAATTAATAATATTAACATGAAGGAATTAAGTCTATTCAATAACAAAACACAGCTGAATTTAGTCTACAATATATCCTCAACATCCTCAGCTCCCTAAAACTGCAAGTTACATTTCAATGAACATAAATCAATTGATTTACAGCCAAAAAAGTTACTGCAGATGAAATATTTTCAAGAACAACAAAGTTGCAGTAATAGTATAATTGTAGATGATGCATGATGTCTAACTGAGTGGACAGATGATTAATCATCATTTTCTCCCAACATAAAATCAATACTTGGAAATTTTAACAATCGTATTACTCCTTAGTTGTTAGTTGGTCTATGGTGAGTGATTAGTGTTACAAAGGCCGGCCAGTGGATGGCATCGATGGGACGACACACTAGAGTCCACTGTGTTGGCTGATGTGCAACTATACCATTAAAACCCCCATGCATATATAAGAAAACGGTGCACTGTAGTGACCACTATGCATGAAAGGGTTAATAATATTAATATATAATGGTTCAGTTGTTCTGACAAACCTTTAAGATTAAAATGAAAAACAGTTTTAAAGATTCATTAAAATTCTGCATCTGTTGGGAATCATTCATGAAATATTTATATATAAACAGATTTAATTTTAACTTGTTGTGTTCGAACAAACATTAACAGCTTTTGTCTAATTCATCAAATTGATCTTTCCCCACAATATTAATACATATAAACTAAAAATATGAAAGTATAAAAAGAGAATTTCAACATTTTTGAACTACTATAATTACAAAAATATCCCAATAAATAAATCTCTTGATAAGAGATGATTGACAGATGTTATGCTGAAGAAATCTCTTTAAATAAATAACCGATATTTAGCTGGTGCAGCGGGCAGGTGGTGAAGTTGGGAACGCCGCGGTGACGCCAGAACTCACAACCACACTGAAGGAAGACATGGGACAGCGTTTAGGCGCACTAAAGCTGTCCCATGGGTGCAGCTCAGGCCTCACAGAGGAGTCTGGTTGTGATTTCTGGTGTCACTGTTCCCACCGCAGGCAGCGAGCAGCCCGGGGGAGAAACCGGACTCTTACACCGTTGATTGGTGTTATTTAATCCCAAGTCTGGCAGAAAAACATACAGGCGCGGCAGTGAGAGCACCGCAGGTGAGTCCATGGCTTCACTCCTTCACTTTGACTCTCAGGTTTGACTCTCTGGAAGTAGAAACGAGTGAAGCTGTGATTGTGTGTGTTTGTGTCTGCAGGAGCTTCATAGCAGAGATGCAGCTGTTTGTCAAGCAGCTCGGCAGAAGTAAGAGAAATATTTCTTTCTAAATTCTCTTTTTTATATATTTTTTTTAAATCAGTTTTTAGGTTTAACAAACACAAACACACATTTTAACATTAACAGAAAGATACAGAAACATCCCAGCAACACACTGCAATATATAGATAAATGAAAAAATATATACATAATGTGAACAGGATTATGACAAGAATTAAATAAATACTACTGCTAAAAACATACTGATGTTATGACTCAGATCAGGAGTCAGATATCTGATCTCTGATGTCCACATGAGATGCTCAAAAAGATTTTCTGAAACATGATTTAACAGATGAAACATAGAAGACGATGTGAACTGTTTAGCAGTAACATCTGGGATCACACAGTGAACCTTCTTCCTAAATTTCTGGATGTGATCACATGACAACAGGTGGATAAACGTGTCTTTATGAGTTTAGAGCTGTCGGGGAACTTTAAAGCTATAATATGTAATTATTCCACATTAAAACATGTAAAAACAACTAGACCTATGTTATATATGTTGTTGAGTTGTGTACTTACATTATCTCAAATGTTTCCAACAATGTTCAAACCCAGAGAAATCTGTAATTTAATCAAAGTAACGAACCGTTTCATTTGGTCGCCTGTCGATGGCGTCATACCTCCTCTACCAAAGAGTAAACACGCACCAGATGCATACGGCGGCGCTGTGTTTGTCCGCTACAATGGCGTCTACCAAAGAGTAACTTACACACATACAAGATAATACATCGGCGTTGTGGTTGTTCCACACAAACTGTTATAAATGGACTTTTATTCAGTTTTAAGACACATTTTCATGATAAATTTAGGTGGTTTTTAACTATATCTTTTAGCCGGAAGAAGGATTTTAGTCATTGGACGTCTGGATCTTAAGTTATCAGAGAAATAAACTGGACAAACGTTAGCAGCAGCTCAGCTAACAGCCCCTCCAGGAAGTCCGGTGGTCACCAAACATCGTCAGAGAAATATTGATTTTTTTAGGTAAAACGGCTTTAATTAATATTTTAAGGATTTTAATCTCCGGGTCCGTTTGTTCTGGAGAGGAGGAGACCTCTGCAGGTAAAAACATCCTGAATGATGAACACTGGAGTAATCCTATCCCGCTGAAGCTGCTTATTTAACAACGAAGACAACAACTCCCATGATCCCTTGCTACCTCACACCGTCATCACACTCCGTCTGTTGTTATTGTTTCGATTGAGACGCCTAGCGGCTGAAATTACATGTTGTGCGTTTAAATGGAGGCAAATAGATGTAAAATCAGTCACATGACAACATTCCTGAACTAAATGTTACCCTCAGATGTTTCTTTCTAAATTCTTAATGTTTTATTTTACAGGAAAGGTGTTTGAGCTCTGTTCATGTTCGAAATATAACACTAGTAAAACATTTCTGATGAAATATGTTTAAAAGAGGAAGACGTGCAGCTGTTACTTTAATCTAAATGAATCGCTAAAAAGCAAACATGTCGGTAGTTCATTTAAAACAGCACTTAAAGGGAATCTTGCTGTTTTCTATAAGTTGCTAATCGTCACTGACTGACTGGATCCCGTCATGTTGCTCCGTGTTCTCTGCAGGGGTCACAGGTCGAGAGCACGGCTCCAACAAGAAGCTGGCGGCTCAGTCGTGCGCTCTGTCTCTGGTCCGGCAGCTTTACCACCTGGGAGTCATTGAGGCGTACTCCGGAATCACCAAGAAGAAGGAAGGAGAAACTGTACGCCGACACCAAACCCTCACTGTTATATAACACTTACTAACAGATCTGATGCATTAAACAAAGTCGGGTTTAATCAGAAAGTCGAGAATCTTTAACGGGATGTTTTGTGTCCAGCTGGAGGCGTTCGATGTCAACGTGTGTCCAGACCTGCAGCAGAAGCTCTCCAGCGTCGTCCAGGAGCTCGGAGTCACCGTCCCCCCACCTGTGAGTCACCTGACCGCTGACCTGACGCTGCTCTATTACAGCTGGAACATACGTTATAGCTCCACAGTCTGATCTGTCAGTGTGTAATGTGTTGGTGATGAACCTACAGAGAATTATCAGAGACTCTGCAGCTCCTCTCGGCTTTACGGAGCTTTATAGTGAGTTTCAGCTCATTGTTTATCTGTCCGGCTGCAACTTTTACCGTTCTGGTTCACTCTCAGTGCTCTCATAGCGTCGTTTACAGAGAAAAAGCTGTAAAAAGCAGCTGTACACTACCTGCTCAGCACCAAACAGACACAGTTAGCTGTAGACTAGCTGCTGAACATAGTGGAGCATTTAGCAGCTAAAGAGCCAGATATTTCCCTCAGGAGTTGGTAGAGAGTAAAAACAGAGCTAAAAGAGAGTGAATATTGGACTCACATTCACCAGGTGGACAGAAACACGACTCCACATGAATGATAATGTTGCTCCGTAACTGCTGGATGTGGAAATAAGCAACTGTTTGCTAACAAGTTCAACATATCAACTTAAAAGCTGATGATGTGTCAGAGATGTGTTCACTACATGTCTCTGATATAAACTAGTGGACAAACAGTGACGTGTTTTGTCTCGTCCTGTCCAGCCTGCAGACTCCAGCAGCTCGGTGTCTCTGATTCAAGGGAAGATAGCGACGTTCGAGCCGTCGCAGCGTCAGAGCGGAGCCGGCGTCATCCCCTGGTCGCCTCCTCAGGTCAACTGGAACCCCTGGACCAGCAGCAACATCGACGAGGGACCGCTGGCCTTCGTGAGTCTTTAACTGAAAAACCATCATCTTTACTAGTGAAACATCAGTTTAGGGCTGAAACTAACAATTATTTTCATTATCAATTAATCTGCAGATTATTTCCTCAATTAATCAATCAGTTATTTTGTCTAAGAAATGTTAGAAAATAGTGAAAAATCCTAGATGATATGTTTAGTTTGTTTATTTATAAAGCCAACAATTTACTATTAAACATAGCAAAGAAAAACGTGGCTGCAAATTGGTTGCAGTCTGCACCTTCACCACTAGATGTCAGTAAGTTGCAATGCCAAATCACCCTCACAATGTAAACCAATGGGGAGGCAATCTATGGGCATGAACTTTGTGTCAAACAGAGGCTTCTGACGTCTAAACTATAAGTCAGACCACTTTCAAACCTGCATCAATGGATTCGCCACGAAATTTCCTACTAAAATATGATTTTTAATGTAAGATTTGGCCAAAGTCATGGGATTTATGAGGATATTTCACAAGAAGCGTACTCTAAAATCCTCCTCTCCAACTGCTCCTGGTGATGTCACTCCCTCAGTGCTGTGAAACATTCCGCAATACACACTCATTATAAAATCACAGGAGGAGCAAGAAAAGACTTTAAAACTCACACTCTAATATCTCAAAAACAATAAAAGATAGAAAACACATGTAAATTCAAGATTTGTAGGTCAAAGTCTCGTGACTCATTTAAAGTTCAAATGAAGTTTGTATCTAAAACTATGTGGAAGCAGTAAATGTTCAAAAAGGTGTGGGTTCACTCACACTCTCCATTCAAATATATGAGTATTTCTCTGCTGTCTAAAAATAGACTTGATGAAAATTAGGAAATTAATTTGTTTTACACACAAACTCATCAAGAGTTTTCAATTTACTAATTGAAATTCAAGTGACTGGGCCCAAAACTTGCATGATTTTGATGACACAGGTGTGACAGACATGTCTCACCCTGCAGAAAATTCTCATCCTGTCAATCAAACTTTCAAAATAAAAGCACACCACACTTGTAAGAAATATCCCTCATTTTTAAAAAGCAAAATGATCTGACGGGCCAGGGTGCGAGGTCCCGACCAACGCTGCTTGCAGCTTTAATATTTATATTAATATTGATATTTTATTCCTCCCTCCAGTGCACTCCGGAGCAGATCAGCGGCGACCTGCATGATGAGCTGATGTACCAGCTGGATCACGACGACAACCTGCAGAAGGTCAGTCTGGTTTCTCCTCTGCTGCTTTACTTTAGAGGCGAACCGCCAGATATCAGCAGGCAGAAAAACAGAAACGTTTGTTGTCGTTCAGATGCTGTCGGACCGCGACCAGCTGCCCGTCAAACAGTTCGAGGAGGAGATCATGGCGGCGGTCGACAAAAACCCCGTGGTGATCATCAGAGGAGCGACGGGCTGCGGGAAAACCACTCAGGTGCCGCAGTACATCCTGGACCGCTTCATCAAGGGGGGCCAAGCGTCCGACTGCAACATCGTGGTTACCCAGGTAACGCTCAGCATCCGACTCTGAGGTTCCAGTTTATACAGCAGAGAAGAGTCAAGAAGTGCAGGTTAAAATACATGACGAGAACTCAACTTCAATCTGATTTTAAAGCCTTTTATTATATTTATATATATATATATACGGATTTATATACATATATTCAATTTTAATGTTGATATTATCTCTCAGTCTTAGTAATAAAGTCATTCTAAGCCACTTAAAGGTTGCAGGTCACACTTACTGCTCTTAAATCCGTCCTCATGTTTTCAAACTCTTATCTTTGTAGAGCTTTAAGACATTTCAGCGTTCGGAGGTTTGATGGATGTAAATGATAGAAAGATGAATAACTGTGTTCACATTCGGTCATAATGTCTTTGAAACATGAACAGCTGATTCACAGCTGTGTGTTTTCCGGTGGTTTTTCTCTTCTTCAGCCCAGACGGATCAGCGCCGTGTCCGTAGCGGAGCGAGTCGCCCTCGAGAGAGGAGAGGATCTGGGGAAGAGCTGCGGCTACAGTGTCCGTTTTGAGTCCATCCTTCCTCGTCCTCACGGCAGCATCCTCTTCTGCACCGTCGGTACGTAAACAAGATGTTACTTCAACACCTGCTGAGTCTTCTGCAGCTCCAGTAACTCAGCGCTGTGTTCAACCTGCACCGTAGAAACAACGACCAGACTGTCAAAACTCACAGCAACACGTAGTCCTGTAACTTCAGCACTTTGTAAGTTACTCTGTGATTTAAAACGTACGTACAGAGTGCTGAGGACACAGATGGAGCTCAATAAAACCTACAGTAGTTTGATTTAAACTGTTTTAGGAGCCACACAGTTATTGAACCAATCAAAAGGTTCAGCTGGTGGATCGCTGTCACCGCACAACGTAAATAAAACATTTTGTTTGTACCAAACAGAATATTTTAAGTAAGATAAAGTTGATAGGGATACACGATATTATCGGCACGTCATCGGTGTCGGCCATTTCTGCTGATTATGAGAGGCCGATATGTCGCCATCTCCTCCGCCGCCTGACTGTGCTTCCCTTGATGGACTGTTTCACCCTGACGGTCCCGGTGTTTCCTCTGCTGGCTGCACTTCACTCAGCCGCCCGTCAGACCTGCTGCTGCTTCCCACTTTAACCTGAATAACAAACTGGGGCTCGGTGCTCCACATAGAGAGCCGGGGCTAACGTTAGCTGGGAAGCTAGCGACGGCTAGCTGGCTTTGCTTCCCTCCGGTCATGCTGCGGCTAACGCTCCGCTAGCCTCCCAGCTAACTTTAGCTCCGGCTCTCCATGTGGATCCAACTGGACCACCAGGCCCGGTTTGTTATTCAGGTTAATGTGGGAAGAAGCAGCTGGTCTGACGGGCGGCTGAGTGAAGTGGAGTCTGCGGAGGAAACACCAGGACTGTCAGGGAGAAACAGTCCATCGAGGAGCTGCAGTGTTCGGCTGCACAGATAGGAAACATCTCGGCTGACAGGATGTACCACTCTGTCTTTTGTTTTTTAAAGGCGGTTAACAACCAGCGTATTCGGTGCATTAGCGCCACCTTCTGCTCCGGAGTGTGGACCAGAGATTAAATCCTGCACATTAATCCTGTCTGTCTATTCATTCAGGTTCATTAAAGTTTTAATGCTGAGCTCCTGAACTCCAGTCTTCCTCAGTTCTTCCTTCATATATTGTCTTTCTTGATCATACTTAGTACAATCTATGCTTGCAGGCATAATAGTCTCCTCAGCCAGCTGGAAAAAATATGTGTATATATCAGCAATCGGCCACAATGAGTTGGAGATATCTGCATATCAGATATCAGCAAAAAATCCAATATCGTGCATCCCTAACAATTGATGAACGCTACAAATGTTCTTAAATCACTCTTACATGCATCTTAAGAACAGATCTGTTAGTACGAGACTGAAAACAGTCAAATTCTCACAATCTGACGGCTGCTATGACAACAAACTGACCAATCAGAATATGACATGAAATAATTCAGAGAACACTGGCAGACATGACGTTTCATAAGTACTGTTTTTGTGTAAAGTTTAGGAGGAAAAACAAAAAACGCACAAACCATCCGTTAGATAGATCATTCAGATTTTATTAAACACCTCCTGCACAGTGTGACGTGTGATAAACTGACATGATAGTCAGTCTTAAGGAGCCTTTAGTGTGTACAGAGAGATGTAATCAGCAGGACATGCTCTCAGTGTTGGTGATGACTGAGGTGTGTGTTTCAGGTGTGCTGCTGCGGAAGCTGGAAGCAGGAATCAGAGGCATCAGTCACGTTATTGTTGATGAGATCCACGAGAGAGACATCAACGTGAGTTTCATTTATTATCTCAAAACACACAGATTCTACCAACTTCTGTACGTTTGACCCCGTGTGTGTGTGTGTGTGTGTGTGTGTGTGTGTGTGTGTTAGACGGACTTCCTCATGGTGGTCCTCAGAGACGTGGTTCAGACTTACCCAGACGTCCGCATCATCCTAATGTCCGCCACCATCGACACCACCATGTTCAGAGAGTATTTCTTCAACTGTCCAATCATCGAGGTGTTCGGACGCACCTTCTCTGTTCAAGGTACCTCCGACCTCGCTGACTGTCTCAAACAGTCACAGCATGAGGATCATTCTGCAAAACTTCTTATCAGTTTGAGACTAAACAGGTCATGAAACTGCATAATCATGTCTGGTTTAAATAGTTGTTTTTGTTAGTTTTGGACTTCTGAGAAGCAGAAGTCAGTTTGCTGATTTAGACTCTCAACTTATTCTGCATTTCATCAGTTTTAAACCGAACATGAGAGAAACTGTATTTATCACTTCAGTTTGTTTATATAATAATAACATTTTATTTATATAGCATGTTTCATACAAAACATAAAAAGACAGATGCAAGAAATAGGAAATTTGAAAAAGTAACGATTTTACAGAAAAAGACAAATCAAAGAGATTTAAAAATGAATAAAAATAGTAAAAATTAAAATAAATGTTTCTAGGTAAAAGTAAGAATATTGACTGAATATGTAGAGAACAGACGTTGATGAGTGGTTCTTCATCTTCCACCTCCTTATTTAACAGGTGCATAAATATGCCAGGAATATAAAATATAAAGAGGAAAACATTTGTTAAGAAATTACATTTTATCGCAATTAATTATTTCCAAACAGACAATGAACTGTGAACTGGGACGTCTGTCTTTCCTCTGCGATCACTGCTGCATCTTTGCACTAAAACAACATGTTGCCGTTGCAGAGTATTTCCTGGAGGATTGTATCCAGATGACCAACTTTGTCCCTCCGCCGATGGACCGCAAGAAGAAAGACAAAGACGAGGAAGGAGGAGACGACGACGTAAGGAACCTCAAACGTCTGCTGTCGTAATGTTTCCGCAGCTGCGGGATTGAAAAACGAGCTGAACCGTTTTTTCTCTGCAGACCAACTGTAACGTGATCTGTGGAGCGGAGTACACGGCGGAGACGAAGCGCTCCATGGCTCAGATCAACGAGAAGGAGATGTCCTTCGAGCTGGTGGAGGCTCTCCTCAAGTACATCGAGACGCTGCAGGTGATCGGCGCCGTGCTGGTCTTCCTGCCCGGCTGGAACCTGATCTACTCCATGCAGAGACACCTGGAGACCAACCCTCACTTCTGTACGTAACGCTTTGAAACGTACAGTATGAGGCTGAGAGAGCTTCCAGATACATTGTGTTTGCTGTTAAAGGATTCATATAATATAACAGAGGAGGGACGTGCTGGTTTATTGGCCATTGATCACATTGGATTTATCAAACTGAACCGTGAACTGTTTACTGCAGAGGTCCAGCTCACTGTCATCACTTGGCTTTTGACTGTTAATTGTCCTGCTGAACCAAACTGAGACAGACAAGTTACTAAAACACAAGCGTAGCAAGAAAAGTGTGTGTATGCATGTATATATATGTCTAAAAAAAAATACATTTTTTTGTTTCCAGCAAGTAACCGGTACCGGATTCTGCCGCTGCACTCGCAGATCCCCCGAGAGGAGCAGAGGATGGTGTTTGAACCAGTTCCAGATGACGTCAGGAAGGTCAGAGACGCTGCAGGACAGAAATATGTTGTTTGATTGGAATCAGAGGTCTTAACACTCTCAGACAGGGATTTAGGTTTTATGGCATTTGTGCAACAGCTGTTCATTTTAGATGCAGTAATGTGACGTCATGACAAGAGGACAAGATTTACATACCTCACAATATGATAGTTTGGTGGTTTTTGGAGCAACAAATCTGCTTTGTGTGAGATAGAAGAAGACTAGCAGAAGTCAAATCTGCATTGAAAATCCTTCAGAGAGGAAAAGAGAAACTGACACAAATGTTCTGCCACCAAACGTCTGTTTTTGAATAAATTAATAAACCAACAAGCATCCTTTCAGTTTTCTATGGATAAAATTCAGTTTCATTCAAGTACAAGAATCTGTTTTTATTCACGTCACAGCAGAGACATGTTGTCTTTTTTTTTTTCAGCTATTTCTTGTTGCTTAACAAAGATATGTTTGATATTTGAGAGGTGGCCTTAAAAACTCCATCATCAGTTGGACTGTAGTTATTGTTAAGATGTTGTGTGTCGTGTTTCACCCGCGTCCTGATGTTTCAGGTGATCCTGTCAACCAACATCGCAGAGACGAGCATCACCATCAACGATGTCGTTTACGTCATCGACTCCTGCAAGTAAGTCAGAGCAGCTGAGTGATATGTGAACAGCAGATTAAACAACAGTAAATGACCCGACGGTGTCCCGACAGGCAGAAGGTGAAGCTTTTCACCTCTCACAACAACATGACCAACTACGCCACCGTCTGGGCCTCCAAGACCAACCTGGAGCAGAGGAAAGGTCGAGCCGGCCGAGTCCGACCCGGATTCTGCTTCCACCTCTGCAGCCATGCACGATTCGAGAGGTAAGACGCCCTAAAACCCCCCCCCAAAACCCCCCAACACCTCCAGAAACCCTCCAGACAGCTCTGGAAACTAGGCTTTGGTGTTATCAAGGTATTACAGTATACCAGGTTATTTAGAAATCCCAAAGGTATGATTTTCAATACCATCAAAAATACAGATGCTCCTCTAGATGATTCCATGTTCATAAGATCAGATATTCTTTTTGAATGGATAAAGTACCAGTGTAAAACTGACTTCTACAAAGTGTTGCATTATGGGTTGTTTGTAGCCTTAATGTTGCTAGGCTAGTGAGTGTCTTAAAGTCTGTTTATAGTCAGTCAGCCCTGAAAGTGTTTGGTTAGTCCTTCCTGAAGGCTCGTGTAACGTGTTTTTCTGCCACGGAGGAAAGGAGTCAAAGCGTCTTCTGACTTCTCTACTGTAGAAACGGAATATGTCAAGCTGCCAAATACCACTGTGACAGATAATAAGCAGCTCAAAAAGACAAACAGGCAGTCGTAAAAATACTAACAGCCAGAGAAAATACTTTCTGACCGCTTCCAAGGACCTGGCAGGAGAGTAAATTCAAAAAGTATTTTTCCCAAAAACAGCTGTTGGAAAAGGAGGGGTCATCTTCTAATCAGGGTCGACTTATATTCGGGCCAATACGGTACTTAGGAACCAGTTATGGTGATTATTGCACCAGTTTGAATGGCTTCACCAATTTGTGCAGTAAGGAAAAAATTAATACCGCAGCAGCTCTATTAGACACATAGCACTGTAGGCTAGACAGTGTCATACATGCTACGACGACTTCTGTCACCAGCAGCTCAGCTTTCACATTGTCTACTCAAATACTGTCATATACCACATAACCCAGTGAAATGTCAGGAAGGTATGAAAAATAGAAACCCTCCCGACACCTCCAGAAACCCTCCCGACACCTCCAGAAACCCTCCCGACACCTCCAGAAAACCTCCCGACATCTCCAGAAACCCTCCCGACACTTCCAGAAACCCTCCCGGCACCTCCAGAAACCCTCCCGACACCTCCAGAAACCCTCCCGACACCTCCAGAAACCCTCCCGACACCTCCAGAAACCCTCCCGACACTTCCAGAAACCCTCCCGGCACCTCCAGAAACCCTCCCGACACCTCCAGAAACCCTCCCGACATCTCCAGAACCCCTCCCGACACCTCCAGAAACCCTCCCGACACTTCCAGAAACCCTCCCGGCACCTCCAGAAACCCTCCCGACACCTCCAGAAACCCTCCCGACATCTCCTCTGTTGATCAGTGATCACGTGTGTGTTTGTTTTTGTTTGTGTCGTATCGCTGCAGGCTGGAGACTCATATGACTCCGGAGATCTTCAGGACGCCGCTGCATGAAGTTGCTCTGAGCATCAAACTGCTGAGACTCGGAGGCATCGGACACTTCCTGTCCAAGGCCATCGAGCCGCCACCGCTGGACGCTGTTATCGAGGCCGAACACACTCTGAAAGGTACAACACATACACACTGCTGCCAAGTACTCGTTAGAGCACCACATGTGAATTCATCCGCTGCTGAAAATAGTCCCCAAAAATTTCCTCCTGTATGTTTGTTAACGACTACAGTGAGCAGCTGTTTTAGGAAATAAGTCTTCAGTAGGAACCAACGAGCTCGGAGCCACAGAGTTTTATTGAGAGACGGAGTGACACGTTGGTTTGAGGCTGCATGAGATTTAATGACAATAAGAAAAATATAGAATAAAACCAGATTTATATTTTAAGAACCTTCAGAACTGAAACAATTAGTTAACAGAAAAATAACCAGCAATTGTTTTGATAATTGTAAAACTGTTGAAGTATTTTTTTATGCACAAATGCCACATTTCAGATCAAATTTCATCTTTTCAGTTTTGAGGATCTGCTGCTTTCTTTATCTTATGTGATAATAAACTGAATATCTTGGTGTTTTGCACTGATGGACGGCATTTTTTTTACTATTTTCTAATATTTTATAGATCAAACAATTGATATATTAATCATAAAAATAATGGTCGCTCTACACTGGTGGAAAATTGTGCTTGTGTTGTGTTTATAATGGTCAGAAATGTTCTAAATGAAGCATGACATCACATCAAACTGTTTACAGCTGCAGTTTAATGTTTAGTGTGTGTGTGTGTGTGTTGATCAGAGCTGGATGCTCTGGACTCCAACGATGAGCTGACTCCTCTGGGACGGATTCTGGCTCGGCTGCCCATCGAGCCTCGGCTGGGGAAGATGATGATCATGGGCTGCATCTTCCAGTCAGTTCTCCTTCACCTCACTTCACTGCTCTGATCAATCAGCTGACGTCCTGTTTTACTCTGGACGACTTCGGGTTAATCGTATCTCTGTGTCGCCCTCTAGTGTCGGAGATGCGATGTGCACCATCTCGGCTGCCACTTGCTTCCAGGAGCCTTTCATCAGCGAGGGGAAGCGTCTCGGCTTCGTCCACAGAAACTTCGCCGGCAGCCGCTTCTCTGACCACGTGGCCCTGTTGTCCGTCTTCCAGGCGTGGGATGATGTCAGGTCGGTGTCAGAGGGAGCTTCAATAGTTACTGTTCGACTGGGGGATTAGTAGATTTTAGAGCTTAAATACTGACCATTAGAAGATCCCTTCATAATGCACTTACAATGGAAGTGATGGGGGACAAAAATGTATTCAAAAGTTTATCTGAAGCTAATATGAAGCTTCAAATCAAGTAGATATCTTTCAACGTTACAGTCTTTTTAGTGCCAAAGTTCCTCTTTTTGTTACTATACTTCCACCTGCAGCTCAACAGGGAAACACTGTCCGAGGAAACACAAAGAGGGAATTTGATGCTAAAAAGACTGTAAATGTGTCAGATATCCACTTGATATGACTAACTCAGACTGATGAAGCTGAATAGAAGCTTCACACAGACTTTTAAACGACTGTGTGGACACACTGTGGATTTCAGCCTCCATCACTTCCATTGAAAGCACATTTGAAGGATCTTTTAATATCCAGTATGAACAGGAGGAATGATTACAGCGAGGAAAACCTCTTTCACTGTTACTATGGACACCTGACTGCTGGTTTAACGCAGACTTGAACAATGGTGAACCGTCCTTTTAAGGCTCGGTGATTGGATTGACAGACCGACCAGCGTTTCTCTCTCTAAAGCCGCGTTTCCAACGTTTCTGTCACAAGTTTTTTACGTTTACGTTATTCACGTTGGCAGCAGGACTGAAATATTTGAACAGCAGCATGAACCCTCTCCGATTGTTTAACCTCATGTTGCTCCTCGTCTCTGTTCAGGGTTAACGGTGAGGAGGCAGAGAGTCGTTTCTGTGAACACAAACGTCTCAACATGTCAACTCTGAGGATGACCTGGGAGGCCAAAGTCCAGCTGAAGGAGATCCTGGTCAACGCTGGATTCCCTGAAGGTACCTGAACGCACCGCTGATTCACTCTGGACAAAGTAAACATCTTCCTGTTTTTAATAAAGAAATATCAAAACTGATCCTGCTCCTCCGTCCCCCTTCAGAGAGTCTGATGACTCAGATGTTCAACACGGTCGGACCGGACAACAACCTGGACGTGGTGGTTTCCCTGCTGACCTTCGGCTCGTACCCCAACGTCTGCTACCACAAAGAGAAGAGGAAGATCCTGACCACCGAAGGCCGCAACGCCCTCATCCACAAATCCTCCGTCAACTGCCCCTTCAGCAGCCACGACATGACGTACCCATCACCGTTCTTTGTCTTCAGCGAGAAGGTAAAAACTCACACCTGAATGACGACAGCCTGTCCGACCCTCTGACAGTTTTTACCTTCAACACTCAGACATTAACACAGGACAACAAAGTCCAGGTTTAGAGGGAAAAATACTTAAGTACTTGAGTAAATGTACTTAGTTACTTTCCAGCATGTATATTAATGTTGCAAGTCTTTAAAAGGTGTTGAGTGTTTGTTTATTGTGTTTCAGATTCGAACCAGAGCGATCTCAGCTAAAGGGATGACTCTGGTGAGTCCTCTGCAGCTGCTGCTGTTCGCCTGCAAGAAGGTCAACTCTAACGGAGAAATCGTGGAGCTCGACGACTGGTGAGGATCCACACAACATTCCCGTAGATCAATCTCAGATCTCTGCAGACTTTCAGCTCTTAATCGTTTTCATGAATGGTTGCAGGATCAAACTGAGGATTCCCCACGAGCTGGCGGGAGGCATCATGGTTCTGCGGGCCGGTCTGGAGGCTCTGGTGGTGGAGGTGACCAAAGACCCAGAATACATCCAACAGATGGATCAAACCAACCAACACCTGCTCAACCTCATCAGACAAATCTCCAAACCGTCAGCAGCTGGACTCAACATGATGGCCAACAACCAGAGGTGAAGCTTCAGCGTCCAAATGAGTCAAATCAAGTAGATATCTTTCAACGTTACAGTCTTTTTAGTGCCAAAGAGGATCTTTTAATATCCAGTATGAACAGGAGGAATGATCACAGCGAGGAAAACCTCTTTCACTGTTCATATGGACACCTGACTGCTGGTTTAAGTCACTGGAAAAATTGTGAACCTGTCCTTTAAGACCCAGCACAATTATATGTCTTTCTCCTGAATCTCTGACTTTTCTCTGTCAGGTTTGTTCGTACGAGTCGGATCTAACAAACTCTCTTAAACTCTTAGTAAATATCTGGTTTCAGCCTGATTTATGTCACCTGTTGATGAACGTTCCTGAGATTTCTTCATCAGCATCATCAACTCCCCTAAATGTCCATATAGAGCAGAGATAATACAAGTCTTAGATTGTCCATTTACAACAGTTTCACCACATCAAAGGTGCAGTCAGGCTGCATTACATGATCTCCAGAACTCTGTACATGAACAACATTTCTGTTTTAATGTGAGAAGTGACACCTTTGTGTCACCAAGTCTTTTAACTTTGGTGTAAAAAGTGCGATGTCCAAGTGTTCATTAGTGAGTTCTTCACTGCATTCATTCATTGTTGTTTGGTCCATAAAATGTCAGAAAAATGTTGATCAGTGTTTCCCAAAGATGTCCTCCTCAAATGTCTTGTTTTGTCCACAACTCAAAGACACTCAGTTTACTGTCAAAAGAAGAACCAGAAAATATTCACATTACAAAATAACTCAAAATGTTTAATCAATTATCAAAATAGCTGCTGATTAATTTAATAGTTTTAATTGTTTAATCAACCAATCGTTGCAGCTGTAGTTTCTAGTTTTGAACAAAACATTTGCCTTTTTCAACCGGAGGTCAAACATCCGACAACAACGTTTGTAGCGACTAGCTGGCAGCTGACAGGTGGTCTATTTCCATTTATTTAACTAGGAAAAAATTCTCTTTTTCAAGAGTGATATGACAATCAGACAGCATAACAAATAACAGTTGCAGACATTAAAAAAACAATTTACAAAGAAAATAAAGAATAAATTACAAAAAACTAAAATATTATACAACTATTAATTACAAGTCATCAACATCAGGGATCAAACATAGGAAATATGAATCAGTCAGAACATCTGCAGCCTGATGTTCCTGCCTCCAAGTCATTTAGAATCACTTTACTTAAGTAAAAAGGGCGTTAAAGTCTGCTGCTCCTGCTTGGCATCAGTTGGACTGGAC
Source organism: Thunnus albacares (assembly GCF_914725855.1). Taxonomy (NCBI): domain Eukaryota; kingdom Metazoa; phylum Chordata; class Actinopteri; order Scombriformes; family Scombridae; genus Thunnus; species Thunnus albacares. Next base: position 32,015,774 of record NC_058117.1, on the reverse strand, counting down.
CAACATCATACGTCCAGTGAGACCAGCTGAAGATTCAGGTCCAACTGATGCCAAGCAGAAGGAGCAGCAGACTTTAACACCCTTTTTCCCAGTTCAGTCCAGAGACAGATGATGGGAATAAGTCCTGGGAGTGAAGTCTATAACCTCCCAGACTTTACTGAAGCATGAAGATCTGTAGGTAAGAAGGAAGCAGACCAAGAATGGCCTTTATAATAAGAATATGCCAATGGTGAGGGCTCCATGGTAGACAGTATCCAGCATGTGTAGGCATTGTGAAGATGCATACATGTATGTAAGTCTCCTTTTGGCCTCGAAGGGGAAGCAGACTTAGATATAAGATGTGTTGGAACAACTTTTTTCTAGAAAGTATTTCAATTTAAACCAGAAGTTGAATCCGAGTGATTCAGAGCTCTTTTTTATGAACTGTCGTGTCTCTGCACAGGATGGGAGACGGTCCTCGACCCCCGAAGATGGGACGCTTTGACGGAGGAGGTGGAGGAGGCTACCAGGGAGGAGGAGGATATCGAGGAGGAGGTTACAGAGGTGGAGGATATGGAGGAGGGGGTGGAGGATACAGGGGAGGAGGAGGAGGAGGGTACAGAGGAGGTGGAGGTTACAGAGGAGGAGGAGGAGGATATAGAGGAGGAGGAGGAGGATACAGAGGTGGAGGTGGATACAGCGGAGGAGGAGGAGGATATGGAGGAAGAGGTTATAGAGGAGGTGGAGGAGGGTACCGAGGAGGAGGAGGAGGAGGGTACCGGGGAGGTTATTAACATGATGACATCATTCACAGTCACTCATTTATCCAAGTTCAACGGCACAAATTGTAGATTTTTTAGTTTTGAGGACTAAAGTTTGTAATCACGTCAAATATTTACGTGAACCTTCAGCATAAGTTGACAAGTGTAACTCTGGAAAAATCAAAATGGAAATCTAGATGGAAAATCTGGTTCTGTGTTTGCTGTTTTTTTCCAGAGAAACATTCAAAAGTTCTCCCAACACTTGATTTCTCTTCATGTTCTCTTCTTTCTTCTGTACTTGTTTCATCATTAGAGATGTGATGTTTCTCCTGTCAGTTTGTTTATTGATTGTAATGATTATTTTATTTGATGTTTTGTCTCCAATAAAACTTTCATATACTACTACGTGCTTTATTCTTCCACTCCACTACATTTCAGAGGGAAATATTGTACTTTCTACTCCACTACATTTATTTGACAGCTTTAGTTACTTTTCAGATGAAGATTTGACACAATGGATAATATAACAAGCTTTTAAAATACAACACATTGTTAAAGATGAAACCAGTGGTTTCCAACCTTTTTGTCTTTTGACGTCTTACAAAAAGCAGTGTGTAGTCGGGGTCACATGCTTCTTCTCACATGCTTTCATTTCAATAAATGTTCAAATGATCCAATATTTCAGTAAAAATCAAAGATTAGAGAAAAAGTCCAAAAGCTTAAAACAGATTTGTGTATCAGAACTTTGTTTTTTCTTCTTTCCTCTCCCATTAATCATCTCATCATGATCCTCACTGACTGGAGCTTTTTGCCAAAATTACCCAATTTTTACAGTTTTATTCAGAGCGTTCTGGTTTATTTAGGTGAACAGTGAGGTACAGGCTCTGCTCGGGGCTCAGGACTCTGCATTTAAATCTGGAGACACTCAGGCTTACAAATAAACATGAGGGAGACTGAGGAGGGCAACATAGATGCCAAGCACAGGTATAAACAGCACATGGAGGAGGACAGTTACACAGTCTCAAGTTCTGGCTGTGACAACACTCTTCCAGACACACTCAACCAGTTCTTTACTCACTTCAGCCGTCAGAATACAGAGGTCAACACCTGTCCTGCACTAACAGGGAAGAACCAGACCATCAAACTACATCAACACCAGATCAGATCCACACGGCACAGAGTCAGCAAAGCAGCTGGACCAGATGGAGTACTGCTGACCAACTAGCAGAGGTATAAACTAACATCAACCTCTCGCTAGAGCAAGCTTTAGTCCCCACCTGCCTTAAGTCAGCCACTATTGTCCCAGTGTCCAAGAAGGCAGCAGTGAATTGTCTGACTGACTATCGCCTAAGCCTCATCATTGCCAAGTGTTTCGAGAGCCTGATTTTCTCCCACATCAAGGCTGCCATCCCTGCTGATTTTGATCATCAGTTTGCATATCAGACCAATAGATCAACAGATGATGCAGTCATAGCAGCTCTTCACACAGCCCTTACACATCTAGAACAGGAGAACACAAGTAAGGATCCTGTTTGTTGATTTTAGTCTAGCATTCAATACAATAATCGAAACAAACTGGTATAAAAACTGAGTGACCTGGGTTTAGACAGTTCACTGGTGCTCATGGATACTGGACTTTCTAAGCAACAGACCCCAAAATGTCAAGATTGGAAGTCACACCTCCTCAACTCTGATCCTGAACACAGGAGCACCACAGGGGTGTGTACTCAGCCCCCTCCTCTACTTTCTCTTCACACATGACTGTTCCCCCATTCACCCCTCCAACACCATTGTCAAATTTCCAGACGACACCACCACAGTGGGACTGATAACAAACAACAATGAAACAGCCTACAGGGAGGAGGTTCAACAACTGGCTGACTGGTGTTCACATAACCTGGACATCAACTCCACAAAAACTAAGGAGATGATAATAGACTTCAGAAGATCAAGGCAAATTGGGCACTCTGCCCTCTGTGAGGGGGGGAGGAAGAGAAGGTTTAGAACTTCAAATTCCTGGGAATCACCACAGAGCTCATATGGTCTGTAAACATCTCTCACCACGTGAAGAAGGCCTAGCAGAGACTACACTTCCTTAGGAAGTTGGAACAGTCCCACCCCCGACAGCTACTGCTGGTAAACTTTTACCGTGCCACCATCGAGAACCTCCTGAGCTACTGCTGCACAGTGTGGTACACAGCTGTACTGTGGAAGACCGGAGGGATCTGCAACGGGTGTTGAAGGATATCATTGGGACCACATTACCACCTCTGAAGAACACTTACACTGGCAGACTTCAAAAGAAAGCCATCAGTGTCATAAAAGACCCAACCCACCCAGACACTGTCTGTTAACACCCCTCCCCTCTGGAAGAAGTTGCAGGACAATCAAAAGCAGATCAACAACCTCTGTTCACCCCCCACTGCCAAAGACTGAAAAAGACTGACTGCTTTGAGCAATAACCCCCCCCCATCCTCTGACACCTCCACCACAGACTCCAGTTCCACTCCCAGGACAGAACTCGCTTTCTTGATGAGCTAATCGAGTCTATCACCATCAGCTGCCTTCACCTTGCTGCCCGAGCACACTACAGCATAGCAGATGATGCTGGCCACCACCCAGTGATAAAACATCTGCAACATGGTTCTGCAGACATTGAAAGATCTGAGTCTCCTGTGTAAATACAGACGGCTCTGACCTTTCTTGTACAGAGCCTCTATGTTTTTAGTCCAGTCCATTTTATTGTCTATGTGGACGCCCAGGTAATTGTATTCCTTGACAATGTCCACCTCTGTTCCTCTGGTGCTGACTGGGTTCAGACAGGTCCTTTGTTTCCTAAAATCCACCACCAACTCCTTAGTCTTTGTGATTTTGAGTTGCAGGTGATTTAGTTCACACCACTCCACAAAACTGTCCACCAAACTCCTGTACTTAGCATCCTGTCCCCTTGCTGATACAACCCACATTGCCCAAGTCGTCCAAAAACTTCTGCAGGTGACAGGACTGTGGGCAGTATCTGAAGTCTGAGGTGTAGAGTGTGGACAGGAGGGGAGACAAGACCGTTCCCTGAGGTGCCCCCATGCTACTCGCTATTATGTCCAACACGTTGCTCTGCAGCCTCACATACTGTGGCCGACCTGTGAGGTAGTTGGTGATCCAGGCCACTTGTGGAGTATCTACCTGCATGTCCATGAGGTGTTAAAAGCACTTGAAAAGTGAAAGAATTTGACTCTCACATTGCTGCCTGCCTGTGTCTTCCAGGTGAAGGTGCAGCAGAAAGATGATGGTGTCTTCCACTCTAATGCAGGACTGGAAGGTGAACTGCAGAGGGTCTAATGATGGCTCAACTAACTAATTGGAGGTGCTTCAGGACTAGCCTCTCCAGTGACTTAATGACATGTAAAGTCAAAGCCACTGGTTTGTAGTCACTGAGGGGGTTTGGGTGCTTCTTCTTGGGGACAGGAACAAGGCATGATGTCTTCCACAGAACAGGGACAATCCTCAGGCTCAGGTTGAAGATGTGCTGAAGAACCAAACAGCTGTCAGGCTGTCAGGCCCTGCTGCCCTGCCTGGTCTACTGAACTCTCTTCTCACATCCTCTGCTGTGATGGTGATTGACCCTGGAGAGCTGTTAGAGAACACTGATGGGGGAGTGGAGCAACAATGCTGAGGTAACTGGACAGGAGCCAGGAGAGTCGTTGAGGAGAGTCGTTGATGAGAGTTGGTGGGGGAGGGGAGCAAGGGGAAGGATGTTGAGGTAAATGGTGGTGAGAGGGAGCCAGGTGGAGGGGGGTGGAGGTAATGGACAAAAGGAGAAATGGACAGTGATGGTTCTCATGCCACTCCACACCTCACAGATGTTCTTTCCTCCCTTCCTTCCCTTCCCTCCCTCTTTCACCCTCTGTGATCTTTTCCCTCAGTTCTATCTGTGCCTTCTTCATTGGTTTATTTAGTTTTTAGTTATTAGTGATTATTGTTAGAGCCTTATTGGTGGTTTACATTATGATCCTCACAGACTGGAGGTTTTAGGTCGGGGAAAGCTTTCTGGTTTATTTTGCAGTAATTTCAGTTTATGCTAATGTAACAAAGTTAAAATGCACTTTATTGTCATTTAATGATTCTGTTGAGTATTCGTGAATTTTATCTTAATGAGTTATTCTTCTTTATATTTCCTGTGGAAATGAGCTTGCTGCACATTGCCTCTTCTGTCCCTCCTAAGTTTCCGTAGCCTCCTTCTGCCCCTCACAGCAATAAGGTCCAGCTGTGGCCTGTAGCACCTCAAGCCGCGTGTCCTCCACGCTCCTTTTACCATTGTTCAGCTGTGTTCAGCCAGCCTGATAGGTGTAGAGGGTTATCAGTAACCTCTTGCTATCTTCTCATGCAAACACAGGATCTCATCTGGAACACAGTTCTAATGTTTTTTGGGGTTTTTTTATACAGCTACCATGAACTATCTTGCAGTAAATATTTTAAGGGTCATTCAGCCAAATCGGTGCCATTTGCATGTTGTAACTTCTAAAAATTAAACTTCATTCTGTATCTTTTTTTCAGCACTGTACCTAATAACACACATTTAACTATTCAAAATGTGTCACGGTAAATCTCAGGCCATTTTATTTATTTTTTACATTGGTTTCTAAATGACAAATTCTTCATATGAGTAACAGGACTGAAAGTAACAGGACTGAGTTTTTAGTATAACATCAGCAAATACATGAGATGTAGCCACATGGCATCAATGCTAATAGCATGAGAACACTTAGCATCTTCAAAACATAATAACATCTAAGAAATAATTTAGGTAACAGGACTGAACATTAAGATTTACATTCTCAGTTATACTTACAATATGATCAAAAATAGAGAAAATTGAGTGAAATAACTTTTATTTGGTCTTCCCATGGCCTTAAGGAGACTCAAATGATGCTACTTCCTATTGATCATGTGGATTTTGGAAGGAGGGAGAATGTGTTGGGGTAACAGGACTGAGTGAAAACCTGGGGACACGATTAAAATCTGTATTTTAACCAACATATTATGAATTTTCTGATAAGAAAATCTATTTTATGTCTAAATTGGAAATAGAGTCACACAATAATACAAAAAAAATCAATATTTCTGAAGGATTCTAATCATTATATTTAATGGTGAAGTGTAGTGTTAGAAAGTGGGGACAGGCTAAAATCCTATTTTTTCAGCGTTCTAGGTAGTTTTTATTAAGGTTTTACATAATGTATCTTCAAATTGTAAATAGGAAAAAGTGCAAGACACTTTGCTTGATAATTTAATGTATTATACAGATAATTCTCATGCATAGTTATGCATGAAATGTCCTGGGGAAGGAAAAGGCACTGATCCAGTGGAATGAGCTGTAAATATGTAAAATACTCCCGTAGTCACGGATTTATTTTAATTTACCATTATCACTGCGTCCCATGTAAAGATTATTTTGATAACAGTAACAACAGAAAGAAACTAATGAAATCTTTGTCCAAATTTGTCCTTTTCATATAATTTTGAATGTTTCAAACACTCACACAGTAAGATTATGTCTGCAAAATGTAGAATGCTCTGACTTGAATAAAAGGCAGTTTGACTATGAAACAGAAATTTGATATATGAAATTTACCATTTAAAGACATTATTATTATTATTTTTATAAATAAATTTTTCCTCTTCCAGAATGACAATGGTCATTACTAATAACTAATTATCATTATTAAATATTATTAGGTTCTCTTCTTTTCTTTTCTTAACTTTGCCATTTTGATAAACAATATATAATCTGTGTAAAGTTCACTGAAAGTTATTTACACGACTAATCAAGGCAGACAATAGATAGATTCAGTATGATTGGCTTATGCACATGTCGATGATGTTGATGAATACACAAAGTAAGTACAGACATGGCTGGTTGTAGTCCTGTCAGAGCTGGAGGCTGCAGTCTGACCAGAGGAGGGATGTATGGAGGTCTGAGGTGAAGGACGACGACCAGAAGAGTCTGAACAGACGCTGGAGGGACAGAAGTCAGTGCGACTTCGTAAACTGTCTGTTTATGAACCAACAGCAGTAAAAGTTTAATTCCTCCTCATGTTGCACTGATGCGTTAAACGACTGAAGATGAGACAAGTTCATGCAGACACAGGAGTTTTACTAGGCTGAATAATAAAAAAAAAACACAGACAAGCAAAATAAACATTACTTAACTAAATCAGTTTATCAGTCTGACTCCACCAGAGATAATAATGCTACAGTGATTATCGATAACGTTACGTTATGAATATAAAATATTCAGAGATAAAACAACAGTCTCTTGCCGTTCATCCGGTTCCACTGCGGAGAAACAGCTGAATACATGTCAGGAACAAACTGACTGAAGGCCAGCAGATGAATATAAGCACCAACAAAGAAAATCCTTGCGAGTTTCATTCACCGCGGACATAAAAAAAGACACGAATATCTCAAATTTGGGCTTAAATTTCCAGCGAAGTTAGTTATAAACTTTGAATCGCTACTTCTGCCGTCTTCGCTTCCCGCGGATTCAACCAGCGGAAATACAGACAGCGCCACCTGCCATTGCAACCCACGTTGCGGTCGGAGGTGGGATTACATCCCAAAGGTGTAACTGGAGGCTAAAGCCGCGCCCCCTGATCTACAGCCCGCACACCCTTCTCATTTGCTGTAGCCTCCTTCTGCTCGTCACAATGCCGTTTTCATTGGTGCAGGTAAGTTGTTTGGAAAAAATGCTTCTACGCTATTTTATTGTTGTCTTTGGAAATTTACCCGTTTATGTTGTAACCTTTAATGCATATTGTTTGCTGTTAATACTCTTACTTTACCCAGCTGTTCTGTGTTGTTTTGACTGTTTATATAAGTTTTGTAAATGTTTTCAATTAATTTTCTGGGCTCCATTTGTATTACTGCAGGTCGCCCTGTGTCACGTGACCAACGTAGCTAGAGGTGCAGAAAAAGACCAGAAGGACATTAATGAGTTATATTGTCTTCTGCAGGTATGTGTTTTCCTTTGTTAAATGTTATAATTTTAGTTGTCTCTGTTTAGTCACCCAACCCCACGCACCTTTTCACTTTGCCCACCAGGTTTCACTGTTTTACCTTTTGAATATCGTTTTTCATTGTTTTGAAATTTGTTGTTATAACGTAGGTTAACTGTTTTTAATAGTTCTCTACTAGTAATGTGTACACTAAGCTGAGTACATACTGTAATGTCAAATTAATGTATCTGTATGTATTTTAAGAAAAAGAGTGAAATCTGCACAGTGCTGTTTTGCATTGCTGAGGGAGCAGAGGAGCAGAAAAAGACCAGAAAGCAATTAATGGGTTATATCGTCTTCTGCAGGAGCAAATAAATGCTGGAAAATAATCCCTTAAGTGGCAGACAGCAAGCTCCTCTCTGTACACTGGGGAGTCATCACAAATCCCAGGAACACTTTGGCACCAGAAAGCAGAGGGGAGCAGTGTTTTTAAATGAGAAATGAGCTTTACTGTTCAAAGGGTGAAACAAACAGAATCTCTTTAAAACTCAAACACAAGCTCAATTCTTCTGAACAAGTGCCTCCCTTCACCAGAGTATACAGTGAACTGGTCGCTGTGCATGCAGAGTATCACCTGCCTGTAAACATGCATGTGACGCGGCAACTATCACATATAATGTTGTCTGGATGTTAGAGGCAGGCGTTCAGTTACACTAGGCAGCTTTGAGTACGTATATTCTGGTTATCAGCTGCACATGTCCCGGTGCTGGTTTAAAGTTAAAGAGTTAGTTCACAAGACTGGTCCATGCCGGGTCTATGCAGTATAGCAGTGCAGTGTATGTACACTCTAGGCTGTTTGTCAGTGAATAAATGCTCCCACTCCTCAAGATTCAAGCCAAGTTCCTGTATCTTGCTTACCACTTGCTGATTAAAGTGAAGGGGGTTAGCCCTGAAGTTAGCGACAATGGGTTAGCCAAACCTGACCTGGCTCACTTAGGGTGGACTGACCTTTAAGGTGGACTATCTATTCTCATTGTATTCCCAATCTCAACCGCTGCTAAACACAGAACAGACAAATGTCTGGCTGCTGAGTCTCTTCTGAGTTTTATTCACCCCCCCTCCCTTGTAATATATATATAGCAGGAAAAAAGATATCACAATGTTTTTTTCCAATATCATGCAGCTCTACACACTATCTCTTTAAAATTGCTCCTCTTCCTGTAATGAATCAGCGCTTGATCACACCTCCCTCTTCTGCTCTCAAACACAACAAGCTCCACTCTGTGCTCATATTTCCTTGTTCCCTCTCCTTCAGATCTACTGTTTGAAGATGGGTGTCACCAACACGTAATGGATTATGAGAGCTGTCAGCCTCCATTCACTGCAGAAATACATGTTGTCCAGATCAGAGCTCAAACTTGTTCAGCTACTAAGGAAGTGAAACTCAGTCATTGCCACTGAGAGCTGAAATGGAGCAGAAAGGAGTTCAGCTGGACCGAGAAACCTTTTCTCTTCTCTGTTTGATCTGTCTGGATCTACTGAAGGATCCGGTGACTATTCCCTGTGGACACAGCTACTGCATGAGCTGTATTAAAAGCTTCTGGAATGGAGAGGATCAGAGGAAGATCTACAGCTGCCCTCAGTGCAGACAGACCTTCACACCGAGGCCTGTCCTGGTGAAAAACACCATGTTAGCAGCTTTAGTGGAGGAGCTGAAGAAGAATGGACTCCAAGCTGCTCCTGCTGATCACTGCTATGCTGGACCTGAAGATGTGGCCTGTGATGTCTGCACTGGGAGGAAGCGGAAAGCCCTCAAGTCCTGTTTGACTTGTCCAGCTTCTTACTGTAAGAATCACCTCCAGCCTCATTATGATGCACCTCCATTAAAGAAACACAAGCTGGTCGACCCCTCGGAGAAGCTCCAGGAGAACATCTGCTCTCGTCATGACGAGTTGATGAAGATGTTCTGCCGTACTGATCAGCAGAGTATCTGTTATCTCTGCCCTGTGGATGAACATAAAGGCCACGACACAGTCTCAGCTGCAGCAGAAAGGACTGAGAGGCAGAGAGAGCTCGAAGTAAGTCGACAAAACATCCAGCAGAGAATCCAGGACAGAGAGAAAGATGTGAAGCTGCTTCAACAGAAGGTGGAGGCCGTCAATCGCTCTGCTGATAAAGCAGTGGAGGACAGTGAGAAGATCTTCACTGAGCTGATCCATCTCATCCAGAAAAGAAGCTCTGATGTGAAGCAGCAGATCAGATCCCAGCAGGAAACTGAAGTGAGTCGAGTCAAAGAGCTTCAGGAGAAGCTGGAGCAGGAGATCACTGAGCTGAAGAGGAAAGACACTGAACTGAAGCAGCTCTCATACACAGAGGATAACAACCAGTTTCTACACAACTACCCCTCACTGTCACAACTCAGTGCATCTACAGACTCATCCAGCATCAATATCCGTCCTCTGAGATACTTTGAGGATGTGACAGCAGCTGTGTCAGAGCTCAGAGATCAACTACAGGACATCCTGAGGGAGAAATGGACAAACATCTCACTGACAGGGACTGAAGTCGACGTTTCACTACCACCAGATCCCAAGACCAGAGCTGGATTCTTAAGATATTCAAGTGAAATCACTCTGGATCCAAACACAGCAAGCGCATATTTGTTGTTATCTAAGGGGAACAGAAAAGCAGAAGGAATGAGAAAACAACTGCCTTATTCTAGTCACCCAGACAGATTCACCGGATGGTGTCAAGTACTGAGCAGAGAGAGTCTGACTGGACGTTGTTACTGGGAGGTGGAGTGGAGAGGTGGAGGAGTTCGTGTAGCAATCACATACAAGAATATCAGCAGAGCAGGAGGCTCGACTGAATGTGGATTTGGATTCAACAACAAATCTTGCGCTTTATATTGTGACAATAACGGTTATAACTTTTTGTTCAACAACATCAAAACTCCCATCCCAGGTCCTCGTTCCTCCAGAGTAGGAGTGTACCTGGATCACACAGCAGGTATTCTGTCCTTTTACAGCGTCTCTAAAACCATGACTCTCCTCAACAGAGTCCAGACCACATTCACTCAGCCTGTCTATGCTGGAATTTGTCTTTGTTATTATTCTTATGGAGACACAGCTGAGTTCTGTAAACTCAAATAGACAGAAGTCATTTCAGACTTCATGTGTCAGATTCTGTGTTGTCATTCTTCATTTTTTTTGTCTCCATTGTTTCTGAGAGCTTGTTGCTGTGGTGTTTCTGATCCGCATAGAAATTAGCTGTCAATCAAACTGGGATTGTCAATACTTTATTTTCTGTTGTTGTGTTGATGTTTTGACTTTCTTAAATGTCACTTTTTCCCGTGTTTTTATCCATGGAGGCTATCACTGCTCATGATGACGCCTTTTACCTTCACTGACATTTCTTCAGATGAAAATGTGAACTTCTCTTTGCTGTAAATGTTAGATTCATGTTTGTATTTGTATGCTGTTGTTTCTCTTTCACTTCAGTGTCTTAAACAGAGAAAACAGCAGAACTTCCTTCATCATAGATATTTTGTTCTCACTACTTTGTAAATTCATACAGAAATGCACAATCAAACTGTAATTATCATGATAATAATCTAGGAGATGATTTATTGTGTTCTTCTACATAGCTGACATTCTGGGTTAAACTAACTGATTGTGTGGATGAAGTGAATCTGAACATGAAATCATTGAACAAGAGTCATTTAACAGACTACTGATTGGATGTGTGAACAATCTGAACATAATCAATAAAAATGTTTTTTCAACAGTGAGCAAAGTATTTTCTTCTGTCTTCATCTCAGGATCTCATTCAAAGCTTCTGGAGAAAATGTGAAACTAAAATGAGAGTTTATTTGAGGCAGTTTTCCTCCTGAAACACCACAAAGTGCAGAGTTCATGTTCAGAGCAGACAAATGTTTGTCAGTCAATCTGCATTTAGTGTATTTAGTTGACAAAGTCTTTGTTATACAGGCCTAAAAAACTGAAAAATATTTATTGACAAATTAAAGGAAAAACTGGTCCAGGTCTGAAAGCTTGACCCCTACAGTGAGCGGATCTGGTGGCTCTGTTATGCTTTGGGGGGCATTTTGTTGGCATGGTTTGGGTCCACTCGTCCCCTTAGAAGGAAGGGTCACTGCTAATCAATACAAAGCTGTTCTGAGTGATCACCTTTATCCTATGATGAAACATTTCTATCCTGATGAGATTGGTCTCTTCCAGGATGACAATGCCCTAATTCACAGTGCACGAGGGGTCACTGATGGTTTGATGAGTATGAAAATGATGTGAATCATATGCCAAACTTAAACTACTGGATTAATTTAAAAGGACATAATGAGGATCATCCAACACAAGATACATTAAAACCCTGTTTGGAAAAGGAGAAGAAAGAAACAAAATGTTTTCGATGGACCAATGAGCAAAAAGCAAAAGAACTAGAAATAACTGAAATAAACATTAGTCCAAAGGTACCACTCTCACTAATAATGCTTTGATGCTTCCTGACCCTGTTGTAGATCTCACATTACTTGGCAAAAAAAAGCAAAGATAAGGTGTTTATTTTACCACAGACAATAAAAACCCATATAGAAAATAACTACTACAGCTATGTTCAAATTTATAGAGACTAAAGAACTCAGCTAATAAAATTGGTATTTCATTTATAGTTCCAGATTCGAACATTAAAATTTGCAAATGAATCAGTCATGGATTATCAGTGTATACTGGGAAGACACTAGCAATTTTTTTTAGCACTACAATGAGTTGAAGATGTGAGACCATGAACAAAGGCAATAACTAAAAAAGTAATCCAGATCTACAATGACTCTTACCCATTCTCTCCACTCAGCATTTCAGTTGCTGCCATCAGGCCACAGACTTAAAGTTCCAATGGTCAGGAAGAACAATTACAAGAAATCATTAATTATTTCAGCTGTGACCACCCTCAACAAGAGCCTGTTTAAATAGGCCCTTTGGAACTTGCCTATAATTATTGTGTATTGTTGTGTGTGACATGTGTTGTCTTGTATGCCAGTGCCAAAGACGAATTTCCTTTTCATGTAAATTTAATGGACAATAAAGTAGTCTGAATCTGAATCTGAGACCTTGAGGGCAGTAATATGTTCTAATTCCAGCTCCTCATTAACCAGCTTGAAGCACAGCCATTCAGACTGCAGACCAGACATTGTAATAGAGATGTAACTAACACAATGTAGAATTCAAATGATGAGATTAAGTATGACATTTGTACGGATATCAGCACATTTAGGAATCAAAGTCAATGAAAGAGCTGAAAAATGTGCAAAGGAAACCACAAAAACGGATGACACTGACATCACAGCACCCTTTAATAAAATGGAAATGAAGACCACAATTCAGCATAAGTTGACAGAAAGGTGGCAAAGCAGTGGGAAGAAGAGAGAACAGGAAGGTGATTGTACAGAAAAGAAAAGTAGGCATGATGAGAAGCACGGGGAGAACCGGAGAGAGTTTGGTCATACAGGATTAAACAGTACATTATTTCAAATAGGAAAACATAATACAGGAAGGTTTTGTGATCGTGAAGAAGCTTTAGAACATGTTATGCTTTACCTTCCAAAATATGATGCTGAGAGAAGGGAAGTGATACTGAACCTTAAAGAAATAAAGTTTAGCTTTGATTTACGTGATCTCTTACACAGAAGTGCTGGGGAGAACTGTTATCTATTTTTTTTCTAATTTTCTTTTCTTTTATGTATTACAAGAATGAATTAATGTTGATTTCTGATCCCCACTCTATTCCAGTTGGTGGCGGTAATGCGCCGTAACGTTGTTTGGCAACCACCATAAATCAAGAAGAAGAAGAAAGCCACTTTGCTGCGCATCGCCTTTTCCTTCCCTCCTGAGTTTCCGTAGCCTCTCTCTTCCTTCTACAGTGTCGTTTTCATTGTTACAGGTAAGTTGTTTGGAAAAAAGCTGCAGCGCTATTTTGTCGTTTACTTTTGAAATTGAACCGTTTATGTTGTAACCTGTAATGCATGTTGTTTACTGTTAATACTAGGACGTTACCCAGCTGTTCTGTGTTGTTTTGACCGTTAATATACGTTTTGTAAATGTTTTCATTTAACTTTCTGGGCGCCATTTGTATTATTGCAGGCTGCCCTATGTCACGTGACTAACGTAGCTCCACAGAGATTTTAGCATCCATTTCCTGTGTAAATTCTGTTATTTTGTATATTTAGGAGCAGAGATGCACAGAAAGACATTAATGAGTTATATTGTCTTCTGTAGATATGTGTTTTCCTTTGTTAAATGTTATAATTCTCGTTGTCTCTGTTTAGTCACCCAACCCCACGCACCTTTTCACTTTGCCCACCAGGTGTCGCTGTTTTACCTTTTGAATATTGATTTCCATGGTTTTGAGATTTGTCCATTTTAATAGTTCTCTACTAGTAATGTGTACATATTGTGATGTCTAATTAATATATCTGTATGCATTTTAAGAAAAAGAATGAAATCTGCACAGTGCCATTTGCATTGCTGAGGGAGCAGAGGAGCAGAAAAAAGAACAGAAGGCAATTAATGGGTTATATTGTCTTCCACAGGAGCAAATAAATGGTAGAAAATAATCCCTTGAGTGGCCAATAACAACCTCCACTCTGTACACTGGGGAGTCATCTCAGATCCCAGGAACACTTTGGCACCAGAAAGCAGAGGTGAGCAGTGTTTTTAAATGAGAAATGAGCTCTACTGTTAAATGCTGAAACAAACAGTATTGCTTTAAAACTCAAACACAACAAGCTCCACTCTGTGCTCATTTTTTACAGTATTAGGGCTGCACAATATATTGTTTTAACATCAACATCGCAATGTGCACATTGTCACTCGTCACATTGCAGGACGTGTGATGTTAAGTAAGGTGAATTAACTCCAACATGTCATGCTACAGCTGTTGATGTGCTCTGCTGAAGGGGTGTACTTGATCATTTTATCAAACAACCAAAGCAGGCCCAACCAGTCGCCTACCACAACTTGAAAATGAGTGCTGCCTGTTTTGGTAGTTTGATAAACTGATGCACCCCTTCACCAGAGCACACAGTGACCTGATCGCTGTGCATGCAGAGTCTGCGTATCACCTGCCTGTAAACATGTGCGGGACACGGCTACTGTCACAGATAATGTTGTCTGGATGCTAGAGGCAGGCACCTCAGCTACACCTCGTCCCAGAGCTGGTTTAAAGTTAAAGAGTTAGTTCACAGGGCTGGTCCATGCCCTAATGTTAGCAGTATAGCCGTGAACGTAGCAGTGCAGTGTATGTACAGTCAAGGCTATTTATCAGCGAATAAATGCTCCCACTTCTCAAGACCCAAGCCAATTTCCTGTATCTTGCTTACCACCTGCTGATTAAAGTGAAGGGGGTTAGCCCTGAAGTTAGCGACAATGGGTTAGCCTTACCTGACCTGGCTCACTGAACTTAAAGGTGGACCATCTATTCTCATTGTAGTCCCAATATCAGCCACTCCTAAATGGTGAATGGACAAATGTCTGGCTGCTGAGTCTCTTCTGAGTTTTATTCACCCCCCCTCCCTTGTAATATATATAGCAGGAAAAAAGATATCAATGTTTTTTTCCAATATCATGCAGCTCTACACACTATCTCTTTAAAATTTCTCCTCTTCCTTTAATGAATCAGTGCTTGATAACACCTCCCTCTTCTGCTCTCAAATACAACAAGCTCCACTCTGTGCTCATATTTCCTTTCCCCCCCCCCCCCCCCCCCCCTTAGATCTGCAGCTTGAAGATGGGTGTCACCAACACATAATGGATTATGAGAGCTGTCAGCCTCCATTCACTGCGGAAATACATGTTGTCCAGATCAGAGCTCAAACTTGTTTAGCCTCTAAGGAAGTGAAACTTAGTCATTGTCACTGAGAGCTGAAATGGAGCAGAAAGGAGTTCAGCTGGACCAAGAAACTTTTTCTCTTCTCTGTTCGATCTGTCTGGATCTACTGAAGGATCCGGTGACTATTCCCTGTGGACACAGCTACTGCATGAGCTGTATTACAAACTTCTGGAATGGAGAGGATCAGAGGAAGGTCTACAGCTGCCCTCAGTGCAGTGCGACCTTCACACCGAGGCCTGTCCTGGTGAAAAACGACATGTTAGCAGATTTAGTGGAGCAGCTGAAAGAGACTGGACTCCAAGCTGCTCCTGCTGATCACTGCTTTGCTGGACCTGAAGATGTGGCCTGTGATGTCTGCACTGGGAGGAAGCGGAAAGCCCTCAAGTCCTGTTTGACTTGTCCTGCTTCTTACTGTAAGAATCACATCCAGCCTCATTATGATGCACCTCCATTAAAGAAACACAAGCTGGTCGACCCCTCTAGGAAGCTCCAGGAGAACATCTGCTCTCGTCATGACGAGGTGATGAAGATGTTCTGTCGTACTGATCAGCAGATTATCTGTTATTCTTGCCCTGTGGATGAACATAAAGGACACGACACAGTCTCAGCTGCAGTAGAAAGGACTGAGAAGCAGAGAGAGCTCGAGGTGAGTCGACAAAACATCCAGCAGAGAATCCAGGACAGAGAGAAGGATGTGAAGCTGCTTCAACAGAAGCTAGAGGCTGTCAGTCTCTCTGCTGATAAAGCAGTGGAGGACAGTGAGAAGATCTTCACTGAGCTGATCCATCTCATCCAGAAAAGAAGCTCTGATGTGAAGCAGCAGATCAGATCCCAGCAGGAAACTGAAGTGAGTCGAGTCAAAGTGAATATGAAGAAGCTGGAGCTGGAGATCACTCAGCTGAAGAGGAAAGACGCTGGGCTGAAGAAGCTCTCACACATAGAGGATCACGTCCAGTTTCTACACAACTACCCCTCAAAACTCAGTGCATCTACAAAATCATCCAGCATCAATATCCGTCCTCTGAGATACTTTGAGGATGTGACAGCAGCTGTGTCAGAGCTCAGAGATGAACTACAAGAAATCCTGAGGGAGAGATGGACAAAAACCTCACGGACAGGGACTGAAGTGGAAGTTTTACTACCACAACTAGAACCCAAGACCAGAGCTGGATTCTTAAGATATTCACGTGAAATCACTCTGGATCCAAACACAGCAAACCCACTGCTGTTATTATCTGAGGGGAACAGAAAAGCAGAAGCAATGCAAAAACAACAGCCTTATTCTAGTCACCCAGACAGATTCACTAATTGGTGTCAGGTCCTGAGTAGCGAGAGCCTGACTGGACGTTGTTACTGGGAGGTGGAGTGGAAAGGTGGAGGAGTTCGTGTAGCAGTCGCATACAAGGATATCAGCAGAGACGGAGGCTCAAATGAATGTGGATTTGGATTCAATGACAAATCTTGCGCTTTATATTGTGACAATAAGAGTTATCACTTTTTGTTCAACAACATCAAAACTCCCGTATTAGGTCCTTGTTCCTCCAGAGTAGGAGTGCACCTGGATCACAAGGCAGGTATTCTGTCCTTCTACAGCGTCTCTGAAACCATGACTCTCCTCCACAGAATCAAGACCAAATTCACTCGGCCTCTCCATGCTGGAATTTGTCTTTGTTATTATTCTTCTGGAGACACAGCTGAGTTCTGTAAACTCAAATAGACAGAAGTCAATTCAGACTTCATGTGTCAGATTCTGTGTTCTGAGAGCTTGTTGCTGTGGTGTTTCTGAACTGTACAGAGATCAGTTGTCAATCATACTGGGATTGTCAACACTTTATTTTCTGTTGTTGTGTTGATGTTCTTTAAATGTCACTTTTTCCTGTGTTTTTATCCATGGAGGCTATCGCTGCTAATGATGACGTCTTTTACCTTCACTGATGTTTCTTCAGATGAAAATGTGAACTTCTCTTTGTAGTTTCATGTTTGTATTGATGTATTTGTATGCTGTTGTTTCTCTCTCACTTCAGCATGTCAAACAGAACACAGCACAACTTCATCATTGATAATTTGTTCTCATCACTTTGAATGTACAATCAAACTAATAATCATGATAATAATCATTTATTATGCTCTTGTACATAGCTGACATTCTGGGTTAAACTAACTGTTTGTGTGGATGAAGTGAATCTGAACATGAAATCATTGAACAAGAGTCATTTAACAGACTTTACTGATTGGATGTGTGAACAATCTGAAGCTTATATAATCAATAAAGTTTTTTTTCAACAGAGTATTTTCTTCTGTCTTCATCTCAGGATCTCATTCAAAGCTTCCAGCAAAAATGTGAAACTAAAATGAGAGTTTATTTGAGGCAGTTTTCCTCCTGAAACACCACAAAGTACAGAGTTCATGTTCAGAGCAGACAAATGTTTGTCAGTCAATCTGCATTTAGTGCATTTAGTTGATAAAGTCTTTGTTATACAGGCCTAAAAAACTGGAAAATATTTAGAATTCATTTCAGAGTTCGTGTTCAGAGCAGACAAATGGTCTTCAGTCTCTGTATTTTCAGCTTTCTTCACTGAAGCGGCTTTGTCACAGAGAAAAGAGCAGAGTTTTCTGTCACTTGTTGCTTTTAACCAAAAAGATTTTTGTTTGTGCATTTAGTTGATGAAGTCTTTGTCATACAGGCCTAAAATAATGGAAAATATTAATTAATTTGATCAAGTTTGGGTGGGAAGAAGTTTTGTTGAGTCCTGACAAACATAAAACAACAGATATTGTGTCATCATGAACTTTAGGTCATTTAAATTTATTTTTATGTAGATTTTCAAGAAGATGAAACTTCAGAATGAGGCTATCATGTTGGTTCAGTGTTTAGTTCTGTCACCTCAGAGACAGTCAGTCCTGGGCCCCAATTTATCAAACTGCTAACAGAAACAGTTTGGACTTAAGCGAAAGATGCTGTTAAAGAGATGTGCTCAATTGGTTCAGAGTAGATCCTCGACAGAACAAAAACTCTATTTCGACTTCACTCAGACTGTCACCATGGTCTTTACCTTGAATGATGCCATCCTTCTACCTGTCCTTGAGACATTATGTCAACAAAGTCGTGACTGACCTTAGGAGGCTTGGCTTGCCGTCTGTAAGAGTATCCGGGTGAACATGCCTCTTCCTCCTTGCCTTACTTGCCTCATCCCACATGGTTTGGCCTTTTGGAGTTTTTCTACAGCTCTGGTAAGTAAAGAACTATTTGTTCTAGATATCTTTTATCCCAGGTAAGTTGGAAGGAAATCTGAAATAATTTGCTGTGTTTATCCCCAGGAGCTCACTGTTCGCAGTGAGTGGGAGTTTTGTTTTGAACCTTTCTTCATGTGTTTGCCCATAGTGAGTGTGAGTCTACATTTTATGAACATATGATTTAAGTGTTAACATTTTCCGCAGAAGTGAGGTGTGTTTATTTTTGTATATTTGATTTGTCTTGAGAAGGTTTATTGGATATTTCTCAGACATTGAATTAATTAAACAATTACCTTTATTATTATGCCGGAAACACCATTGTGGTGCTTTTTGTGTTGTCCTTGCCCCCTGTTCGTAGTGGGCACGATATCATTTGATCAATGATTGGTCATATCATTTACTGATTGGCAGACTGTGGCCAACTGGGCGCAGTCTAGTCTGTTTCCTCAGTTCAGCTGTTCGTAGCTGGTTGGAAAATGGCCTCCAAAATGTATTGCTTTTGCCATGTGGCTATGGACCCCTGCAATGGCCGTCATGAATGCCCCCACCACCCTCCCACCCCTGCCAAGGGTTGGCACATTTAATGGATGATATTGAAAACCCATGCAGTGCTGCTACAAAACTCCATCTCTAGGAGTGCATTCATAAAGTCAGGTGGGTGGAGCAGTTTGCATATGGTACAGTAGCAGCTCATCCTCCACCTGCCCAGTTGAGGGAAGGCAAACATGTTTATGAAGAGAACAAGAAACACAGACTTGAGCACACCTAATTATGATCAGGGATGGAGCTCGGAGAAAACTGCTCCTAAACTACTCAAGTCCTCCTCACCGTGTGAGGTAGTGTCAGATTGTTGTGACATTGGAGAAAATAAGATCTCAGCTACTCTTGTCAAAAATTTTGAGTGCCGTTAAGATTGGGGCTGAGTGTTCCAGCTGAGGCTTCAGCTCCAGTAGAAGGCATTTGGATTAGTATTTCCCAGACACAACCATCAGTTTCTGTTCCAGCAGCTGTAGGCTATTTACAAATGCTTAGAAAGGCATGGAACAACCCTGCCACTGCACTGTCACAAACTGACAAGGCCCAAATATGGATCTGAGACAGTTCAATATCAGAAGCAGGTCAAAGAGGGCAAACTAATACAGAACTGACTGTGGATACACTGATTTTGTTTGTTGCTTATGTAACAATAATTGTATCAATTGTACAGATCAAGCTAAACACAAAACAGAGAGAATTAAAATAATTGTGAAGGGAGCTGAAACATTCTTGGTAAGGAAAGATCTTTCCAAACCAACCAACCAAACCAACAAAAGGCTTGAAGGAGATGGAGAAAGGCCCTAATGGTTATTGTTCAAAGGAAGGCAAGGAAATAGAAAATGGTCAGGACTTCATAGGATTTATTAAACCACTCAGAAATAAACCAGAAATAATATGTTTTCAAGAAACTTGGTTTAAGCCCACATTAGATTTTTTAACTAAAGGCAATGATAGTTTACGCAGAGATAGAGTGGAGGGTAGTGGAGGACGCTGTATAATATTTGTGAAGCAAGAAATGCAATATAGAGTATTGGGGGAAGGGAAAGATTGGGACATGATAGTAACTGAAGTTTGGACAAAAGATGTAATATCTACATAATTAACTTTTACAATCCCTGCAAAAAGCTTTGATTAGAATTACTGGACAAAGTGGCTGTAAATCTAGAGGGAAAAGTTATTTATTGTGGAGATTTTAATGCTCATAGTACATTATGGGATAGCTATAATGATGGAAATGGAGAGGTGATTGAACAGCAAATGGAAATCAAAAATGCAGTATGCCTCAATGATGGAAATGGTGTAAGAATTGATGTTAGAAATGGTACAGAATCAGCCATAGATCTTACTTTAGTATCAGAAACAGTGGCAGGTATTTGCACTTTGGAAAGAGAAACAACAATAGAAAGTAACTGAGGTAGGCTTGAGTTTAGAAGAGTGTGATACTGGAGGGTTAGATAGATAGGTTTTCAACATTGCTGATTGGGAAGAAATTAAGCAGATTAGTGATAAACAAATGCTAAAAGTGGATGTTAGCTGAGAATGAAGACACCAATGATTTAATAAATATACCATTCACAAAGGCAGAAATGAATTGTGCGCTCAGGGAAACCAAGATGTCATGCCCAGGAAAATATCAGGTACAGACGGGTGACAAATTAAAGGAAAAATGGGTCCAGGTCTGAATGCTTGACCCCTACAGTGAGGGGATCTGGTGGCTCTGTCGTGCTTTGAGGGGCATTTTGCTGGCATGGTTTAGGTCCACTTGTCCCCTTAGAGGGAAGGGTCACTGCTAATCAATACATAGTAGTTCTGAGTGATCACCTTTATCCTATGATGTAACATTTCTATCCTGATGGGCGTGGTGTCTTCCAGGATGACAATGCCCCAATTCACAGGGCACAAGGGGTCACTGATGGTTTGATGAATATGAAAATGATGTGAATCTTATGCTATGGCCTTCACAGTCACCAGATCTCAACCCAACAGCGCTCTCCACCACCATCATTGTCTTATATGCCAGTGCCAAAGACGAAGTTCCATTTCATGTAAATTTAATGGACAATAAAGTAGTCTGAATCTGAATCTGAGACCTTGAGGGCGGTAATATGTTCTAATTCCAGCTCCTCATTAACCAGCTTGAAGCACAGCCATTCAGACTGCAGACCAGACATTGTAATAGAGATGTAACTAACACTATGTAGAATTCAAATGATGAGATTAAGTATGACATTTGTACGGATATCAGTACATTTAGGAATCAAAGTCAATGAAAGAGCTAAAACATGTGCAAAGGAAACCACAAAAATGGATGACACTGACATCACAGCACCCTTTAATAAAATGGAAATGAAGACCACAATTCAGCATAAGTTGACAGAAAGGTGGCAAAGCAGTGGGAAGAAGAGAGAACAGGAAGGTGATTGTACAGAAAAGAAAAGTAGGCATGATGAGAAGCACGGGGAGAACCGGAGAGAGTTTGGTCATACAGGATTAAACAGTACATTATTTCAAATAGGAAAACATAATACAGGAAGGTTTTGTGATCGTGAAGAAGCTTTAGAACATGTTATGCTTTACCTTCCAAAATATGATGCTGAGAGAAGGGAAGTGATACTGAACCTTAAAGAAATAAAGTTTAGCTTTGATTTACGTGATCTCTTACACAGAAGTGCTGGGGAGAACTGTTATCTATTTTTTTTTCTAATTTTCTTTTCTTTTATGTATTACAAGAATGAATTAATGTTGATTTCTGATCCTCACTCTATTCCAGTTGGTGGCGGTAATGCGCCGTAACGTTGTTTGGCAACCACCATAAATCAAGAAGAAGAAGAAGAAGAAGACCACCTTGCTGCGCATCACTTTTCCTTCCCTCCTGAGTTTCTGTTGCCTCTCTCTTCCTTCCACAGTGTCGTTTTCGTTGCTGAGGGTAAGTTCTTGGTAAAAATGCTGCAGCGCTATTTCATTGTTTTCTTTTGAAATTGAACCGTTTATGTTGTAACCTTTAATGCATGTTGTTTACTGTTAATACTAGGACGTTACCCAGCTGTTCTGTGTTGTTTTGATCGTTAATATAAGTTTTGTAAATGTTTTCATTTAACTTTCTGGGCGCCATTTGTATTATTGCAGGCTGCCCTATGTCACGTGACTAACGTAGCTCCACAGAGATTTTAGCATCCATTTCCTGTGTAAATTCTGTTATTTTGCATATTTAGGAGCAGAGATGCAGAAAAAGACCAGAAGGACATTAATGAGTTATATTGTCTTTTGCAGATATGTGTTTTCCTTTGTTAAATGTTATAATTCTCGTTGTCTCTGTTTAGTCACCCAACCCCACGCATCTTTTCACTTTGCCCACCAGGTCACTGGTGGTCACTGGTGGGCAAAGAATATTGTTTTTCATGGTTTTGAAATTTGTTATAATGGAGGTTATATGTTTTTTTCATAGTTCTCTACTAGTAATGTGTACACTGACATGAGCACATACTTTAATGTCAAATTGATGTATCTGACTATATTTTAAGAAAAAGAAAAATCTTCATAAAATCTTGATAGTGCTGTTTTGCATTCCTGAGGGAACAGAGGAGTAGAAGTAGACCAGAAGACAATTAATGGGTTATATTGTCTTATGCAGGAGCAAATATATGGTGGAGAATAATCCCTTGAGTGGCCAACAACAAGCTCCACTCTCTGAACTGGGGAGTCATCTCAGATCCCAGGAACACTTTGGCACCAGAAAGCAGAGGTGAGCAGTGTTTTTAACTGAGAAATGAGCTCTATTGTATAACAGATGAAACACATAGTATCTCCTTAAAACTCAAACACAACAAGCTCCACTCTGTGCTAGTTTAATTATTTCCTCCCCTTCACATCCACAGAGTGAGTAATTTAAACTTATACAGTCATTTCCACTGAGAGCTGAAATGGAGCAGAGAGGAGTTCAGCTGGACAGAGAAACCTTCTCTTGTTCGATCTGTCTGGATCTACTGAAGGATCCGGTGACTATTCCCTGTGGACACAGCTACTGCATGAACTGTATTAAAAGCTTCTGGGATGGAGAGGATCAGAGGAAGATCTACAGCTGCCCTCAGTGCAGACAGACCTTCACACCGAGGCCTGTCCTGGTGAAAAACACCATGTTAGCAGCTTTAGTGGAGCAGCTGAAGAAGACTGGACTCCAAGTTGCTCCTGCTGATCACTGCTATGCTGGACCTGAAGATGTGGCCTGTGATGTCTGCACTGGGAGGAAGCGGAAAGCCCTCAAGTCCTGTCTGACTTGTCCGGCTTCTTACTGTGAGAATCACCTCCAGCCTCATTATGATGCAGCTCCATTAAAGAAGCACAAGCTGGTCGACCCCTCAGAGAAGCTCCAGGAGAACATCTGCTCTCGTCATGATGAGGTGATGAAGATGTTCTGCCGTACTGATCAGCAGAGTATCTGTTATCTCTGCCCTGTGGATGAACATAAAGGCCACAACACAGTCTCAGCTGCAGCAGAAAGGGCTGAGAAGCAGAGAGAGCTCGAGGTGAGTCGACAACACATCCAGCAGAGAATCCAGGACAGAGAGAAAGATGTAAAGCTGCTTCAACAGGAGGTGGAGGCCGTCAATCGCTCTGCTGATAAAGCAGTGGAGGACAGTGAGAAGATCTTCACTGAGCTGATCCGTCTCATCCAGAAAAGAAGCTCTGATGTGAAGCAGCAGATCAGATCCCAGCAGGAAACTGCAGTGAGTCGAGTCAAAGAGCTTCAGGAGAAGCTGGAGCTGGAGATCACTGAGCTGAAGAGGAAAGACGCTGAACTGAAGCAGTTCTCACACACAGAGGATCACAACCAGTTTCTACACAACTACCCCTCACTGTCACAACTCAGTGCATCTACAGACTCATCCAGCATCAATATCCGTCCTCTGAGATACTTTGAGGATGTGACAGCAGCTGTGTCACAGCTCAGAGATCAACTACAGGACATCCTGAGGGAGAAATGGACAAACATCTCACTGACAGTGACTGAGGTGAAGGTTTTACCACCACAACCAGAGTCCAAGACCAGAACTGGATTCTTAAAATATTCATGCAAAATCACTCTGGATCCAAACACAGCAAACACATATTTGTTATTATCTGAGGGGAACAGAAAAGCAGAAGGAATGAGAAAACAACAGTCTTATTCTAGTCACCCAGACAGATTCACCGGATGGTGTCAAGTACTGAGCAGAGAGAGTCTGACTGGACGTTGTTACTGGGAGGTGGAGTGGAGAGGAGGAGGAGTTCGTATAGCAGTCGCATACAAGGATATCAGAAGAGCAGGAAGCTCAGATGAATGTGGATTTGGATTCAATAACAAATCTTGCGCTTTATATTGTGACACTAACGGTTATAAATTTTTGTTCAACAACATCAAAACTCCCGTCTCAGGTCCTCAGTCCTACAGAGTAGGAGTGTACTTGGATCACAGTGAAGGTACTTTGTCCTTCTACAGCGTCTCTGAAACTATGACTCTCCTCCACAGAGTCCAGACCACATTCACTCAGCCTCTCTATGCTGGAATTTGTCTGTGTTATTATTCTTATGGAGCCACAGCTGAGTTCTGTAAACTCAAATAGACAGAAGTCATTTCAGACTTCATGTATCAGATTTTGTGTTGTAATTCTTCATTTTTTACATTGTTTCTGAGAGCTTGTTGCTGTGGTGTTTCTGAACTAAACATCAGAAACATCAGCTGTCAATCAAACTGGGATTGTCAACACTTTTCATTTGTTTATCTGTTGATCTTTTTAGTTTCTTTAAATGTCACTTTTCCCTGTGTTTTATCCATGGAGGCTATCACTGCTCATGATGATGTCTTTAACCTTCACTGATGTTTTTTCAGATGAAAATATAAACTTCTCTTTGTTCTAAATGTAAGTTTCATGTTTTATTGATGTATTTGTGTTCTGTTTTTTCTTGAACAGAAAACAGTAGAACTTCTTTCATCATAGATATTTTGTTCTCACCATTTTGTAAATTCATAATGAAATGTACAATCAAACTGTAATTATCATGATAATAATCAGTGTACATGTGAATAAGGCTAATAATTACCTATTGATTAACATTTGTCCTTGACAAAAAAGTCATAGATGTGACATGTTTCAGCCATGTGAACAGTTTGTAATAAAACATCATAATTTCTGAGACATCTATTTTATTTAGACTCAAGTGCTATAAACACTTATTCAATAGAATATAGTATGACATAACTAAATAACCTTTCTGAAGATCTGTTAGACAGCAATAAGAGTTAGTAATAAGTTATATTTAGATCTCACTGTGATACTTTTTTGCTTTAAGTGAGACAATTTATGTGAATCTCAAAGTAAGAATCTCTAAGAAAAAAATCTTACTATAGTATTTTCAAGCCAAAAAAGTTTGTTTTCAGATCTCACAGGTATGTTGTGAGAATTTTAGTCAGATTTATATTAATTTAAATGAAATGTCATATCTCTTTTAAAATCTGAGAAAAAAAGCTATACAATTCTAGTTTCAGGTAAGTAATTTCTTCAGTCAGGCTCTTACTGTCAAACCAACACCCTTGTTTTAGACCCTGAGGCAGCCAGCAGTGGACTGTGGCTGCTTTAATTCAGTTCAATTCAATTCAATTCAATCATATTTATACAGCGCCAAATCACAACAAAAGTCATCTCAGGGCACTTTTCACCTAGAGCAGGCCTAGACCATACTCTTAAATTTACAGAGACCCAACAATTCCCCCATGAGCAGTACTTGGTGACAGCGGTAAGGAAAAACTCCCATTTAACGGGAAGAAACCTCAAGCAGAACCCGGCTCAAGGTAGGCGGCCATCTGTTTTGACCGGTTGGGTTTAGAGAGACCACCTGACTTGGCACAATCATCCGCTCTTAATGGTTTCTCATACCATTGCTATGCTGACGATACCCAGCTCTTCCTGACGTTCCCACCGGAAGATCACACAGTCTCGGCTCAGGTCTCGTTATGCCTTGCCAATATATCGGCATGGATGAACGAACGCCATCTTCAACATAACCTCTCCAAGACCAAGCTATTTGTCATCCCAGCCAGTCCCTCCATACAACAAAACATCAGCATCCAGCTTGAATCAGCCCAACTCATGCTCACCAAGTCCGCCCGAAACTTGGGTGTCATGATCAATGACTAACTAACCAAAGTTTCACATGGTCTTAATCGCTCGGTCATGTCGGTTTGCCCTGTACAACATCAGAAAGATCAGACCCTACCTGTCTGAGCATGCAGCACAACTCAACCCAAAACAACCCTGCTGTTCATATCCCTCCACTGGCTCCCAGATGCTGCCCGCATCAAATTCAAAACCCTGACACTCGCTTACAAAACAGCAACTAAAACAGCTCCTGCCAACCTGAACTCCCTCATTCAGGTCTACATTCCCTCCTGCTCACTATGCTCTGCCAATGAAAGGCGCCTGGTACAACCACCACAACAGGACCCTATGTTGCCAGCTAGATTCTTCTCCTTGGTAGTTCCCTGGTGATGGAACGAGTTACCAAACTCAGTTCGATCCACAGAGTCTCTCTCAATCTTTTAAAAAAGACTAAGACCCAGCTCTCTCTCTAATACCTCTGCACTTGATGGACTGAAGGAAGAGCAAAAAAAATCTGCTTCTATGCACTCTATGCATTGCCTGTGTGCGCCCCGACTGTTGGACTGGCGTTTTTGCCGTGCTGCCTGATTTGGTCTGAATATGGCTTTACCTTTATGGCACTTGCTTGTGTTTTCTCCTGACTAGATCCCTGCTTGTATTGTATCAGCTCTCAGATGTACGTCACTTTGGATAAAAGTGTCTGCTAAATGAAATTTTAAATTGTAATATACCACTCACACACACTAACCAAGAACTAACATAGACTGTTGTGAAAAGTAAGGTTTTTAACCTGCTTTTACAAGTGTTGAGTGTGGGGGTCTCTCTCAGGTCCTCAGGCGTTCCATCTTCTTGGGGCATAAATACAAAAGGCAGCCTCCTCTTCTGTAAAGTTAGTACAAGGGATGGTTAAAAGGCCTTTGCCTGTGGACCTGACAGTTCTTAGTGGGGTATATCTAATTAGCATGACTTTTATAAGGTCAGAATCCACTCAGGCTCCTCTGAAGTACAACAGCTGCTTGTTCAGACAACCAGAATCCATCTTTGTGAAGAGTTCATCTTTAATTTCATGCAACTGAATGAATCAATACAACATGTATAAACATCACAATCACTTTGTACATCTAACAAACAATTACACAGAACAAAACCACTCATGTCAGATCTGTAAATGTCAGCCAGAGTAACAGATTTCCCCACATTGCTGAAATTTCAGTGGAGCTTTTTCACCCCCTGGTGGTAGCAGAATGTACGACAACTTATCATGCTGGTTGATAAAGGTAATTCCCTTCATTCTAGGAGAGGCAAGTTTATTTATACAGAACATTTCATACACAAGGAAATTCAAAGTGTTTTATAGAATGCAAAAACATATAAGAACAATAAAAACAAAAACAAGACTAAAAGTATGAGAATAGTAAAATACATAAAATTAGATTTTAAAAAGGTAAAGGAGCATTTAAAAGGCAGCATGAAAGATAAAAATTATAAACCACAGATTTAAGATGTAATTAAAAGCCATGGCAAACAGATGTGTCTTCACTTTAGATTTAAAAGTAGCCCACATTGTCTCTAGTCTGAGATCTTCAGATAGTTTGTTCCAGATGTGAGCAGCATATTAGCTAAAAGCAGCTTCACCGTGTTTATTGTTAACTTTAGAAACTACATGAAGACCAGAAACAGCTGAGCCGAGAGCTCAGGAAGCTTCATACTGTATAAGATGATCTGATGAACCATTCAGAGATTAATGGACAAGCAGTAATACTTTGAAGTCAATTATTTGACAAACTGGCAACCACTGTAGTGATCTGTGAACTGGAGTAATATGCTCTGCTTTTTTTAGTCTTTGTGTTCAACCGGATCTGTCTGACTGCTTTCTTACAGAGACCTGAGAAAAGTCCATTACAGTCACCCAGCCTGCTGCAGACAAAGGCTTTAACATGAAATCTCTGCTCCATCAGATGTTCTTTAGATGGTAAAATGCTGATTTTGTGGCAGATTTAATGAAATTTAGATCTGAATCCAAGACAACTCCTATTCAAAAAGAAATCAGTTGTTATCCAGCTATGTTCTCCTCTGAAACACATGGAAACACATTTTGCTTTATAATTATAATGACAAAAGTCCACTGATTAACTGTTTTATGTGCAATTTAAATGCAAACACTGTTGGCTGAACAGCTATATTCAGAACAAGACTCTTACCTCTCTCGTCCTGATTGGACGTTGCTGTTACTTTGATAGACTATTTGTATTCATGTCTCTAGAATCAAGTGGTCTGTAAGTTGTGCTAACGATGATCTTTTGACTGAAACGACCACTTTTTATCACATTTGTTCAATAGATTCTTTTGCATCTTAAGAGCCTCCTTTATATTGGGATTGTTTTCAGAAAAATCAAAGGAATAAGCAAACCTAGGGGAAGTTTGATTTCAGCTCTGTCCTTATATAAGTTTCTATATTACTCTGATATTTATGTCCAAAATAATTGAGCTGTACCTGGATGACTGTCAGAATGTGTCTTGGTTAAAGGTGATCTGTGTAGTCACACACCTACCTTAAGTTTTCTTACGTTGTCTCAATAGTTCTTACCTTTTTTAGGATGTATTTATTTATATTGTTGCAGTAATATTTTCTATTTATGCTTTTTTTATACATAGACCTTAAAGGAGCTTGTCCTATAAATAATAGTTGACTTACTACAGCTCTTACAGACTGATTGAATATGTGGACTAAAGACTGCATAAGACTGTTTTTTTTAACAATGTTTTAGTGTGAGGATATGGGAACAAAGTTAACAAAAATGAATATACAGTCCCTGATAGCAAATTTCCTTTGGTATGGATGTGGGCCAAATAAACACCAAAGATGTGGCCCACATTTGGAAGTGAATGACAGGCCATATCCAGCCCAAGGGTACAACAGCTGTAATTGAATCATAACAAAGCCAGACTTCTACCAGGAGTAAGCCAAATACAAATAGTTGATATGGCTCATAGCTGGGCCTGATATGGAATATCTGTATGGCTGAGTTCTCTTAAGGCCTTATATGCAATCTGTTGCAGTGTCGCCCTCACACCGAAGCCCACCAGTGCCTAATTACATCATTTAAATAAAAAGCTGAAATCAAAGCCTTTATTAGTGATTATTATTAGTCTTTATTGGTGGTTTGATTATGATCCTCACTGACTGGAGCTTTGACTTGATTTTTTCCTCCTTTATTTCAACATAAAATGACTCAATTTTTACAGTTTTATTCAGAACGTTCTGGTTTATTTTGCAGTAATGCAATAGCTACTGAAGTTCAAGTTGAACACAGTGTGTTTGAAGCAGGTTTTATTTCACACTGATGCTTTAATGTGAAACATTTTCTTCACAATGATCAATAAAGTTTTAATACTGTACTGGGATGATGAAAATAAACGCTTGATTTGTCATAAGAAAACTAAAAGGATCATATTCATCAAATGTAAACAACAGTATATCCACTTTTCAAATTCATCAATTCATACTGATCAACAAATTAACTCCATCAGCTGATCTGGTTCATTCATGTTCTTTGGGAGGTTGTTAATGTTTGTTTAAACCCGTCTGAATCTGAATGATATTCTCAATTTGACCTGTTTTCAAAGAAGTTTATTAAATGTGTGAGAAAATGATCAGAAAGCCATTCAATTATTCATTCATACTTTAATAACTCCCTGTTGCCAGTCAACTGGTTTTTAATCAATACATATTGACTGATATGATTTTAAGGAAGAGTTAGAGAAATATGGAGCCATAACCAAAACCTGACATGTCAACAAGTATTTTACAGCTAAATACAAAAATGTTTTAAATGGTGAGCAGGTTTTAACTGGGACTTCGCTGCAAATGAGGAAACACAGTTTTAATTCACAGTAATGCTCCTCGTCCTGATAACCTTCCCTGTTCTTTCAAACACAACAAGCTCCACTCTGTGAACTGGGGAGTCATCTCAGATCTTAAGAACAGTTTGGCACCTGTAATGGGAAATTGCTGATCACTCAATAAACACACAAGAGAACATTGTCAGGTTATGAAATAGTGTAATCAAATAATACAATCAGAAGTATAATGCATCGTAGTTCTGGAGACAAAGATACCACCTAGCTATCTTTTCTTTGTCTGAAAGGTTGGCACTTAACCAGTCCCTTAAATACTACTTGTACAGAATTTATGACATCTGTTTACTAACCTTACAGGTCAGCAACCCTCAGATAGAAACATAAGTCAAAAGTTCAGCTAACCTAGGAACAGTCTTTCTTCACGACCATATATGACAGTACATAAGCACCAAGTAGCATCACAAAATAACATCCCTACTATATTAAATTAAGGACAAACCACACTATCCTCTAAAGCTTATCAGTTTTACACATAAACATCTACATAACTACAGTTTATCTTATCACTGGCTCAGGTAAGGGTATAACAGAATAAACTTAACTGTTAAACACACAACTGCCTCATCTTACACAGCAAAGAAGTAAGTTTAGAATAGATATAGCACAGAGGAATTTAGAACATGTGTGAAACACTAACTAACACTAAACTGAACTTAAACACTGTCTGAAACATGTATGATATATTGAAGAAATACATCAAATGATGAACCTGTGATTCAGTTTTCTTTTACACACCAGAAAGCAAACGTGACCAGTGTTTTTAAATGAGAAATGAGCTCCATTGTAGACAAATAAGGTTAAAACACACAGTATCTCTTAAAAATTGCTCCTCTTCCTGGAATGGTTCAGTGCTTGATAACTCCTCCCTCTTCTTCCTGCTCTCAAACACAACAAGCTCCACTCTGCACTCATATTTCCTTGTTCCCTCCCCTTCAGATCTACAGTTTGAGGATGGGTTTAACTAACATGTAATGTAGTACAACAGCTGTCAGGCTGCATTCACTGCAGAAACACATGTTGTTCAGATCAGAGCTCAAATTTGGAAATCAGGAAGTGAAACTCAAACAGTCATTGCAACTGAGAGCTGAAATGGCGCAGAAAGGAGCTCAGCTGGACAAAGAAACCTTCTCTTGTTCGATCTGTCTGGATCTACTGAAGGATCCGGTGACTATTCCCTGTGGACACAGCTACTGCATGAACTGTATTAAAGACTTCTGGGATGAAGAGGATCAGAGGAAGATCTACAGCTGCCCTCAGTGCAGACAGACCTTCACACCGAGGCCTGTCCTGGTGAAAAACACCATGTTAGCAGATTTAGTGGAGCAGCTGAAGAAGACTGGACTCCAAGCTGCTCCTGCTGATCACTGCTATGCTGGACCTGAAGATGTGGCCTGTGATGTCTGCACTGGGAGGAAGCTGAAAGCCCTCAAGTCCTGTCTGACTTGTCTGATCTCTTACTGTAAGAATCACCTCCAGCCTCATTATGATGCACCTCTATTAAAGAAACACAAGCTGGTCGACCCCTTGGAGAAGCTCCAGGAGAACATCTGCTCTCGTCATGATGAGGTGATGAAGATGTTCTGCCGTACTGATCAGCAGAGTATCTGTTATCTCTGCTCTGTGGAGGAACATAAAGGCCACGACACAGTCTCAGCTGCAGCAGAAAGGACTGAGAGGCAGAGAGAGCTCGAGGTGAGTCGACAAAACATCCAGCAGAGAATCCAGGACAGAGAGAAAGATGTGAAGCTGCTTCAACAGGAGGTGGAGGCCGTCAGTCGCTCTGCTGATAAAGCAGTGGAGGACAGTGAGAAGATCTTCACTGAGCTGATCCGTCTCATCCAGAAAAGAAGCTCTGATGTGAAGCAGCAGATCAGATCCCAGCAGGAAACTGAAGTGAGTCGAGTCAAAGAGCTTCAGGAAAAGCTGGAGCTGGAGATCACTGAGCTGAAGAGGAAAGATGCTGAACTGAAGCAGCTCTCACACACAGAGGATCACATCCAGTTTCTACACAACTACCCCTCACTGTCACAACTCAATGAACCTACAGACTCATCCAGCATCAATATCCGTCCTCTGAGATACTTTGAGGATGTGACAGCAGCTGTGTCAGAGCTCAGAGATCAACTACAGGACGTCCTGAGGGAGAAATGGACAAACATCTTACTGACAGTGACTGAAGTGGACGTTTTACTGCCACAACCAGAACCAAAGACCAGAACTGAGTTCTTAAAATATTCACTTGAAATCACTCTGGATCCAAACACAGCAAACACATGGCTGTTATTATCTGAGGGGAACAGAAAAGCAAAAATGAACCAACCACGGTCTTATTCTCATCACCCAGACAAATTCACTTATTGGCGTCAGGTCCTGAGCAGAGAGAGTCTGACTGGACGTTGTTACTGGGAGGTGGAGTGGAGAGGTGAAGGAGTTCGTGTAGCAGTCACATACAAAGATATCAGCAGAGCAGGAGACTCGGACGAATGTAGATTTGGACGCAACAACAAATCTTGGGCTTTACATTGTGACACTAACAGTTATGAATTTTGGTTCAACAATATCTCAACTCCTGTCTCAGGTCCTGGTTCCTCCAGAGTAGGAGTGTACCTGGATCACAGAGCAGGTATTCTGTCCTTCTACAGAGTCTCTGAAACCATGACTCTCCTCCACAGAGTCCAGACCACATTCACTCAGCCTCTCTATGCTGGACTTCATCTTTGTTATTTTCATGGAGACACAGCTGAGTTGTGTGAACTCAAATAGACAGAAGTCATTTCAGACTTCATGTGTCAGATTCTGTTGTAATTCTTCATTTTTTTGTCTCCATTGTTTCTGAGAGCTCGTTGCTGTGGTGTTTCTGAACTGCACAGAGATCAGCTGTCAATCAAACTGGGATTATCAACATTTTTTAGTTTTTTTATTGTTCTGTTGATGTTTTCAGTTTCTTTAAAATTCACTTTTTCCTGTGTGTTTTTATCCATGGAGGCTATCGCTGCTCATGATGACGTCTTTTACCTTCACTGACGTTTCTTCAGATGAAAATATAAACTTCTCTTTGTTCTAAATGTTAGTTTCATGTTTGTATTGATGTGTTTGTGTGCTGTTGTTTCTTAAACAGAGAAAACAGCAGAACTTCCTTCATCATAGATATTTTGTTCTCATCACCTTGTAAATTCATAAAGAAATGTACAATCAAACTGTAATTATCATGATAATAATCATTTATTATGTTCTTGTACATTCTGGGTTAAACTAACTGATTGTGTGGATGAAGTGAATCTGATCATGAAATCATTGAACAAGAGTCATTTAACAGACTTTACTGATTAGATGTGTGAACAATCTGAAGCTTATATAATCAATAAAGTTTTTTTTCAACAGAGTATTTTCTTCTGTCTTCATCTCAGGATCTCATTCAAAGCTTCTGGAGAAAATGTGAAACTAAAATGAGAGTTTATTTGAGGCAGTTTTCCTCCTGAAACACCACAAAGTACAGAGTTCATGTTCAGAGCAGACAAATGTTTGTCAGTCAGTCTCTGTACTTTCAGCTTTCTTCACTAAAGCAGCTTTGTCACAGAGAAAAGAGCAGAGTTTTCTATCACTTGTTGCTTTTAACAAACAAGATTTTCTTTGTGCATTTAGTTGATAAAGGCTTTGTTATACAGGCCTAAAAAACTGGAAAATAGTAAGAATTCATTTGATCGAGTTTGGGTGGGAAGAAGTTTTGTTGCGTCCTGACAAACATAAAACAACAGATATTGTGTCGTTGTGAACTTGAGGTCATTTAAATTTATTTTCATGTAGATGAAAGTTGAGAATGAGGCTGTCATGTTGGTTCAGTGTTTAGTTCTGTCACCTCACAGAGAGACGGTCCTGCTAACAGGAACAGTTCGGACTTTTGTGAAAGGCAAAAGTAACTTTTACTGACAAACATACGAATAAAACTTTTTGTGAGACTTCTTTTGATTTTAAAATGCTTTTTAAGAGGTGTGTTCAGTTGGTTTAGAGTTGATCCTCGATGACTGCAGGACGGAAACTACTGTCTCTGTCTGATTGGATGAAATATTGTTGGTCATGATCACCTCATCTACCAACTGTAGGATGTCTCAGAGAGGATTTTGTCTCCAATTTAACCAATTTATTTTCATTTTATCCATATTTATATATCAGATTGTTGGTAATTATTCCCAGAGATTTGATGAATTAACACAAATAAAAATTAAAAGGATGTTTTTTAAAAGAATGTACAATATGGCAGCTGTCGGGTCAATCCATATGTCTGATTGGCTAATCCTTCATGTGATCAGTCATGTGATCACTTGAGTAAAAGTGATATTTTACACGTTGCTGTGAGTAGGAGTACATCACTTGATAAAAGTGTCTTATTGTTCACACTCAGCCAGAAACTCTTTCACTCTGAAGTTTGTACTTGAGAGTTTTCTTAAGTGTCGTTCAGAGAAGTTTGATGAAGAAGAGTTTGTAAAGTTTAAATCTAGACTTGATTCAAACTTCTTGTTACTAATTTTGTTCTGGGTGTAATCTCTCAATCCACAAACTGCTGCTGTGCTGAAGAGTTTTTTCATTTCAATTGGCAATTCTGAACTAAGCTGTTGTACCATTGATTTGACTCACTGCTTCTCAGGTAACAGTCATCTCATCTGTTTATCAGGTTTCCCTTTCCCTCTTGTTTCTTGTCTGTAAAATGTTGTAGTGTTTAGTACTTGTAGCTGTAGTATTAGTCATAAATGTGTATGTAACTAAAGTGAAGTTGTTGGTGTTTTCTTGTGCTTGCATCTCAGGCACTTAACCTTAAAAAACTTTATACCCTTGCAAAATCATAATTAGGATAATTCTAATTGACCTCTCTTGTGTGGACAAAGAGGAGGACTATTTCCCTATTATTATACCTACCCTAATATGAGTCATGTCGCTGGACAAATAATTTCATGTTGGAGTTGTGCACAATAATAATTCATGATTCCCCCCTAAAATCATAAAGCTATTTGAGTGCACAAATTCCTACATAGTATACAACAACAAATCATAAATAAGAACAACAGAAACAACAAAAGTACAATAAAAACAATAAAAGAACACAAAAGTTACAGCATTAACAGATTATACAACAAACGGCCCAAAGACATCAACGTAAGGGACAACATCAATTCAAAACCATGTGCATTCACATTGCTCTATGTCAGTCAAGAGAGATTTAAATTGATTTAAAAGGGCTTAGTTTCTCTGATTTTACAAGCCTCTGCAGATTGTTCCACTTGTGTGGAGTATAGTATTTAAAAGCCAGTTTCCCAATCTCAGTACTAACATGGTGATTTTTGAGGACCAAATAGTCTTGGGACCTAGTGCAGTGTGACATTGATCTGCAGTTAAAAAGACATGAGATACCCAGGAATTTTTCCAATAAGTGCTTTGTAAATAAACAGAATGCAGTGCTTTTCTCTCCTCACTGCCAATGACTGTCACCGAATTTTCTCATAAGGAATACAATGATGCGTTCTGAAGCCATCCCCAGTTATGAACCTAAGGGTGGAATGATAGATTGCATCGAGAGTGTTAAGAGTAGACAGGGGAGTGCATATAAATTATATCACCATAGTGCGTAACAGATAAAAAGGTTGACTGAACAATTTCTTTTCTGCAATTCTGGGTAATACATACCTTATTTCTATAAAAGAATGCCAATTTTGCTTTTAAGGAATTAGTCAGTTCATTAATGTTTTTTGAAGCACAGCTCGTCATCAAGCCGGACACCAAGGAGGACACACTTTCTCTCTTTCTATTGCTGTCCCATTAAGGGTAGTAATATTCATTTCAGTAGAACTACTTAGTCAGTTTTCTAGAAAACAGCATGCATTTTGTTTTATCAGAGTTTAAAAGTAATTTAAGATCAATTAAATGTTTAAGTTTTGAACCATCCGGTCAACAGAGGGCACTATTGTATAGAGAATAGCGTCATCTGCATACAGATGAATTGTATTGTTTCTAACATTTTCTCCTAATTTATTTATAAAAATTGTGAATAAAAATGGCCCCAGAATAGAGCCCTGTGGCACACCTTTGTTAACACTCATAAAGGTGGCCTGATAGCCATCAGTCACAACAGCTTGAGTTCTACCATTGAGATAATTTGCAAACCAATTACATGATTTTTCATCAAATCCAATAGATTCCAGGCATTTCAAAGAATTTGATGATCAAACAAAAAATCTTAATCTACAATCTTTAAACTTCTCCTTTTTAGTGGCTTTCTTATAAATATAGTCCATATTCTCTGTACAATTAAAGTGTCCATGACTCACAGCTCCTAGATATTTAAAACTACTGACTAGTGGTGGAAAATAACTAAAAGTACCTAAGTTCAGTTTTGAGGTACTTGTACAGTACTTGAGTATTTCCATGTGATGCTACTTTATACTTCCACTCCACTGCATTTCAGAGGGAAATATTGTACTTTCTACTCCACTACATTTATTTGACAGCTTTAGTTACTTTTCAGATGAAGATTTGACGCAATGGATAATATAACAAGCTTTTAAAATACAACACATTGTTAAAGATGAAACCAGTGGTTTCCAACCTTTTTGGCTTTTGACGTCTTACAAAAAGCAGTGTGTAGTCGGGGTCACATTTCACATGTCTATGAGTTGTTAACAGCTCCACCAAATAGTGATTTTTCCCTCTAAACTTCTCACAAGCTTTCATTTCAATAAATGTTCAAATGATCCAATATTTCAGCAAAAATCAAAGATTAGAGAAAAAGTCCAAAAACTGAAAACAGATTTGTGTATCAGAACTTTGTTTTTTCTTCTTTCCTCTCCCATTAATCATCTCACCACCCCTCAGATTTATCTGCTGACCCTTTGGAGGGGCCCGACCCCTAGGTTGGGAACCACTGGACTAAACTAGCTAACTGTATATGAAGTAGTGTAAACTAGCTCCACCTCCAGCAGCTACAACAGTAACATGCTGCTCTAACACTGATGCTTCACTATTAATAATCTAATGATGTCATATATAATAATATATCAGTCAGAGGGACCAAACCACTACTTTTACTGCAATACTTTAACTACATCAAGCTCATAATACTTATGTACTTTTACTGCAATACTTTAACTACATCAAGCTCATAATACTTATGTACTTTTACTGCAATACTTTAACTACATCAAGCTCATAATACTTATGTACTTTTACTGCAATACTTTAACTACATCAAGCTCATAATACTTATGTACTTTTACTGTAGTAGGATTTTTCATGCATTTACTTGTAGTGGAGTATTTTTACATTGCTGTATTTGTACTTTTACTGCAGTAAAGGATCTGAGTACTTCTTCCAGTGCTGCTGCAGACAGTTTCTACAGAGGATCATGTGACTGTCAAAGGTCGACATTTATCAGCAGAGTGTTGCTGGGTGTGTTGCTTGATAAGATGAGCTCTCTGGTTTTACCGGCTTTTATTTCAAACACACTCTCCTCACAGCACTGCTGCAGAGAAACTACATGATTAAAATATGTGAAATCTGTTGCAGTGTTGCCCTCACAAAGAAGACCACCAGTGCTGTATTATCAGCAGACTTTAGGCACTTAAAGTGTGAGTCTGTGGGTTTTAAACTCTTTGGTATTCAAAAAAACAACAAATGAGATTGAGGTACGTCTGTGTTCAGAGGAATCATCTCTGACAGCCAAACTTTTACGGACACTTGAGGATTACATCTTTTAAATAAAAAGCTGAAATTAAAGCCTTTATTAGTGATTATTATTAAAGTCTTTATTGTTGGTTTGATTATGATCCTCACTGACTGGAGCTTTGACTTGAGTTTTCCCTCCTTTATTTCAACATAAATGACAAATTTTTTGTTTTATTCAGAACGTTCTGGTCATTTTAGTTTGTGTTAACAGCTACTGAAGTTCAAGTTGAACACAGTGTGTTTGAAGCAGGTTTTATTTCACATTGATGCTTTAATGTGAAACATTTTCTTCACAATGATCAATAAAGTTTTAATACTGTACTGGGATGATGAAAATAAACGCTTGATTTGTCATAAGAAAACTAAAAGGATCATATTCATCAAATGTAAACAACAGTATATCCACTTTTCAAATTCATCAATTCATACTGATCAACAAATTAACTCCATCAGCTGATCTGGTTCATTCATGTTCTTTGGGAGGTTGTTAATGTTTGTTTAAACCCGTCTGAATCTGAATGATATTCTCAATGTGACCTGTTTTCAAAGAAGTTTATTAAATGTGTGAGAAAATGATCAGAAAACCATTAAATTATTCATTCATACTTTAATAACTCCCTGTTGTCAGTCAACTGGTTTTTTAATCAATACATATTAACTGATATGATTTTAAGGAAGAGTTAGAGAAATATGAAGCCATAACCAAAACCTGACATGTCAACAAGTATTTTACAGCTAAATACAAAAATGTTTGAAATGGTGAGCAGGTTTTAACTGAGACTTCGCTGCAAATGAGGAAACACAGTTTTAATTCACAATAATGCTCCTCATCCTGATAACCTTCCCTGTTCTTTCAAACACAACAAACTCCACTCTGTGAACTGAGGAGTCATCTCAGATCTTAAGAACAGTTTGGCACCAGAAAGCAAACGTGACCAGTGTTTTTAAATGAGAAATGAGCTCCATTGTAGACAAATAACGTTAAAACACACAGTATCTCTTAAAAACCGCTCCTCTTCCTGGAATGAATCAGTGCTTGATAACTCCTCCCTCTTCTTCCTGCTCTCAAACACAATAAGCTCCACTCTGCACTCATATTTCCTTGTTCCCTCCCCTTCAGATCTACAGTTTGACGATGGGTGTAACCAA
Source organism: Thunnus albacares (assembly GCF_914725855.1). Taxonomy (NCBI): domain Eukaryota; kingdom Metazoa; phylum Chordata; class Actinopteri; order Scombriformes; family Scombridae; genus Thunnus; species Thunnus albacares. The sequence goes on along the minus strand of NC_058117.1, from coordinate 31,976,459 downwards.
CATGTAATGTAGTACAAGAGCTGTCAGGCTGCATTCACTGCAGAAACACGTTGTTCAGATCAGAGCTCAAACTTGTTTCACTTCTCAGGAAGTGAAACTCAAACAGTCGTTGCCACTTAGAGCTGAAATGGCGCAGAAAGGAGTTCAGCTGGACAAAGAAACCTTTTCTTGTTCGATCTGTCTGGATCTACTGAAGGATCCGGTGACTATTCCCTGTGGACACAGCTACTGCGTGAACTGTATTAAAACACACTGGAATGAAGAGGATCAGAGGAAGATCTACAGCTGCCCTCAGTGCAGACAGACCTTCACACCAAGACCTGTCCTGGTGAAAAACACCATGTTAGCAGATTTAGTGGAGCAGCTGAAGAAGACTGGACTCCAAGCTGCTCCTGCTGATCACTACTACGCTGGACCTGAAGATGTGGCCTGTGATGTCTGCACTGGGAGGAAGCTGAAAGCCCTCAAGTCCTGTCTGACTTGTCCGGCTTCTTACTGTGAGAATCACCTCCAGCCTCATTATGATGCAGCTCCATTAAAGAAGCACAAGCTGGTCGACCCCTCAGAGAAGCTCCAGGAGAACATCTGCTCTCGTCATGATGAGGTGATGAAGATGTTCTGCCTTGTTGATCAGAAGAGTATCTGTTATCTCTGCTCTGTGGAGGAACATAAAGGCCACGACACAGTCTCAGCTGCAGTAGAAAGGACTGAGAGGCAGAGAGAGCTTGAGGTGAGTCGACAAAACATCCAGCAGAGAATCCAGGTCAGAGAGAAAGATGTGAAGCTGCTTCAACAGGAGGTGAAGACCATCAATTGCTCTGCTGACAAAGCAGTGGAGGACAGTGAGAAGATCTTCACTGAGCTGATCCATCTCATCCAGAAAAGAAGGTCTGATGTGAGGCAGCAGATCAGATCCCAGCAGGAAACTGAAGTGAGTCGAGTCAAAGAGCTTCAGGAGAAGCTGGAGCAGGAGATCACTGAGCTGAAGAGGAAAGACGCTGAACTGAAGCAGTTCTCACACACAGAGGATCACAACCAGCTTCTACACAACTACCCCTCACTGTCACAACTCAGTGCATCTACAGACTCATCCAGCATCAATATCCGTCCTCTGAGATACTTTGAGGATGTGACAGCAGCTGTGTCAGAGCTCAGAGATCAACTACAGGACGTCCTGAGGGAGAAATGGACAAACATCTCACTGACAGTGACTGAAGTGGACGTTTTACTGCCACAACCAGAACCCAAGACCAGAGCTGAGTTCTTAAAATATTCACGTGAAATCACTCTGGATCCAAACACAGCAAACACATATGTGTTATTATGTGAGGGAAACAGAAAAGCAAAAATGAACCAACCACGGTCTTATTCTCGTCACCCAGACAGATTCACTTATTGGCGTCAGGTCCTGAGCAGAGAGAGTCTGACTGGACGTTGTTACTGGGAGGTGGAGTGGAGAGGTGAAGGAGTTCGTGTAGCAGTCGCATACAAGAGTATCAGGAGAGCAGGAGACTCGGACGAATGTAGATTTGGACGCAACAACAAATCTTGGGCTTTACATTGTGACAGTAACAATTATGAATTTTGGTTCAACAATATCTCAACTCCTGTCTCAGGTCCTGGTTCCTCCAGAGTAGGAGTGCACCTGGATCACAGAGCAGGTATTCTGTCCTTCTACAGCGTCTCTGAAACCATGACTCTCCTCCACAGAGTCCAGACCACATTCACTCAGCCTCTCTATGCTGGACTTCATCTTTGTTCTCCTTATGTTGGGGACACAGCTGAGTTCTGTAAACTCAAATAGACATAGTAACAGTCATAATAGTAATAGTCATTTCGGACTTCATGTGTCAGATTCTGTTGTAATTCTTCATTTTTTTGTCTCCATTGTTTCTGAGAGCTCGTTGCAGTGGTGTTTCTGAACTAAACAGATCAGCTGTCAATCAAACTGGGATTATCAACACTTTATTTTCTGTTGTTGTGTTGATGTTTTCAGTTTCTTTAAAATTCACTTCTTCCTGTGTGTTTTTATCCATGGAGGCTATCACTGCTCATGATGACGTCTTTTACCTTCACTGACGTTTCTTCAGATGAAAATATAAACTTCTCTTTGTTCTAAATGTTAGTTTCATGTTTGTATTGATGTGTTTGTGTGCTGTTGTTTCTTAAACAGAGAAAACAGCAGAACTTCCTTCATCATAGATATTTTGTTCTCATCACCTTGTAAATTCATAAAGAAATGTACAATCAAACTGTAATTATCATGATAATAATCATTTATTATGTTCTTGTACATTCTGGGTTAAACTAACTGATTGTGTGGATGAAGTGAATCTGAACATGAAATCATTGAACAAGAGTCATTTAACAGACTTTACTGATTAGATGTGTGAACAATCTGAAGCTTTATATAATCAATAAAGATGTTTTTTCAACAATGAGCAAAGTATTTTCTTCTGTCTTCATCTCAGGATCTCATTCAAAGCTTCTGGAGAAAATGTGAAACTAAAATGAGAGTTTATTTGAGGCAGTTTTCCTCCTGAAACACCACAAAGTACAGAGTTCATGTTCAGAGCAGACAAACGTTTGTCAGTCAGTCTCTGTACTTTCAGCTTTCTTCACTAAAGCAGCTTTGTCACAGAGAAAAGAGCAGAGTTTTCTATCACTTGTTGCTTTTAACAAACAAGATTTTCTTTGTGCATTTAGTTGATAAAGTCTTTGTTATACAGGCCTAAAAAACTGGAAAATAGTAAGAATTCATTTGATCGAGTTTGGGTGGGAAGAAGTTTTGTTGCATCCTGACAAACATAAAACAACAGATATTGTGTCGTTGTGAACTTGAGGTCATTTAAATTTATTTTTATGTAGATGAAAGTTGAGAATGAGGCTGTCATGTTGGTTCAGTGTTTAGTTCTGTCACCTCACAGAGAGACGGTCCTGCTAACAGGAACAGTTCGGACTTTTGTGAAAGGTAAAAGTAACTTTTACTCACAAACATACGAATAAAACTTTTTGTGAAACTTGTTTTGATTTTAAAATGCTGTTAAAGAGGTGTGTTCAGTTGGTTCAGAGTAGATCCTCGATGACTGCAGGACAGAAACTCTGTTCTCTGTCTGATTGGATGAAATATTGTTGGTCATGATCACCTCATCTACCAACAGCAGAACGTCTCAGAGAGGATTTTGTCTCCAATACAACCAATTTATTTTCATTTTATCCATATTTATATATTTATACATAATAAATATATCAGATTGTTGGTAATTATTCCCAGAGATTTGATGATTTAACACAAATACAAATTATAAGGATGTTTTTTTAAAAGAATGTACAATATGGCAGCTGTCGGGTCAATCCATATGTCTGATTGGCTAATCCTTCATGTGATCAGTCATGTGATCACTTGAGTAAAAGTGATATTTTACACGTTGCTGTGAGTAGGAGTACATCACTTGATAAAAGTGTCTTATTGTTCACACTCAGCCAGAAACTCTTTCACTCTGAAGTTTGTACTGAAGAGTTTTCTTAAGTGTCGTTCAGAGAAGTTTGATGAAGACGAGTTTGTAAAGTTTAAATCTAGACTTGATTCAAACTTCTTGTGACTAATTTTGTTCTGGGTGTAATCTCTCAATCCACAAACTGCTGCTGTGCTGAAGAGTTTTTGTAATTATATTAATTGGCAACAAAGAAATGCATCTAAAACAGTCATGATCAGTTTCCTGACAGCTGTGATTGATCTATTGAACCATCACAGGTAACGTTACTCCGCCTTTTCTACTGCAGAAGTCATTCAGCAATCATTTTATTAAAACTCGGTGTTCGGTGAAGATTAATGTTGTTTCAAAGTTTTCTCAGTTGTCACTCAACCACTGAAAGTTACAGTTTTTACTAAAACACTCATATTTGAGCAAAAACAACAAATTAAACAAATGTAGGCTCTATCAAGTCCAGTCATAAAATAATTGAATTGAAAATAATTAAACTGAACATATAATTATTTACATCTGGTCTCATGTATTTCTCTGCCAGTCACTCAGATTTCAAGAAGTCAGAGAAATCACAGCCTGTAGCATCAAATCTCACATTCACAAGTTCTGTTTACAACCTGAAAGCTGATGTGAATAATATTTGTAGACTGGAAACTCTTCTCTCCTATCTTCCCCATGTGACCTGAATGCAGCATCAGTGTTACAGGGTGTGACTTCTGTCAACAAACTGACACAGTGTGATATTACAGATATTTAAATCTGTCTTTACTGATATTGTCTGAAGCTGTTAAAGGCTCAGTGGAGTTTTTACACGTCTTCCTGCAGTGAACATCACAGCAGGTCAACAACTGAAATCTGAAAACTGATGCAGGACACAAGAGGGCGCCTTCATCCTGCTAACCAGGGATGTAGTGCAGGTTAAAGCTCCTCCACTCAGTCTGTCTGCAGTTTTAATGAAGAACATGCTTTTAGACTGATTAAAAAACACCATGATAATAAGAATGCATTGTGTCATTCATCATGGTAAATGGTGTCAGATTGCTGTAAGTCATTGGTTGGTTAGTTAGCTACTTAATTAGTTATTTACATTGTGGAACGTCCTTGGCTTAACCACATAGTGTTAAAAACAACACAGGACGGCTGATGAGGAAAAACAGCAGAGAACAGAATCAACAAACAACATGATTAAAAGGGAGGGCCATTGAGAACAGCTCTGTTTTACAAGGACGCCCTGATTACAGTACATATAAAAGCAAACAAAAGTTACAGGTGTAGGGTAGAGTCCCTGCATATTTCGAAGGCAGACAGTACAAGCCTCAAACAACAGACCAACTCTTTCTTCAATCCCCCATTAATGCTGGCCAATAATATATAAGTGACACTCCTCACTGACCAGACCATTTAGATGACCTCCTGCCAACAGAAAGGATCAAATAATGAACCCCCATCTTCTGCATGGTCACCAAACCAGACCACTGACCCAAACCACCTTTGATCCTTCAGGCTACAAGAGCCAGAAAGATGGGAAGAGTAATTCGCACCCCAATGTGAATTGATGGTACCATTTGGATAAACGACCCCCACCATTGGTTATCATAACTCATGTCTAGAAGCGAATCACACACAGAGACTATGCCCCAGTGACATACATATACACACACACACTCAAATGGCATGGACCCCTGCCATTTGCAGTCAGCTCAAGAAGAACAGAGGACTGTAAAACCCATGAACTTACAAATGTAGTTTTAGATTTTGTCTAAGAACAATTAATATTGTATGTTAGTATGTGTGTATATTACAATATGTGTTATGTACTTTAGGTAGACTTTTATTCCACTGCCTTTAAGCCAAGAAATGTACCAGAAACATAATTCCATCATCCTTGATAACCCTAACATCATGTTTAGTTTGACTCTCAGAACACAAATGTTACTTTCAAAAAAGCAAAATTAGGAATCATGTAATTGTTAAATTGTAAATACTTTGATTAAAAGAAATTCCTCCTGTCCACAGACAAGCGGGTACAATTTGTACTGACTCTGCTCCCCCAGAACTCTGCAACCCCTGGATTTGGCCAGGATGCACCTTTTAAAACCGTGTCTTATCTGAGACTCTAGGCTGTTTTGTTTCTTTTTTGGCTGCTGCTTTTTGCTGGTTGCTGGTTCCTCTTGCTTTTGTCTTTGTCTTCTTGCTTTCTGCCATGCCGGTGGAAAGCTTGCATTTGGCTAGTCTTAAGATGTGACTTAGAACAACAGGAGGTGAAACCTCAGAATCTAGAGTCATGAGTTGAGGGTCAAGCCTTGGAGAGCATGAGAGCGTAAACCAGGAGCTCTCTCCCAATGGGAACTTTTCAAGTGCGGACTGGCCAACTCACTCATCATTATAAGATCCAGACTCCAGCTCCTCACCCCAGTAAATCGGACTCCATTCTCCACAAGAGGCCACCTCAGGGAGCAAACAAGTATTCGTACAAAACCTTCATCGACTTGCCTAAACCCTGGTGCTTTCATGATTTCTCATTTCAATTGGCAATTCTGAACTAAGCTGTTGTACCATTGATTTGACTCACTGCTTCTCAGGTAACAGTCATCTCATCTGTTTATCAGGTTTCCCTTTCCCTCTTGTCTCTTGTCTGTAAAATGTTGTAGTGTTTAGTACTTGTAGCTGTAGTATTAGTCATAAATGTGTATGTAACTAAAGTGAAGTTGTTGGTGTTTTCTTGTGCTTGCATCTCAGGCACTTAACCTTAAAAAACTTTATACCCTTGCAAAATCATAATTAGGATAATTCTAATTGACCTCTCTTGTGTGGCCAAAAAGGAGGACTATTTCCCTATTATTATACCTACCCTAATATGAGTCATGTCACTGGACAAATAATTTCATGTTGGAGTTGTGCACAATAATAATTCATGATTCCCCCATAAAATCATAAAGCTATTTGAGTGTACAAATTCCTACATAGTATACAACAACAAATCATATATAAGAACAACAGAAACAACAAAAGTACATAAAAACAATAAAAGAACACAAAAGTTACAGCATTAACAGATTATACAACAAACGGCCCAAAGACATCAACGTAGGGGACAACATCAATTCAAAACCATGTGCATTCACATTGCTCTATGTCAGTCAAGAGAGATTTAAATTGATTTAAAAGGGCTTAGTTTCTCTGATTTTACAAGCCTCTGCAGATTGTTCCACTTGTGTGGAGTATAGTATTTAAAAGCCAGTTTCCCAATCTCAGTACTAACATGGTGATTTTTGAGGACCAAATAGTCTTGGGACCTAGTGCAGTGTGACATTGATCTGCAGTTAAAAAGACATGAGATACCCAGGAATTTTTCCAATAAGTGCTTTGTAAATAAACAGAATGCAGTGCTTTTCTCTTCTCACTGCCAATGACTGTCACCGAACTTTCTCATAAGGAATACAATGATGCGTTCTGAAGCCATCCCCAGTTATGAACCTAAGGGCGGAATGATAGATTGCATCGAGAGTGTTAAGAGTAGACAGGGGAGTGCATATAAATTATATCACCATAGTCCGTAACGGATAAAAAGGTTGACTGAACAATTTCTTTTCTGCAATTCTGGGTAATACATACCTTATTTCTATAAAAGAATGCCAGTTTTGCTTTTAAGGAATTAGTCAGTTCATTAATGTTTTTTGAAGAACAGCTTGTCATCAAGCCGGACACCAAGGAGGACACTCTTTACTCTTTACTGCAATACTTTAACTACATCAAGCTCATAATACTTATGTACTTTTACTGCAATACTTTAACTACATCAAGCTCATAATACTTATGTACTTTTACTGTAATAGGATTTTTCATGCATTTACTTGTAGTGGAGTATTTTTACATTGCTGTATTTGTACTTTTACTGCAGTAAAGGATCTGAGTACTTCTTCCAGCACTGCTGCAGACAGTTTCTACAGAGGATCGTGTGACTGTCAAAGGTCGACATTTATCAGCAGAGTGTTGCTGGGTGTGTTGCTTGATAAGATGAGCTCTCTGGTTTTACCTGCTTTTATTTCAAACACACTCTCCTCACAGCACTGCTGCAGAGAAACTACATGATTAAAATATGTGAAATCTGTTGCAGTGTTGCTCTCACAAAGAAGACCACCAGTGCTGTATTATCAGCAGACTTTAGGCACTTAAAGTGTGAGTCTGTGGATTTTAAACTCTTTGGTATTCAAAAAAACAACAAATGAGATTGAGGTACGTCTGTGTTCAGAGGAATCATCTCTGACAGCCAAACTTTTACAGACACTTGAGGATTACATCTTTTAAATAAAAAGCTGAAATTAAAGCCTTTATTAGTGATTATTATTAAAGTCTTTATTGTTGGTTTGATTATGATCCTCACTGACTGGTGCTTTGACTTGAGTTTTCCCTCCTTTATTTCAACATAAATGACTAATTTTTTGTTTTATTCAGAACGTTCTGGTTTATTTTAGTTTGTGTTAATAGCTACTGAAGTTCAAGTTGAACACAGTGTGTTTGAAGCAGGTTTTATTTCACACTGATGCTTTAATGTGAAACATTTTCTTCACAATGATCAATTAAGTTTTAATACTGTACTGGGATGATGAAAATAAACGCTTGATTTGTCATAAGAAAACTAAAAGGATCATATTCATCAAATGTAAACAACAGTATATCCACTTTTCAAATTCATCAATTCATACTGATCAACAAATTAACTCCATCAGCTGATCTGGTTCATTCATGTTCTTTGGGAGGTTGTTAATGTTTGTTTAAACCTGTCTGAATCTGAATGATATTCTCAATTTGACCTGTTTTCAAAGAAGTTTATTAAATGTGTGAGAAAATGATCAGAAAGTTTAATTATTCATTCATACTTTAATAACTCCCTGTTGTCAGTCAACTGGTTTTTAATCAATACATATTAACTGATATGATTTTAAGGAAGAGTTAGAGAAATATGGAGCCATAACCAAAACCTGACATGTCAACAAGTATTTTACAGCTAAATACAAAAATGTTTTAAATGGTGAGCAGGTTTTAACTGGGACTTCGCTGCAAATGAGGAAACACAGTTTTAATTCACAGTAATGCTCCTCGTCCTGATAACCTTCCCTGTTCTTTCAAACACAACAAACTCCACTCTGTGAACTGGGGAATCATCTCAGATCTTAAGAACAGTTTGGCACCAGAAAGCAAACGTGATCAGTGTTTTTAAATGAGAAATGAGCTCCATTGTAGACAAATAAGGTTAAAACACACAGTATCTCTTAAAAACTGCTCCTCTTCCTGGAATGGTTCAGTGCTTGATAACTCCTCCCTCTTCTTCCTGCTCTCAAACACAACAAGCTCCACTCTGTGCTCATATTTCCTTGTTCCCTCCCCTTCAGATCTACAATTTGACGATGGGTTTAACTAACATGTAATGTAGTACAAGAGCTATCAGGCTGCATTCACTGCAGAAACACATGTTGTTCAGATCAGAGCTCAAATTTGTTTCACTTCTCAGGAAGTGAAACTCAGACAGTCGTTGCCACTGAGAGTTAGAATGGAGCAGAAAGGAGTTCAGCTGGACCGAGAAACCTTCTCTTGTTCGATCTGTCTGGATCTACTGAAGGATCCGGTGACTATTCCCTGTGGACACAGCTACTGCATGAACTGTATTAAAGGCTTCTGGGATGAAGAAGATCAGAGGAAGATCTACAGCTGCCCTCAGTGCAGACAGACCTTCACACCGAGGCCTGTCCTGGTGAAAAACACCATGTTAGCAGCTTTAGTGGAGCAGCTGAAGAAGACTGGACTCCAAGCTGCTCCTGCTGATCACTGCTATGCTGGACCTGAAGATGTGGCCTGTGATGTCTGCACTGGGAGGAAGCTGAAAGCCCTCAAGTCCTGTCTGACTTGTCTGATGTCTTACTGTGAGAATCACCTCCAGTTTCATTATGAATCACTTAGATTTAAAAAGCACAAGCTAGTCGACCCCTCAGAGAAGCTCCAGGAGAACATCTGCTCTCGTCATGATGAGGTGATGAAGATGTTCTGCCGTACTGATCAGCAGAGTATCTGTTATCTCTGCCCTGTGGATGAACATAAAGGCCACGACACAGTCTCAGCTGCAGCAGAAAGGACTGAGAGGCAGAGAGAGCTCGAGGTGAGTCGACAAAACTTCCAGCAGAGAATCCAGGACAGAGAGAAAGATGTGAAGCTGCTTCAACAGGAGGTGAAGACCATCAATTGCTCTGCTGATAAAGCAGTGGAGGACAGTGAGAAGATCTTCACTGAGCTGATCCGTCTCATCCAGAAAAGAAGGTCTGATGTGAAGCAGCAGATCAGATCCCAGCAGGAAACTGAAGTGAGTCGAGTCAAAGAGCTTCAGGAGAAGCTGAAGCAGGAGATCACTGAGCTGAAGAGGAAAGACGCTGAACTGAAGCAGTTCTCACACACAGAGGATCACAACCAGTTTCTACACAACTACCCCTCACTGTCACAACTCAGTGAACCTACAGACTCATCCAGCATCAATATCCGTCCTCTGAGATACTTTGAGGATGTGACAGCAGCTGTGTCACAGCTCAGAGATCAACTACAGGACATCCTGAGGGAGAAATGGACAAACATCTCACTGACAGTGACTGAATTGGACGTTTTACTGTCAGAACCAGAACCCAAGACCAGAGCTGAGTTCTTAAAATATTCACGTGAAATCACACTGGATCCAAACACAGCAAACACACGGCTGTTATTATCTGAGGGGAACAGAAAAGCAGAACTAATGAGACAACAACAGTCTTATTCTCGTCACCCAGACAGATTCACTAATTGGCGTCAAGTACTGAGTAGAGAGAGTCTGACTGGACGTTGTTACTGGGAGGTGGAGTGGAGAGGTGGAGGAGTTCGTGTAGCAGTCGCATACAAGAATATCAGCAGAACAGGGAGCTCAGATGAATGTAGATTTGGACGCAACAACAACTCTTGGGCTTTACATTGTGACACTAACAGTTATGAATTTTGGTTCAACAATATCTCAACTCCCGTCTCAGGTCCTGGTTCCTCCAGAGTAGGAGTGTACCTGGATCACAGAGCAGGTATTTTGTCCTTCTACAGCGTCTCTGAAACCATGACTCTCCTCCACAGAGTCCAGACCACATTCACTCAGCCTCTCTATGCTGGACTTCATCTTTGTTTTCCTTATGATGAAGACACAGCTGAGTTCTGTAAACTCAAATAGACAGAAGTCATTTCAGACTTCATGTGTCAGATTCTGTTGTAATTCTTCATTTTTTTGTCTCCATTGTTTCTGAGAGCTCGTTGCTGTGGTGTTTCTGAACTAAACAGATCAGCTGTCAATCAAACTGGGATCGTCAACACTTTTTAGTTTTTTTCTTGTTCTGTTGATGTTTTTAGTTTCTTTAAAATTCACTTCTTCCTGTGTGTTTTTATCCATGGAGGCTATCGCTGCTCATGATGACGTCTTTTACCTTCACTGACGTTTCTTCAGATGAAAATATAAACTTCTCTTTGTTCTAAATGTTAGTTTCATGTTTGTATTGATGTGTTTGTGTGCTGTTGTTTCTTAAACAGAGAAAACAGCAGAACTTCCTTCATCATAGATATTTTGTTCTCATCACTTTGTAAATTCATAAAGAAATGTACAATCAAACTGTAATTATCATGATAATAATCATTTATTATGTTCTTGTACATTCTGGGTTAAACTAACTGATTGTGTGGATGAAGTGAATCTGAACATGAAATCATTGAACAAGAGTCATTTAACAGACTTTACTGATTAGATGTGTGAACAATCTGAAGCTTTACAGAATCAATAAAGATTTTTTTCAACAGTGAGCAAAGTATTTTCTTCTGTCTTCATCTCAGGATCTCATTCAAAGCTTCTGGAGAAAATGTGAAACTAAAATGAGAGTTTATTTGAGGCAGTTTTCCTCCTGAAACACCACAAAGTCCAGAGTTCATGTTCAGAACAGACAAACGTTTGTCAGTCAGTCTCTGTACTTTCAGCTTTCTTCACTAAAGCAGCTTTGTCACTGAGAAAAGAGCAGAGTTTTCTATCACTTGTTGCTTTTAACAAACAAGATTTTCTTTGTGCATTTAGTTGATAAAGTCTTTGTTATACAGGCCTAAAAAACTGGAAAATAGTAAGAATTCATTTGATCGAGTTTGGGTGGGAAGAAGTTTTGTTGCGTCCTGACAAACATAAAACAACAGATATTGTGTCGTTGTGAACTTGAGGTCATTTAAATTTATTTTTATGTAGATGAAAGTTGAGAATGAGGCTGTCATGTTGGTTCAGTGTTTAGTTCTGTCACCTCACAGAGAGACGGTCCTGGACCCCAATTTATCAAACTGTTAACAGGAACAGTTCGGACTTTAATGAAAGATAAAAGTAAAAATCCTTCACTTTTACTCACAAACATAAGAATAAAACTATTTGTGAAACTTGTTTTGATTTTAAAATGCTGTTAAAGAGGTGTGTTCAGTTGGTTCAGAGTAGATCCTCGATGACTGCAGGACAGAAACTCTGTTCTCTGTCTGATTGGATGAAATATTGTTGGTCATGATCACCTCATCTACCAACTGTAGGATGTCTCAGAGAGGATTTTGTCTCCAATTCAACCAATTTATTTTCATTTTATCCATATTTATATATCAGATTGTTGGTAAGATTTGATGATTTAACACAAATAAAAATTATAAGGATGTTTTTTAAAAGAATGTACAATACAGCAGCTGTCGGGTCAATCCATATGTCTGATTGGCTAATCCTTCATGTGATCAGTCATGTGATCACTTGAGGCTGTCATGTTGGTTCAGTGTTTAGTTCTGTCACCTCACAGAGAGACGGTCCTGCTAACAGGAACAGTTCGGACTTTAACGAAAGATAAAAGTAAGAATTAAGTGTGTAGTTTTTATGTCTCAAATTATATATTACCACATTAGGGTGTTTCTGAAAAACTCTTTAACGAGCGAGCGTCTGTCAACAATTTCAGCAACACTTATTTAATGATCTCTTACTTTCATATCAATTACCAGGATTTTTTCCCCCCATTATTTCCTATAAGTAGCGTCAGCGTAATGTCGTCATTATAGAGCTTTCAGGAAACCATCTAATCTGCTAACATGTAGTTCAACTACACACTGAAAACTGAGTATTTTCTGTCAGTTAAAGAATTCTTAATTTATTAAGAAATTTTTGCAAATGAATAACCTAAATATTATGCATGGACACTTACCAAATATACACATTTGTCTTTTTTAATATAATTTGCATTAAATTGGATCAACATTTCTGTAAAATGACCTTAAATGAACCGTTACATACTGGAAAAATTACATGTACTCAAAAATACAGAGGTATTAAAAAAAGATACAGTACTCTTAGTGCAGAATTGCTCCTATCAGAATGTCATGCATCTCTTTATTAGATTATAATTACTGATGAATGAACAATGTAAGAATCATTTCAATGTTGTAGCTGGTTAAGTTTATTGTAACTGTAAGGAAAGATAAACCAATATTCAAACATGTCAGACTTTTATAGGCAGCTTTTATTCTCATATGTGACAGCAGACTGCAGGAGTCTGTTCAGTAGATCAGCAACAGGAAGTGGAGGAATAAATTAAAACCTCAAAAAACAAACTCATCAGGTAAAAACTGCTCCACTCTAAAAAAACAAACAAACAAACAAAATAACAGTAAAACAACAACAACAAGAGCAAAAAAAAAAAAAGCAGAAGATTCAAATAAAAACCATAAAAAAGTCAGTTAGAAAACTGAGTGCGTTCATTGTTCAGTTTCTGTTTTTGGTTTGTTTCTTCCTCACTGTGCTTCTGAGACGCAACACACACACACACACACACACACACACACACACACACACACACACACACACACACACACACACACACACACACACACACACACACACACACACACACACACTCACTCTCTCTCTCTATCTCTCTCTCTCTCTGTACACTGAACAGATCAATCCTTCAGTATTTACACTCGTATTTATAGATTCTCATGTGCGAGGAGGGGTGGGGGGGTCAGGTACATTAAGCCCCGCCCCCCCCTCGGTCCTCGTAGACCAATCAGCAGCTGCTGTTCTTGAACTCTCCGTTCTCAGTGATGGACAGTTTGGTGGGGTTGGTGGGCGACAGGCCGTTGCGGAGGTTCGGCGTGCTATAACGCTCCTTCACCTGCGTCAGCGCCGCCATCAGCCGGGAGTTCGCCGCGTCCAGGGAGCCGATCCGCTTCTCCTGATTGGATAAAGACAAGGGGGGGGGGGAGGGCGGGACAGGACGTCAGACTGACAGGTATGAAGTGAAACGAGGGTTTGTAACGATCCAACTGTCGGGTTAAAACCACGTCACAGCATGAAGCCATGAAGCCTCCGTAACGTGATGAATGAAAAACCAAATCCCTTCAACGAGCCTTAAAACTACAGCAGAGAGCCGTCATTACTGTCAAACACTAATATAATACACACTCAATTAAACTGCACATATATGGGCTCATTAACTAATGGATTATATTTAAATATATTTTATTTGACGTTAAAACTCCTTCAAGTTCATTAAACAGCATTAAATTGAGAATTTAAGAACTTTTCAAGGTATAAATTAAAGGATGATTCACTTTATTTCAGGTTTTTATAAGTTTCAGGGATCTTAGTTACATTAAGGCTTTGATATTTTAAATGTTTCTTATTCAGAACTCAGTTGTTTACTGAGATTTAGGTCTAAATGTATGGATTGGAACATATTTAAGGGTTTTTAAGAGATAAAATGTTCATAAAACGATGTCGTGGAGATTTAAAGATGAATTCACAGGGAGCAGGTTTCACACTGAGTGAATATTATTCACTCAACATTAAGTTATATAAACGTTCTCTTTTGTCCGTTTGTGATTTATCTACGAGGGTTTCTGAACCTGCTGAGTTTCAAGGTTGAAACCTTGAAGCTTCGTCTTTGTTTAACACGAGAAGAAGAAGAAGAAGAAGTCTGACACTCACAGCTGAAAACTACATGAGAGTAAAAATATCCTTTAAAAATAACAAGAGGACTTCATTTTTTTCAATTAAGCTGTTTATAAAAGGATTATAATGCATTAAAGTTTGGTAAAATGTACTAAAAAGGATTCAACTGAAACAACTGAGGAAGGTTTTACTAAAGAGTTTAAAGTACTTTTAAAGTTCTGGTTTAAATTACGGCTCTGAAATATTTTCAGCTGCAAATTAAAGATATTTGAAGTATTATTCAGTATTCAGGTGTTTAACAGATAATAATGAATCAATACATCAACAGATGATATAACGTATTAAAGGGTTTTAACAGAGTTTCTGCTTAGAATGAAGGAAGCAGTAAAAACAACATGACAGGTACCCTTCATTTGAACTTTTTTTAAATTAAGATGCCAATTCAGGGGTTAATTACTGGATTATATATATATTGGATTGGATTATATTATATTATGTTTTTTTAAGATTATTTCAACAATTTAAATGCTGAAAACTCTTAAAATTGACCAAACTTGAAAGCCATTCTTGTGTCTGGTCAGGTTCAGGACTGGTTTTCATGTTATTTAATTCTTTCAACGGTGCGTTTAAAACCCTTTAACTGCATCATGATGAATGTGTAACTGAATGCAAATAAAAATCAGGGATTTAGTGTCACAGAGAGTCAGATGAAGTCGTTGTGAAGCAGTTTTAACCCGACAACAGAAAACAAAGTGAAAAACCTTCGTAGGAAGTTTGAGGGCAGCAGCCGAAAATATAAAAACAGCCCAAAAAAAAAAAAAACCAAAGAAAGAAATAAAAAGTGAGACTGAAGCTCTACTGCAGATACTCAGCGGGAAGTCAAACTATTATCTGAAATCTCTAAGTTCACCTGCTTCGTCTCCTCTGACGGTTAAAACCTGTTCAGACCTTCTCCGCTGCTCCTTTTACTGGTCTAAAGAGTGAACTGGAAGCTCTGGTGGTGGTGGTGGTGGGGGAGGGGGTTGTGGGGGGTGAGGGGAGGCAGCCAAACATAAATAAAACCAGCTCAGAGCGCAACACGCCAACACACCAACACACCAACACGCCACGTCTTCAGCACCTGCTGCCGCTGAATTTCAGAGTTTAACAAACCGACTTCGGCCGATCGACGCCTGAAACCGCGACCGGAAACTCGCTGCAGGTGCAGACGAGTCTGCTGGGAACGTAACGACGTAAACACAGTCAGAAAACAGGACGAGGGGAGTCGTGACATGCAGGAAAAATGAGAGAATTTAATGTGAAAGTAAGCAGTTAACATCAGTTTCCTGAAACTGTTTGTCAGAATAATGCATAATGAAAATAATAACAGTCATCAAACACCATTAAAATTAAGGGTTTTTTTCTCTCAATGGAATTTAGTCCAGTTTTAAATCGCCATTAAATCCTCATGTTTCATTCTGAGCGGTGTGCTGACGGAGCAACCTGCCCACACGGGGTCGACGGTGAGCCGCTGGTCTCTGTTAGCTTTTGTTAGCTTGGTGCTAATCTCAGAACCCATCAGCTAGCGTATGATGACAGTTTAACCTCTGGGCTTCTGGCAGATATCTGGATATCCGGGCTAAGACTCATTGTTTACAGTCCGACACTCTGTGTTCAGCAGCTAGTCTACAGCTAACTGTTAGCAGGTAGTGTTCAGCGGCTAGTCTACAGCTAACTGTTAGCAGGTAGTGTTCAGCGGCTAGTCTACAGCTAACTGTTAGCAGGTAGTGTTCACCAGCTGGTCTACAGCTAACTGTTAGCAGGTAGTGTTCAGCGGCTAGTCTACAGCTAACTGTTAGCAGGTAGTGTTCAGCGGCTAGTCTACAGCTAACTGTTAGCAGGTAGTGTTCAGCGGCTAGTCTACAGCTAACTGTTAGCAGGTAGTGTTCAGCGGCTAGTCTACAGCTAACTGTTAGCAGGTAGTGTTCAGCGGCTAGTCTACAGCTAACTGTTAGCAGGTAGTGTTCAGCGGCTAGTCTACAGCTAACTGTTAGCAGGTAGTGTTCAGCGGCTAGTCTACAGCTAACTGTTAGCAGGTAGTGTTCAGCGGCTAGTCTACAGCTAACTGTTAGCAGGTAGTGTTCAGCGGCTAGTCTACAGCTAACTGTTAGCAGGTCGTGTTCAGCGGCTAGTCTACAGCTAACTGTTAGCAGGTCGTGTTCAGCGGCTAGTCTACAGCTAACTGTTAGCAGGTCGTGTTCAGCGGCTAGTCTACAGCTAACTGTTAGCAGGTCGTGTTCAGCGGCTAGTCTACAGCTAACTGTTAGCAGGTCGTGTTCAGCGGCTAGTCTACAGCTAACTGTTAGCAGGTAGTGTTCAGCGGCTAGTCTACAGCTAACTGTTAGCAGGTCGTGTTCAGCGGCTAGTCTACAGCTAACTGTTAGCAGGTAGTGTTCAGCGGCTAGTCTACAGCTAACTGTTACAGGTAGTGTTCAGCAGCTAGTCTACAGCTAACTGTTAGCAGCTAGTCTACAGCTAACTGTTAGCAGGTCGTGTTCAGCAGCTAGTCTACAGCTAACTGTTAGCAGCTAGTCTACAGCTAACTGTTAGCAGGTCGTGTTCAGCGGCTTTTTACAGCTTTTACTCTGAAAACGACGCTATGAGACGCTGAGAGTGAAGCAGAACAGCTGGACAGATAAACAATCAGCTGAAACTCACTATAGAGCTGCAGAGTCTCTGATGACTCTCACATACAGTATTATTATTATTATTATTATTATTATTATTATTATTATTATTGATGTATTGATTACAGCAGTGACATCATGTGACCAGACGTCTCTGCTGGTTGACTTCTGGTCATTATTGAGGCCGAGCAGGTGTGTTGGTGTGTTGTTGCTGTTTGTGGTGTTTTTCTAAAAACAGCGTGGAGGGGGGGAGGGGGGAGGGGGCGGGGCCACAGTTACTTGCCTGATTGGTTTATTTGACATCCGTTACTGACCTGAAATCAGTGAAGAGACGATGAGAAGCAGAACGCTGCTTTTAAAAAAAGAT
This sequence comes from Thunnus albacares, assembly GCF_914725855.1. Classification (NCBI taxonomy): domain Eukaryota; kingdom Metazoa; phylum Chordata; class Actinopteri; order Scombriformes; family Scombridae; genus Thunnus; species Thunnus albacares. The sequence goes on along the minus strand of NC_058117.1, from coordinate 31,958,936 downwards.
TTAAGTGGCACAAAACTTTCTGAGAGCTGCAGGGCGAACGTTAGCGCCGCCGCTCGGTAAGAACATGGCGGCTGTTGTCGTCCTCGCTGATGTTTCAGAGAGAAACAGTCTTCTACTGCTGCTGTTACAGGAGTTAAGTTACTGTGGGGTTACAGGTGTAGGAGCAGGTGTGTCTGTCTGTACCTGAGCGTCAATGATCTTCTGTTTGGCTTCGATCACCGCCTGCATCTCTGCGTGGTCCCGCTTTAACTCCTCCTCCACCGCCATCAGCCTGCACACACACACACACACACAAATTACATCACCTAGGCAACGTCATTTATTGATCCAGATAAAACAGCAGCTCCAGGTGTGTTCAGTCCGTACCTGCAGATGATGCTCTTCATCTGGCTGTCCTTCTCCTCCTGCTGCCGTCTCAGTCGCTCCTCGCTGTCCTCCAGACGGGATTTATACTCCAGCAGCAGCTTCTGCATCTGCTGCTCCTGAGCCAGCAGCCGCCGCTCGTACTCCTCCAGCCGCCTCCCCGACACCCGCAGACGCTCCTTCAGCCGCGAGATCTCCAGCTCGTACTGCAGCCAGAGGAGGACGAGGAGGTTATTCATATTTCTAATCACGCGATCTGTCGTTAAGCTATCAATATTCACGTGCTGCTTCCCTCCAAACTTCCTCCTCTAAACGGCTAAATGTGACTCCAGAACACGATTTGTTTACAGGCAGCTGACGACGATCACTAGTGTCTCATAAAAACAAAACTGTGTCAATAAATGTTCAAATGATCCAATATTTCACCAGAAATCAAAGATTAGAGAAAAAGTCCAAAAACTGAAAACAGATTTGTGTATCAGAACTTTGTTTTTTCTTCTTTCCTCTCCCATTAATCATCTCACCACCCCTCAGATTTATCTGCTGACCCTTTGGAGGGGCCCGACCCCTAGGTTGGGAACCACTGGACTAAACTAGCTAACTGTATATAAAGTAGTGTAAACTAGCTCCACCTCCAGCAGCTACAACAGTAACATGCTGCTCTAACACTGATGCTTCACTATTAATAATCTAATGATGTCATATATAATAATATATCAGTCAGAGGGACCAAACCACTACTTTTACTGCAATACTTTAACTACATCAAGCTCATAATACTTATGTACTTTTACTGCAATACTTTAACTACATCAAGCTCATAATACTTATGTACTTTTACTGCAATACTTTAACTACATCAAGCTCATAATACTTATGTACTTTTACTGCAATACTTTAACTACATCAAGCTCATAATACTTATGTACTTTTACTGCAATACTTTAACTACATCAAGCTCATAATACTTATGTACTTTTACTGCAATACTTTAACTACATCAAGCTCATAATACTTATGTACTTTTACTGTAGGAGTATTTTTACGTTGCTGTATTTGTACTTTTACTGCAGTAAAGTATCTGAGTATTTCTGCTGGTTCTGATGTTTTGACTGAAACTGCTTCCTCGTGTCTCTCATGTAGTTTCTAGAAGTAGAAAGTCGACCTTCGGACAGGAAGTTTAACAGTTTTTATACCTTCTATGATCTGAATTTAAAGACCTTCAGATACTTTGCATCATCGCAGCTTCAGTCCGTCCAGGTGATGTTTTACCTTCTCAGTGTTTCTTCCTTCCTCTCTGCTCCTCTCTCCTCCTCCTCCTCCTCCTCCTCCTCCCTCCTCCTCCTTCTCGTCGTATTGGCCGTTGTTGAGCACCCAGGCTGCCGTCCTCTCCACCGGAGACATGGCCACCGCCACCGCCTCCACCGGAGACGCCACCTGCACACACACACACACACACACACCAGTGACATCATAAACACACCTGTAACACTGCAGCCATTATTTCAGTTTTACATTGTGACTTCCTGTAGTGATGACGTCATGCTGCAGTACCTGCGGCAGCGGCGGCGGCTGCTGCTTGGCGGCGGTCCTCGTGGGCGGAGCCACGTTCTCCACAGACTGTTGGCGGTTGGCGTGGCTGGTGGTGGGCGTCGGCTCGGTGTTGGCGCTGCTGCTGCTGCGGAGCGAGGCGCTGTGCGGGGCCGAGCGCGGCGTCCTGGCTCCGCCCCCTCCCCGGCTCTGCTGCTCCACCTTGACGATGTGGGCGGTGCCCGCCGTCGTGCTCTGTCGGGGGATGGCGACCGCCGTCGCGGCGCCGGGCGGGAGGTCGGGTGGAGCGTGGCGGCGCGGCGTCGAACACTCCTCGCTCTGCGTGCTCCGTCTGCTGCCGAACTCGTCCAGGCTGCTGTTGGACGCCACGCGACCTTTGCCGCCCACCTGGCTGCCGAAGTCGTCGGAGTTGCTGTGGCTGTTGTGGGAGCTCTCGGTGCTCAGGTTCTCCGAGCTGGAGTCCTGCCGCAGCGAGTGGGCGGAGCGTGTGGACAGGCTGTGGGCGGGGTTACTCAGGTGGTAGACGGGGTTCTGGAAGGACAGCGGCTGCAGGCTGCGCTGCTGGCTGAGTGACGGGTGCAGCGGCCGCCTCACCTGCGGCGCGCTCTGCGGCTGACCGTCTCTGGCCGCGGCTTTGCTCTGGTGCGGCGCCGGCTGGGGGGTGAGAGGGTTGGAGTGCGGGTAGTTGTGCGGGGGGGGCGGGGCGTGTCCGATGGAGGCCTGGGAGCCGACCCTGCTGAGGCGGGGAGGGGCCTCGTGGTGCGGCGGCGGCCCCGCGGGGCCGTGCAGGTTCTGAGCGTCCTGCAGGTCGACCAGTGAGATGCTGCGTCCGTTGGGAAGCAGGTTGTCTCGCTCCTCCTGGTCCGAGAAGCTGGTGTGGGTGGAGGGATGCTGCTGCTGAGCCAGCAGGGGGCGCTGACCCCGCACGTAATCCTCCATCAGCTCGCTCCCCGGAGACTGCAGGCTGCGGACTTTGCTGTGGCTGCAGGAAGTGACGCGTTCACAGGAAGAAATATTTTCACTTCACAATGAAAATCAGTCAGAAACAAACTGTCGTCACGGTGATCATGTGATTATAAGATATTGGTTGTTGCTTCATAATGAAGTTTAAACAGTCGTCACCATGATGAACGTTAACATCTGTTGATTAGAACCTGATCAATAAACTGATTGATTATAATAAAATGGGCTCAAACATGCAAGCTCTGATCATGTGAGCAGCTTCTTCTTCTTCTCTTCATTTATATTGATTTGTTACAGATGTTCATGTTCAGATCTGACAGCTGATTGGTTACCTGTCGGCGGGGTCCTCAAAGATTCGCTGTAACCCGGACGACAGGCTGCCACTGATGTTGTGGGCGGAGCTGTGGTGGTCCTGGAAACGCCGCAGCTGCTGCTGGACGGGCGTGGGAGTGGCCAGACAGCGAGTGATGTCTCCCAGAATCCTCGGCAGCGGGCCGAGCTTCGCTACGGTGGCCTGCAGGAAGGAATTTTCACCCTGGAGTCGCCGTGTGTGTTCGTGTGTGTTCGTGTGTGTGGATGGTTTGAATGGGAGCACCAGGATGCAGTGGTGGTGGTGGTGGTGGTGGTGGGGGAGCGAAACCAACATGGCGGCAACAGAGAGAGAGTCGGCCAGACAGGAAGTGAACAGAAGGAAGAGGAAGAGGAAGAGGAAGAGGAGGGGGAAGGAGGGGGGGGGGGGAGGAAAAAAACATGAGGGAAACTTAATGGAAACAAAAATCAAACCAATGAGAACAACATGCTTCTACTGAACAGAACCAATCAGACACAGCATGCTCAAACAGGTGAGACAGGTGAGACACACCACAGCCGGGGGGGGGCGGGGGGGGGGGGGGGGGCGTCCAGGCAGGGGGGGGGGCGTCCAGGCAGGGGGGGGGGGAGGGGGCTGCGGGGGTTCAAGGCCATGCTGTGAAGTTCAGCCACGCAGCGTTAATGTGGTTAAATGACCTGATGTGACCTCTGCTCCTGATGTTCATTCATGTTACATCATCAAATATTGACATCACACACACACACACACACACACACCTGCCACTCACTGATCAATAACCAAACACATGAGTTACTGGTTGCTATGGTAATAAGGGGCAGCTCTTTCCCTCTGATTGTAGTTAATCTGACAGTGTCTGATCACACTAACGAAGGTTTTACTGCTTCACTTATTGTTTTTATCATCGATCACATTGTTGATTATTTTCTGGATTAATGTATTAATCATTTAGTCAATAAAACAGGAGAAAACAGTGAAAAATGTGAAAAAAAACCCTCATCCTACAGCCCGAGTCCTCGTCCCTACTAAACCTGGTTCCACCTGGTTCAGGTTCTACCAGACTCAGACCGTCGAATCATCAGGATCAGCAGCAGGAAGTAAAACCTTGTTAATATTCAGTGAACTCTTCCTCCTCCTGTCTATTTGGCCCTTTATAGATAAACATAGTCCACCACCTGATCATCCACAAGAAGCTTAAAATGTCTGTTTTTAATGTAAAATCACTCACTAACTATGATTACTGAGACCTGGTTGTTAACTCTGCAGGTCTTATCGAAGCCCCCCCCTCCGATTTCAGTCTCATTTAATCTCCAGAGACAATCGAGTGGGTGGTGTTGATACTTTGTTTTCAGATAATTAACTTTGCCCCGAGGTTCATCTCGGTCTTTTCTCCTCCTTTGAATATGCAGCTGTATCACTGTGATGATTTTTATCTCATATTAGACCAAATCTGATGATTTGAACTTAAACGTAGATCAACACAAAGACTCAACAGCCCTTCAGTTTAAATCTCATTAAATAAATCTGATTAACTTTCATTTAACATGTTGAAAGACCAACGATGACGACTACATCCTTGACTCAGTTTATCAAAGAGTACTGCAATACTTTAACTACATCAAACTCATAATACTTATGTACTTTTACTGCAATACTTTAACTACATCAAACTCATAATACTTATGTACTTTTACTGCAATACTTTAACTACATCAAACTCATAATACTTATGTACTTTTACTGCAATACTTTAACTACATCAAACTCATAATACTTATGTACTTTTACTGCAATACTTTAACTACATCAAGATCATAATACTTATGTACTTTTACTGCAATACTTTAACTACATCAAGCTCATAATACTTATGTACTTTTACTGCAATACTTTAACTACATCACGCTCATAATACTTGTGTACTTTTACTGCAATACTTTACTACATCAAGCTCATAATACTTATGTACTTTTACTGCAATACTTTACTACATCACGCTCATAATACTTATGTACTTTTACTGCAATACTTTACTACATCACGCTCATAATACTTATGTACTTTTACTGCAATACTTTAACTACATCAAGCTCATAATACTTATGTACTTTTACTGCAATACTTTAACTACATCACGCTCATAATACTTATGTACTTTTACTGCAATACTTTAACTACATCAAGCTCATAATACTTATGTACTTTTACTGCAATACTTTAACTACATCACGCTCATAATACTTATGTACTTTTACTGCAATACTTTACTACATCAAGCTCATAATACTTATGTACTTTTACTGCAATACTTTACTACATCACGCTCATAATACTTATGTACTTTTACTGCAATACTTTACTACATCACGCTCATAATACTTATGTACTTTTACTGCAATACTTTAACTACATCAAGCTCATAATACTTATGTACTTTTACTGCAATACTTTAACTACATCAAGCTCATAATACTTATGTACTTTTACTGCAATACTTTAACTACATCAAGCTCATAATACTTATGTACTTTTACTGCAATACTTTAACTACATCAAGCTCATAATACTTATGTACTTTTACTGCAATACTTTAACTACATCAAGCTCATAATACTTATGTACTTTTACTGCAATACTTTAACTACATCACGCTCATAATACTTATGTACTTTTACTGCAATACTTTAACTACATCACGCTCATAATACTTATGTACTTTTACTGCAATACTTTAACTACATCAAGCTCATAATACTTATGTACTTTTACTGCAATACTTTAACTACATCACGCTCATAATACTTATGTACTTTTACTGCAATACTTTAACTACATCACGCTCATAATACTTATGTACTTTTACTGCAATACTTTAACTACATCACGCTCATAATACTTATGTACTTTTACTGCAATACTTTAACTACATCACGCTCATAATACTTATGTACTTTTACTTTGTAGGACTTTTTATGCAGGACTTTTACTTGTAATATTGCTGTATTGGTACTTTTACTTAAGTAAAGGATCTGAATTCTTCTTCTACTGCTGTTAAGTCACACACACACACACACACACACACACACACACGCACCTTGTCGAGCTGGGAGACGACCTCCCACAGCAGAGCGTGGAGGACCGACAGCTCTCTGCCGAGGTCGATGTAACCCTCGAAGCCCGGCGTGTTGGACAGAGTCTCCGGGTTGGAGATCTCCGACAGGAAACGCATCATCCCCGCCCACTCGTGCTCCAGGAAGTCGTTCATGAAGGCCATGTACTCCTCCTTGTTTCCAAACCTGCAGAGGAGACGCAAATATAGCTGAATGTTTCTGATTTTTATCACCTTTTACGGTTCGATAAAAAGTTTGATAAACATGTGGAAGATGCACCATAAATCCATCCGATCACAGACACGGAGGGAAAAATCAGATTTATTTCTTTATTTCACTCGCAGTGAAAAGTAAGCCGTTGCCTAGACGACAGATATGTTGGAGAGAATGGATCGTTTGATGTAGATCACTCACAGATTTGTCAGAAAATAACTGTGTTTTGGGAAATTATATGTAAAATGTGAAAACAAACAGCAGGACTTTAGGTCCCTGTGAGCTGTTTGATACAGGAAGTGACAGATATTTGCTTAAATACTGTTATAATAGCGAGTAAAAAAATGTAGTTACAAGGAACCAGGAGAAGGTGACACATCGTTCAGTGTTGCACATCTTCTACCAATAAAGTTTTACATACTGGTGTCTCTCTTCTCTCATCTCAACATGAATATATCTATGTGAAAATGTATCAGTGTGAAGGTAGTCTGGGTTTATGTTCATCCAGCCATCTGCAGAGTTTATTCATCTATTTGATGTTGTTTATTTGACCTCCAGCAGGCTCTTTACTATTATATTTGCTGTTAGTGTAACTGACAAGTTAACTTTTTCAACTGTAAAATGTTTTGCACAGTAAATATTTTTGTCACAATTCAAAGTAACCAAATTAAATGTGTTTATGTTCCCCCCCAAAAAATGAACATCAGCCAATGTTTAGTTATAAATATCAGAATCAAAAACATCAGTTGGTCTCTAGCAAGCAGTTTTTAGTAACTGGTACGAAAAGTCACTTTCTGAACTCTGACAAACCGAAACACTTTCATCTCTTCTCAAAATAAAACAAAGCAAAGACTGACGCAGTTTCCCGTCCGCTGTTGACCTCACAGCTACGTACTTGGTGAAGTTGGCGAGGTTCTGGATGACTTTGGCGATGAGGGTGAGCGTCCGGGACGTCCGGTCGTCCGGATATTCCTGCATCAGGTTGAAGAGCGACGGCGACATGATGGCGGGGCAGAGGAAGCGCAGGAACAGAGAGGCGCTGATCAGACGCTTGCTGATGTCCTGCTGGTGGCCGCGAGCGACGCACTGCTGCTTCCACGATGCAAACACTTCCTTCAGCTCCCGAGGAAACACACTGCACACACACACACACACACGCACACGCACACGCACACACACACACACACACACACACACACACACACACATGCACACACACACACACACACACACACACACACACACACACACACACACACACACACACACACACACACACACACACACACACACACACACACACACACACACACACACACACACACACAGAGGGAGGATGTCAGCGGTTACTGCAGGAAGGAAGGATCAGGTTCCTGCAGCTTCAGAGGAAACACTTATTGACTTTTACAGCCTTTTAAATACATCTGGAAGAAAAGAATAATGTAATTATCACAGAAGATAATCAAGACTTTCCTGTTGCTGGTTCAGGCCTGAAAACAAAACATGGAAACAATGTTTCTTCTGCTTCTGGGATCACATGACAACATGATGATGACAGTTAGCTCGCTGATGAGATAATTAACATGATGATAAACACTCAGCGGTAAATGAGGAAAAACCTGCAGCTTTATGATTTGAATTTATTCAACAGTGAGCCGATTACTGACAGAGACGCTTTACTGCAGCCGATCAACATGTTAACTGAGACGACTCAGATTAAACAGGAGCGATAAAGGTCAAATAAACAGGTTAAACAGGTTCGTTAGCAGGTTTATTAGCAGGTTTATTAGCATCCTGGAAGCATCAGCTAAACACTGAAGGAAGATGCAGCATGTTTGAGTCCTGCAGTCGCATCGTTCTGGCAGCAGGTGGCAGAGTTGTTGTTGTCTCAACATCTGCTGATACGTCAACATTTAAATCATCATTTAAATCATCATTTAAATCATTTAAATATCAAAACTCTCAACAGCCAGAAAGTTATTATACAGGAACAGTTGTCTCTAACAAACCAGAACTTCCTGGTTCTGGTCCACCAGTAAAAAAACCCAACTGAGATTTAACTGAAATAACTAATAACCCATCATCATCATCATCATCATCATCATCATCATCATCATCATCATCATCATCATCAGTTTGCTGTGTGGTTCAGTGTTTAGATAAAGATTCATATCAATGTTTATTCAGTTTTACTGTTTACGGCTTTAATGAACAACATTTCCCATCAGCCCACAGGGCATCCTGATTACACTGTCATTAGAAAAGAGGCCAATACAAGAGTAACAGGAAGGACCAGTTCAGACGGGTGTGAATGTGAGTGTATACTGGGAGTACTGGTGTGAGTGTATACTGGGACTACAGGTATGAGTGTGAGCGGATACTGGGACTACAGGTGTGAATATGAGTGCATACTGGGACTGCAGGTGTGAATATGAGTGCATACTGGGACTACAGGTGTGAGTGTGAGTGTATACTGGGACTACAGCTGTGGGTGTGAGTGTGTACTGGGACTACAGGTGTGAATGTGTACTGGGACTACAGGTGTGAATGTATACTGGGACTACAGGTGTGAATGTGAGTGTGTACTGGTGTGAATGTATACTGGGACTACAGGTGTGAATGTATACTGGGACTACAGGTGTGAATGTGAGTGTGTACTGGTGTGAATGTATACTGGGACTACAGGTGTGAATGTGTACTGGGACTACAGGTGTGAATGTGAGTGTGTACTGGGACTACAGGTGTGAATGTGAGTGTATACTGGGACTACAGGTGTGAGTGTATACTGGGACTACAGGTGTGAATGTGAGTGTATACTGGGACTACAGGTATGTTGTGAGCTGAGACTGGTGTAATCGTACCAGTAGGAGTTGATGATCTTGCAGAAAGCCAGTTCGCAGCACATCTTCAGGTTACTCTGGTGTTCGGCCAGATCGCCGCTGGAGCATCGACTGGGATCAACCTCACAGTTCTCATCCGACTCGTACAGAGCTTTAATGAACTCACCTGGAGACAGACAGCATCACTGGTTACTCTCTCTCTAAAACAAACATATATTAAACCAACAGCAGACAACCTTCTCATTTGTGTTTATTTACCCTAACCCACTTATAGTTTTAAGTCCCAAAATAAACCAATTAAGTCGCTAATCCTAAATAGTTTGACAAAATAATCCCAGCTCATATTGTGGTTTGTAAGAATATTAATCATTGGCTGACTTCCTGTAGTCTCATGAACCGTCAGAACAGAAACCGGAGTTTTACAGTTTAAACATCGTTAAGTTTTAACGAGTCCTTGTGAGGGTCTGAACCTCAGTGTGACTGTAACTGAAGCTGATGACTGTGTGAACCGTTGATTCAGCAAAACCACGTGAATCACTGACAGCTGGAAATACCAGTCGCTGAATATCTGCAAAAATAATGTTTCTAAAAATAAAAATACCTTTATGAAGCACCACAGGAAGTCGTTCTATCAGAAGTGATCTATTTTCAGATGGGAACCTATAAATGTGTCACTGAAGGCTAAATTATTTGTGTTTTTGAAGCTTCTTTCCTGCTAATAATAGTTTTAAAGTTATGAAAGCTTTTAACTTCTCCCTCTCAGCTGACGTGATAATTTTGGGAAGTTTGGTTTGTAATGACAGCAGGTCTCATGAGTCTGAAACAGACGTGACACATTCAGCAGCGTCTGAACTATTTTCAGCTTCCTGTCTGTCGTCTTATTGAACCTCTGAAATCTTTGGGAAGTAAAAACTGATCAGAAACACTTTGAGGACGACGATGCAGCAGATACACACACGTGTGTATGTGTGTACAGATGTATGTGTGTGTGTGTGTGTGCAGGTGTATGTGCAGGTGTGTGTGTGTGTAGATGTGTGTGTGTGTGTGTGTGTGTGTGTGTACAGATGTATATGTGTGTGTGTGTGTGTGTGTGTGTGTGTGTGTGTACAGATGTATGTGTGTGTGTGTGCAGGTGTATGTGTGTGTGTGTGTGTGTGTGTGCAGGTGTATGTGCAGGTGTGTGTGTGTGTAGATGTGTGTGTGTGTGTGTGTACAGATGTATATATGTGTGTGTGTGTGTGTAGATGTATATGTGTATATGTGTGTGTGTGTGTGTGTGTGTGTGTACAGATGTATATGTGTGTGTGTGTGTGTGTGTGTGTGTAGATGTGTGTGTATACAGATGTATATGTGTGTGTGTGTGTGTGTGTGTGTGTGTATGTGTGTATATGTGTATGTGTGTGTGCGTGTGTGTGTCCCACCGAGTGCGTCGTGCAGGTATTTCTGTCCCACCAGCTTCAGATACTCTTCGATGGCTTTGGTGGCGAGCGTGTTCTCCCTGAAGATCAGGACGTCGTGGTCGGCACAGCGGTCGACCTCTGACATCACCAGGTCCGTCAGGAAGTCCTGAACAGGAAGAAGAAGAAGAAGATAAAGTGATGATAAGTGTCTGGACGACATGACATAATGTGAGATTTCTTCCAAACTGACCAAACAAATCTTTATCTTTGATGAAGTAGTTCTAGTTAAAGCTCCAGTTTCACTCAGTGATGCAACGGTGGCCATGAAATCAGCTTTATTATTTATTTATTACAGTTAATTATTTACTTCATGAACTGAAGAACAAAGTTGTGTCTGAGGAGCGTTTCTGGTTTTTTATATTTCTGACAGACTGTTGTTATATTCACCAGAGTCACAAACCTTCATCTCTGGTCTTATCAGTTTGTTTGTGAGCTGATTGGATCATTAATAACTCACCTGCCATTAAAATATGCTTTTAAAAGTTCCTCATCCAGTTTCTCTTAATGTTTTGTGAATGAAGCTCCAGGTGTCCGTATACTTTTGGCCATGGATTGTAATTTTTTAGGTTGTAGCTCCGTTGTCAGTGTGTATTGTGTATAATCCTGCTTAACAACAATCTTTTATATATAAATTATTCAAAGCGGCTTTTAAATGAACAGTTCGACATTTTTTGAAATATGCTTATTTGCTTTCATGCTGCAGTGAGACGAGAAGATCGATACCTCTCTCATACCTGTACACTTAATATGAAGCAGATTTAAACTGATGAGCTCTTTATGCTAAGCTAAGCTAAGCTAAGCTAACTTATCTCGTACAGACTGTCAAACTGCTCCTTTATATAAACCTGCCCTTTGCTGCATTATTATTATTCATTAAACTATCCAGCATTATATTAATTTAGAATTTAATCTTGAACAGAAGTAAATTTAAGCACATTGTGCTTGTGCATTGTGTCTCCATCTTCACATTGAAGTGAGTGATCAGTATTATTATTGTACTAATAATAAATGGGAGGCGTCTGTGGCTCAGGAGGTAAAGCGGGTCGTTCGCTAATCAGAAGATCGACGGTTCGACTCCTCCTGCCTGCAGAAACAGCACTCTGTACAAGCAGCCATTCACCAGTAATAGTTTCGAGTTCTCTGCCAATAACATTAACATTTCCCAAACTCCCTGAATCGACCTCTGACCTTTGCCCTCCCGGTGCTCTGCAGGATGTGGACGAGGGCGCACGCCATCTCCTCCTTGTTCTTGACGCTGATGACGGGCTCCAGCACCGAGCACAGCATGGTGTAGTTGTTGGTGACGAACTCGGCGAACTCCTTGTACTGCTCCATGGGCAGGATGGAGATGGTCTGGAAGCGGGACTTGATGCGGATCGACGGGCCGCCTCCCTTGGCCTTGCTGGTGGTGGGCGTGCTGACCGGGTACCACTTCTCCACAAACTGCCGGCCCGTCACCCCCGCCACGGGGATGTTGACCAGACCCACGTAGTTGTTCTTGTCCTTCTTCTTCTTCTTGTCCACGTCGCGGTAGATGTGCACGGTGATGCTGTGCATGGCGGGCAGGCTGGAGAAGTCGAAGTACTCGCCCCAGAACAGGCTGTCGTGGCGAGTCTTGCTGGTGGTCCGAGCGTACAGGACGTCGTCCAGACACAGCTCGCAGAAATATTTCTTCTTAGGCGGCAGATCTTTGGCTTCGATGATCCACAGACGCAGCAGGTTCTCCGCCCGCCGACAGTTGTCCTGGAAACACAAACACCATCATTTTAAATATTATTATTATTACATGTAACCAGTTTCAGCCAGTGAGGCAGAGACAGTTGTTAATTATTTAATAACCACTTCATGAACTAAGATTAGATTAGATTAGACTTTGAATGTTACATCAGTGCAGGAAACAAGCAAAAAGAAAAAACTAGGAGCAGAAGTCAGTAAATTATAAACATTACAATACTTGTCATGTGACTTGTGGATTGTAAAAATAAAGAGAATATGTGCAGTAAAGGTTCAGGTAGGTGTAGCTGTAGTTATACAGCAGATCTGATGCTTTACTGCTGGACACTGAGGGAGGAAGAATAGAAACTTGATCTCAGACAGACCTGAGAACAGAAACACTCTCAAAACAACCACAAACATTAAGGTCCAGTTTACAGCTGGTATTAACATCCGTCTCAGGTGATCTGATCACTAGTGGACAGCAGCTCTAAATACAGGTGTGAACGCACCCAGGACACATTGTGGACGGATTGAGATCCGATCACTCAGACCACATTGGGAGGTGATCTGGACCACATTGAAGGACGTCTACTCAGCTGACGTCCTCTATTTTCTGACAGACTAGACACAAGATCCTCCGTCCAAAACTGTTCAACTGGTTTGATAACAAGAGAAACAAATTATTTATTTTTCATGTGAATTAAAAACGTAATCCACCTCCCGTTTTTTCCTGTTTTTCTCGTTTCCTCTAACTGGTTTCACTCTTCAAACCAACAGTTAGAATAGAAATTAAACCAAAACCAGAAACTAACTTGTTTTTCACTTGGTCTGTCTAAAAAACATATTTCAGAAGCTAAACGTTGCTGGAGAGTTTCCTCGACATGATGAGATCAGGATTTATCAGGACGCTGCTTCACTCCAAACAGTCTGAACCTGGACTGTGTGTAACATTATTAACATCAGATCCTGATCCCGATGCTGTCGGCCCGTCCCTCAGAGGAACAAGTGTCTCTAACTTTAAGCTGTGTTGTCGTTGATTCCAGTAGTGAGGTGTTAGTGGAAACCAGTCTGTCCCAGTTTAGAGTTGGTACGAGGAACATTTAAAGCCAACCTGCTCTGGTTTACACACATTAATACACCACCTCCTTTACTTTTCCTTTCACATGTAAATGCATCCAGTAAAGGTTAAAGCTGCACATTATGATGAAACTGTTTAAAGCTTTTATTATAATAATGAAAATTCCTATAAACATTAGAGTCTTCATAACTGTTATCAATCCATCTATAACCTTGTTGTCCTGTTTGTATGATGTCTTTGTCTGTTCTGCTGCTCAGCTTTCAGTCCCATTAAAGGTTTTTCAGGAGTTTCTCCTGATGTGGATCAGAGGTCTACAGACACAGATGTTGTACTGCTGATAAAGCTCCACAAACCTGCAGACTAAAGGTTTTTCTTTCTTTAATTTTCTATTAATAGTACAGACATCAGAAATAAGTAGAATAACACTAATAGTTTGTTGGAGCTGTGTTTATATTGAAGAATAAAACATGAGAAGCCGCTAATAAAACTAATCCTGCATCTTTATAACGTCTGCACTGATGAGTGTCTGTATCTGAATGTGATTTACTATCTGCGCTGCAGAGCTTTGATGAAGTGAAGAAGCTTCTCAGACAGAATCTAGCAGCTGTTCAAGCAGCTCCACAGTTTCATCTGTAAAGTATCTGAGTTCTGATTTGTGTTTTACTGAATTAAATCTACTTTTCTTTCAAAACTAAATATACCAACAGGAGGCTTCGATGCTCTGTTTCCAAACTGTGACACACAGTTATTACCTGCTACCTCCATTAAACACGTTAACACGCTGCACACAGTCAGAAACTTATTTACAGTGTTTTAGGGCGTTATTATTAAAACTATCTCACAGCCCGATATACTGTTACACACAACAAACAGATATGTTCAAGAGCAGAACAGCAGCAAGTATTTACATCTATAATCCTCTTCGGAATATACCTGAGCTGTACATTCACTGTGGATTAACTGTTACATGAAAGTGGCTCTTATATCGTATAATCAGCTGTAAACTACAGACACAACCTAATCTCAGACCTGCTGTAATGACACCAAACTCATCATCTGATTTACATGTTTAGCTGAAATATTTGCTTCAAGTATTCAGTTTTCTCTTGTTGACAAACTGGAGGCAGAGTGGACTTCCTGCTCTGAGAGGCGTGTGAATGAACCTCCCGCCTGCGGAGCTCAAGACGCCGGTGTCAAGATGAACAAAACAAACCAACCTTCAAACCGTCTCTGTGCCGTTTGTCTCACCTTGTTGGGCTGAATCGTCCTCCTCAGGTTCTCCATCCACTTGTCTCTCTCCGAGGCCGAAGCGCAGCTGAAACACTTGCTGCCGCCTGCGTACGTCACCTGACAGGTGAGAGAGAGAGAGAGAGAGGACGCCATGACACCTGACATCTAACACGCTTCACGAGAAGAAGAAGGCGACGAGGAGACAGATGGACAAACACAGCTGGATCTGTATCTATTTTGTCACCTCGAAGCAGAACTCCTGTCCGAGGATGCTGCTGTGCAGAGGCTTGATGAAGACGTCCTCCTCCATGCTCAGGTCCAGAGCCTCCACCGCGCTGCCGGGGCTCAGCAAAGACTCATGGGAGGTCGACTCCTTCAGCTTGGGAAGCCCGCGCGACCTGGAAGACAAAAGGACAACATAAAAAAAAAAAAAGTCTAAATGAAAGAAACGCAGGTTCAGTTCTTCAGCTACGTGAACAGGAAACAAAGCGGCCAGGTGGCACCGCCGCCGGACGCAACAACACCGGTGTTCAGATTCCACGACGCCGCCGAGAGATTCACCGCCGAACAGTGAAGAAGAAGAGCAGCAATACCTACGACAAACAACCACAGAGCCAGGCGAGGGGAGTTCCCCAGAGCATCCTCCTCCTCCTCCTCCTCCTCCTCCTCCTCCTCCTCCTCCTCGACCCCCCTCCGCTCCCACCACGACCCTCCAGCAGACAGCGGGAGCTCCGTCCACCGCCAAAACGCCGCTGAGCAGAGCGTCGCCTCCTCTATGAAGCTTCCCCGTAGTCCGGCAGACTGTAAACAAGGTCTCGGGACGGGACGATCGCATCCGGCCTGTGGGAGCGTTTCCATAGTAACAACCTCTCTCCGGGAGAGCGGGCGCTAGGCAGCGGGGTGTGACGCAGAGACGAGCAAGGCAGGTGTTTAAACTACAGACCGCTCTCAGGAGAGGCAGAGCTGTCGGGTTAATGAGAGGAGATCAAACACAGCGAGTCTTCTTCTCTTTATTATCATCATCATCATCGTCTGCATGTTGGAAACATGATGAGAGATCAAGAGATGTGTGTGTGTGTGTGTGTGTGTGTGTGTGTGTGTGTGTGTGTGTGTGTGTTTAATCCTCCTGCTCTGTCGGATGAGTTACGTAAAGCCGGATTAGTGAGCAGTAGATCAACACTGATGCTGTGAGAACATCAACCGGCGACATCAGACATTTATATTTAAAACAATCTGGGTCATAAAGTTCTTCTGTTCTTCACTCAGACTGGTGACGACATGTTTCACTCACAGTTATCTCAACCTAAACGGTGTTAAAGCAACTTCTCTGCATGTAACGAGCTCGTGATTTGGATAAATCGTGGCGTTTCCTGTCGCGAGGAGAAGAATCAACTAGGAACCGAAACCTCGGAGTCTTTCTGGTTTTCTTGCACTAAAGCGGCGACTCGGCGGTGGATGTTTAGAGACTCGTACAGCTGAAATACATCAAACTCTGTCTTTAGTTCGATTCAGTCAGAAGAAAACAAGCTGATTAATAGATTTATTTTAATGGCATTATTGACTGACTTTATGTGCTGCTAATGCTGAGCTGAAAGTTTATTTAATAAAGGTTATAAATGGAACTCAAGTATTTTCTTTTCTATAGAAGTTTGAGTCCTGATGGTTCTCATGTTCAGCTGAAGTATAATAAAGTATAATAAAGAATCATTTTCTCAGAAACATGTCTTTGTTTTCATTCATCTGCTGAAGGAGGAAAGTTTCTCTGAGCTCATTAAAAATCTGATTTTAACACCTATGAGCAGGATTTGTGACATCACAACTAGTTTGGAGCCAATCGTGGTTCAATATGAAGCTGACACAGTGTGATATGAAACTTGAAGCCTGCAGAGAACAAACACTGAGACGTCTGGTGTCCAGCAGGAAAACTTCATCATAATACAACAATATTTAAGGATTTTAAAGTGGTTATTATAGGTTTTTTTTTTATGTAAAAATCACATTATTGTTCTACGTTGAGTATTTTTATATGTCTTAATACATGAATCTTTAATAAACACACACACAGTGAGGCAGGAAGAGCTGCATTAAGACAGAAACCTGATCCACTCTGCTGTCAGAGGAAGAGGAGGAGGAGGAAGCACTTACTCTGACCACACACACACACACACACACACACACACACACACACACACACACACACAGTCTTAAACCAACAGTCAGGAGTCCAGATGAACATTAAAGCTGTGTTTCTTGCTGTAATCATTCCTCCTGTTCATACTGACCATTAGAAGATCCTTCATAATGACCTTACAATGGAAGTGATGGAGGACAAAATCCACAGTCCTCCTTCTGTGCAAAAAATGTATTTAAAAGTTTATCTGAAGCTAATATGAAGCTTCAGCGTCCAAATGAGTCAAATCCAGTAGATATCTTTCAACGTTACAGTCTTTTTAGTGTCAAAGTTCCTCTTTTTGTTACTATACTTCCACCTGCAGCTCAACAGGGAAACACAAAGACTGTAAATGTGTCAGATATCCACTTGATATGACTAACTCAGACTGATGAAGCTGAATAGAAGCTTCACACAGACTTTTAAATGCATTGAAAACACATTTGAAGGATCTTTTAATATCCAGTATGAACAGCAGGAATGATTACAGACACCTGACTGCTGGTTTAACATACATTGTGAACTTATTAGCAAATGTTAACACACTAAACTAAGACAGTAAACATACCTGTTTAGCATTAGCATATTAGCATTGCCATTGTGTACATGTTAGCATGCTGATGATAGAGCTGCTAGCATGTAGCAAAAGTTGTAATAAGAAAAGTTTCTTGTTTTTATAAGTTGTACAAACACTGAAATATCATCATAAATACTTCTTATTATTATAATGAGATACTGATATAAGAAGGACGTACATGTTGTCATAACAACAAACATTTCTCTTGTTCATCAAATACTGCTGAAGTTTCTTGATATAATGAGATGAAAGTAAGAAAAGTTGTTTTAATTCGAGTGGACAGAAGTTCATCTGTTTCATCACTGAAGAGAGATTTTCTCTTCTTATAATGGTTTAACACACTGGGACCACTGGGAACACTGGGAACCAGTCCTTTAAGATCAGAGTTATAGTGAGGGATCCTGACGGTCAGTCAGATGTTCAGGTCCTCAAGTAGCCAAAAGTATGTGGACGGCTCTGCCCTTAACGTTACTGTACTTGTTCATTAATTCATAAAACATGATAATTAATCTGCAGCAGTTCTGATGACAGATGAACAGTTTCGGTCTCTTTTTCTGCAGCGTTTCTTCTGTTTTACAACATAAACTGAAGCTTTTAGACTTTTTGACATTTTATAAACTGAATAATTCATATTTATTCTGCAGCATATATTGATAGTTTTTCTGTGGAAGAACTCCGTCCATCACTAACTATCAGTGTTGTTCCCGTCCGCTGCTCTGCTGACTGAATGTAAATCCCTGTCAGCCGCGTTCAGACATCTGCTGCTGCGGAGGCTGTTACTGTTGCTCTGAAACGTCTTGGCGTTGTCTCCTCCTTCCTCACTGTGATGACTCCACAGTTTCCTGTCAGGGTGGAAAAGCTTCTGAAACAGCTGGCGTGTTTCCATTAGACATCCTGTTTGTCTGCAGCTCTTCATCCAATATCTCTGCTCGTACTCTTCCTCCTAGAATTACTGATAACTGATCCGCTGGACCAACGGCTCCAAATATCTCCATGTTGTTGTTGTTTAGTCGACTTGTTTTTATTGAGGAATAGTGAATAAACACCTTTAATTTCCTATAAATTCTTCACTAAAAGTCGCCTGTTAGTTTGTCATTTAAAAGGTTTTAATTTGAAGCAGCAGAAACAGGAAGTGTCGGGTTTTCATGACAGCAGAGAAGCTGCTAAAAACACAGCTTCCTCTCTGCTGGCGTCTCATCACGGGTCGGCGTGGCTCAATCAGACCGACCCGGGCTAACGGACGAACCCGAAATGTGTTAAAACCCAGAGAAACTGTCCTACGACGGGATCCAATCAAACTGCAGCGTTTCCACCACAGCAGAGCAACCACACACACACACACACACACACACACACACACACACACACACACGGTCCTACCTGAACCTCAAAGTTTTGGAGAGTTTAGCTATTCGAGCTCTCCGGAGGAGAGAAGACGAACCGTCCATCAGGAGGTGAAGCTCAGACTGACTGAGACAGAGTGTGTGTGTGTGTGTGTGTGTGTGTGTGTGTGTTAGTGTGTGTGTGTGTGTGTGTGTGTGTGTGTGTAAGAAGCATTATCCTCTGGTCCAGCTGGCTGATATTCTGTTGACAGTAAAGCTGAACACGCTCACACACACAGACGCTGCATCGAGCATCTCTGAAGCAAACGCAGCTTTAACGTTTTTATTACTTTTAATCTCCTCTCAGCATGAACCCGTCAGCTTTGGTCCACTGATCATTTCAATAAAGTTTTAATTCAATTCAGATAATAACCGGATCCTCAGAGAGATGCAGCGTTACTGCGTCTCCGTCCGGACGACTGGAGCTACATTAAAGACACATATTCTGCACATTTACAGCTTTATATTTATATTCTGAGGCTCTGCTGGAATATATTTACATGATTTACAGTTAAAACCTCCTTATTGATCTTCTACTGGTGCAGCCGCTCAGCTCAGCCTCTGTCTTGCTTTAAAAAATAATCATTGATTATCAAAATCATTCATTTCCTGTCAATAAACTAACAGATTCTTTGGCTTTTTGTTTCATCTCAGTATAATATCATCAACTGATGATTATTGTCATAATGAATTCATTAAATATCAGAAATGGTTAAAAATGTCCATCACACATTCAGACAAACAGTCAAAACCCCAAAAAATATTCAGTTGACTTTCACAAAGAAAACCAGCAAATATCCACATCCGAGAAACTGGAACCAGTGACATAAAATAAACGGACCAATCGTTGAGGGTTATAGAGCCTTCATGAAGCCCTGAGTTCTGACTCGCAGGCAGCGTTTCCAGACCGTGTTTAACATCCGACATCAGAACAGGAAATAAATAACAGAAACCCACTAGAAGCATCATGTCCAGTTTAAATCAGTCACTGGTTTAAACACAGAGAGATGAGATGCTGAGAGAAGCTGTTTCCTCATCAACACTTTATTACAACCTGCTGAATCAGCTGCAGCTTTCAGATCAGCTGATCAGCTTTAAAATATTGTTTAAAATATTGACGAGGCTCAAACGAAGAAGACGTCTGAACGACAGGCTTCAATAAACATCAGTGCAGCTGCGACTCCTCGTTATTCTCATCATCAATTCATCTGTTGGTCTATAAAACGATGAAATATGACACTGTTGCTAAAAAATGACTTGTTGCAGCTCTAAAGGTCACAGAGATGTTTGATGAAGAGTCACATGTTCCATTAATGACTCTTATTCTACTGCAACATTAACTAATGAATATAATATATATATTATATATATATCAATATAATAATAATAATATATATCAATCCCATTGATCACTAATGCAGCGCTGCACTCAAAGCTTTAAATGTGTGTGTTTGTTTTCTGGGACTTTTGGTTTTGTCACTTTTTAGGGACTTAATCCTGCAGAGAGGAGAGACGGCCTGCCAGTAAAACCACCTCCCAGTCAGTGCTGGGAAGACTGGGTGGGCTAATGGAAAGGAGGAAGAGGAGGAAGAGGAGGTGATGAGAACGAGGAGCTGTGAGAGAAAGCTCCGGCCTTCAGTGTGAGTAGAGACGTCGACTGATGTGAGACAGACGGACGGACGATGAGCTTCATTACAGCAGGAAACAGAACCAGGACAGGAAATTAAGCTAAATATCACGCCGCCGCCGCCGCCACCGCCATCGCTGCTGCTGCTGCTCAGCGTCACCACGACAACCAAACAACAACAGCTTCTATCACTGCATCATGTGCTTCACTTCCTTCAGTCCGCAGTAAACACACATATCTGATCCATCAGGATGATTATTGATGGAAGATGTTTGATATCGCTGCCAATAAAACAGCTGCTGGTCACAAAACTACACGTTTCCTTCGTCAAGTTTTAATCTGAGGTTTATAATCTGGTTTATATTTCCATAAATGTTGATTAAATATGTATCAGACACATTGAAACAGCAGCTGTAGCTACTACACTTATTTCTAATCAGATGAACTGATTGATCAGCTGATTGGAGCTTCCTCCCTCACAAAAACATCTCTGATTGAATAAAGACGAACAAACAGACAAGTTTCATTTAGTCATCAAATCACTCACAGAGTTCATCAGTGACGGCTAACGAGCCGCCGCCCGACACGCTGATGTCACTTTATTTTAGCCGATAACGATCCGTCGCAATAAGTCAGAAACAGACGACATCACCTCCTAATAACACCGCCTGTGGTCATGTGACTGACGCTCCACACTGGTCACATGAGGAACCGTTTACTTGTCTTATTGTTTATTTCTGTTATTGTCTAGTAAACAAACGGACCAGACGTTGACGGGACAGACAGCAGAAGGTCGTCGTGAGCGTCGGTGAGACGTTACCTGTCGGCGTCGGCGGGCCGCAGCGACGGCAGTCTGAAGCTGGTGTTTCTGTCCAGTTTGGTTTGACTCTTCGTCCTCTTGATGGAGCCTTTGAGACGTTTGCTGAAAAACCCCTGAGAGAGAAAAACGAGAAGATCATCAGACACACAGAGGAAACATCCGTCAGACCGTTAAAGACCTGCAGTCAGAACACGTTTCCATCAACGTGTTTTTATGGAAACACCTGCTGAACACATGACTGATCAGCTGACTCGTCTCCAGACAGAATCAAACATGGCCGACACTCGCTGATGTGAAAGAACAATTACAATTTATTCAACTGAAACACATCCTGAGGCCACTGGTCTGGTTTCCAGTTTGCAACCTGTTCTTCTTCTACTCTGTTTATTACAGCCATGTGTAACTTTAACTGGTTTATTGGCTTCAAACCAGTTGATGGAAATGAACCTAAGATGCATTTCAATAGTTTGCTTGACATCAGATGGAAACACGACTACGTTTTATATTGTTTGTTGTTGTTTTTGTTTGTTAACTGGTTTTTATCATCTTGTTTGTGTTCGTACGCGTTGTCGTCGTTGTCGGACCTCTTACTTGTTGAGGTGGTCCGGGACGCGTCTGACCACATGTCTGATGCGTCTCTGACAAGGACGTAACAGGAAAACACGTCATCGACGCAGGACGTGCTGGTTGTTACATGTAGATCAGTGATTGGAACATTTCTGTTTTCTTAGCTTGCTCACGCCTTTGATGTTCTAGAGGAAGTGATGTAAGTGGTCAGCTGACACCCTGGAGACGCCTGATAGGTATGAACTGTCTACAGATCACTGAGACACATTTTAAAACCAAGTGTAACATCTCGTCTCATCACCCGACACGTTCAGCTCGTCATTAACCGGCAGAGTGTCGGTTGGTCACGTGACTCCTCTGATACTGATCACTCTGATCAAACCCCCTTCACAGCTTGTCCTCCACCTATCAGATCCTGTGTGACAGTAAACGCCCCGCCGCCACCGCCGCCGCAGCAGCAGAGCCGGCCGGGGGAAGAGAGCGGCCTCATTTCCTGAGATATTAATATCCTCAAACACATCTCCCTCCTGTCCTCCCCCACAAACTCCCCCCAGACTCATCGGCTCCCCGTTAAAGCATCAGAAGAAGAGAGACGGACTCCTCAAACACGTCCAGAGTATCTTTAAACGCTGATAAACCGAGGCGGTCGAAGCTATTGATCAGGATTATTGCTTCTCTGGATTAATGAGCAGGATGATGACAGTCTGGTGTGGAGAGCAGCGAGCAGACGAGCGACTCCCAGCATGCTCTCTGCCTGTATTTACTGTATGAAGAACGGCTCTGAAGTCTGACAGAAACTAAAAATACTCCAGCTGAAGCCTCGACACACAAACGCTGCAACAAGTAACAGTAAGAAACTCGGAGCCGTTAAAAGATTATTGATGATGCACTTTAAACTCTGGCAGGCTGAACGTGTGGAGACGCCAACTAACATCAGCAGAGTCCTTACATATTATCAAATAAAAATCTTCATTATTACTCTGTGTGCCTCATAATCCTGCCAGCGTTTATTAAAAATATGTTTCATTTCATTTAGTGTGAATATACACACTTCTCTGCGCCGCGGACACGCCCCCTTTTTATTGGTAAGCCTATAGACACACGACTTCCTGATAAACATCATGAGTGACGCGTGCAGGCGGAGCGACAACGTTACCAACATCAGCAGTACCTCAAACCTGTACTGGAGTATCTGCAGTACTTGTTAGAGGTGTTCCCGAATACAAATACAAATACTGGGTTTTATATGAATATTTGTTTTATACAAATCCAAAGGGACTCTTCTCCTTTTCCACAAAGTTAGGTTGTAAAAAAATAGGCAATAAATGAAAGAATCACCTTTGAAGTTCTTCTTCATGTTACACGCTGTGCTGTCTGAGTGTATTAATAAGCAGAGGTTTGTCTGTAATGATGATCTGAGAGACTCCAGTTAGAGACCCGGTGTGGGGACTTCCTTCATAAGGTCGTTTATTCATAAACACTTATTGTAATTTTCTAAAATTAAAAGCGCAATTAAGCCTTGAATACAAATAATTGTGCTGCCTCAACAAACACAGACTCTCTGCTCATCTTCAGTACTTGTGTAAATGTTCTTCCCGCCGCTGGTGTGATATTATTATTTTTAGGATCATACAGTCCGGCTGCTTCAGCACAAAACCAACGTGAACGTCAGCTGGAAGCAGCTGCAGCTTCGTCTGCTCCATAAATAAAAGGTTTAGTTGCGTTACAGCAGAATAAAATCATTAATACTGATAAGTTTCTGTCTCCAGCTGATCGATCATTTTCATTATTGATTAATCTACTCATTGTCTTATTTGTGTGTCACTTTTTAAAATGTCTGAAAGCTGAAGATAACATATGACTTAAACAAGTGTTGCCAATTAATTAATCAATTAGTGGAATAATTGTTGCAGCTCTAATATTCATATTCAAAAAGAAAACAATAACTATTATTGATGATGTTATTGCTGCTCTATACAGGTGAGTGTTTACTGAACCCTTTCATGCATTAATTATTATTTATTGTTTATTTATTTTTACTCTTAAACAAGTGAAAAATCATCATCAGTAACTTTTTTTTTAACATATTGAATTATGAAATGTGTCCAGTGTAGTGGACACCATCCATCCACGGAGGACAAACTGATTTATATATATATGTTTATATATATATTATTTTATTACTAAGAGAACATTAGATAACAATAGAGAGATCCAGGCAGTGGACAGATGTATTTACAGTCACAGAAAATAATGTACAAGAAAAATATTATTAAAAACTTGATAAAAGTATTTAAATCATCTTATTTAGTTTAGATAAATAGTTTCCTGCGTTTCCTCCGCCATGTTGAGTTTATGATTCAATATCTCAAAAACCTAAAGCTCCTTCACTCTGCTGCAGTCAGACGTGCTGATGACCTCTGACGACCTCTGACGACCTCTGACGACCTCTGATGACCTCTGAGAGCCGTTAAACATCCGTCACACAGAAACACACGCGGTCACGTTGGGCAGCCGAGGAGGAGGATGATGAGACGTTTGGAGTCTGTCGGCTAAATATAGTTCAGACAGGACTGACTTACTGATGCTTTTATATAGAAGACATGAAACACGCAGTACTCTGATTACTGCACGCGTCAGTGACCGACACGTAAATCACATCATGTGTTAATCAGGTTTTCCTGCATTATGAGTCTGACTGATAATCAGATGAAGACATTTACATGACAATTTATACAGACGGAGTGTCGCTTTAATTGGGTTATTCTCTGTGTAAATGCAGACAGCGTTTCTGTCTCTGAGAGAAGATTTAAAACTACAAACATCATCCGGCTGTTTATTAAAGACGACTGACATCCTTTTTTCCATCTGCAAGCTTCAAGGACACGTTGTAATCATACTGACCGTTACAAGATCCCTTCATAACATCCTCACCATTTAAATGTTCATCTGAAGCTTCAAATCAAGTAGATATCTTTCAACGTTACAGTCTTTTTAGTGCCAAAGTTCCTCTTTTTGTTACTATACTTCCACCTGCAGCTCAACAGGGAAACACAAAGACTGTAAATGTGTCAGATATCCACTGATATGACTAACTCAGACTGCTGAAGCTGAATAGAAGCTTCACACAGACTTTTAAATACATTGAAAACACATTTGAAGGATTTTTTAATATCCAGTATGAACAGGAGGAATGATTACAGACACCTGACTGCTGGTTTTATACACTGGGAACACTGGGAACTGGTCCTTTAAGATCAGAGTTACAGTGAGGGATCCTGAGGGTCAGTTAGATGTTCAGGTCTTTATACGTTGATCTGGATTTGATCTTTACAGGTAAAACAGTTCATTCATTCAGTCGGTTGACAGAAAATATAACAATTATTCTGCAACAGTTTTGATTACAGATGGAACAGTTTTGGTCTCTTTTCAAACTGTTTCTGCAGCGTCTCTTCTGTTTTACAACATAAACTGGACACCTGACTGCTGGTTTAATACTCTGGGAACACTGGGAACACTGGGAACACTGGGAACACTGGGAACACTGGGAACTGGTCCTTTAAGATCCTAAAATCCATCTGACACTTGGATTATTTCAGTTAAATACTTCTGGTATAAAGTTTGTTGGTTCTGAATGGAGATGAGCTGCAACAATTAATTAATCGACAGAAAATTAACCAGCAATTATTTTGATAATATTTTAATTGTTTTGAGTAATTTTTTAATTTAATGTGAATATTTTCTGATTTCTTTAGTCTCTGACAGCAAACTGAAGATCTTTGAGTTGTGAACATTTGAGGACGTTAACTTGCACTTAAGGAAACACTGATCCACATTATCGTCACCATTGTCCAAATAAACAATTAATCGATTAATCGAGAAAATAATCTACAGATCAGCGGATACACAGCGTCGCTGCTAACATGGAGAAAACGTGGAGGATAAATAAAACCTTTGTGTGGAAATTAAGAAAACTGAAAACTGATGTAATGACTTGATATTTATCAGACTGATCATCCAGAAGAACGATCGATCATCAGTGATGGAACTCGATCGTTTATTCACACTCACATTACAAACTAACCAACAAACTCAAATAGAGGAGAAACATTCAGTGTTTTTAAAGTGTTAAAGTTTGGCTGATTAATCTTCTGCCTTTCTGAGAATAATTACGTTCATCATCTTTGATTTTCATCAGAGATAAAGTCGCTCTGACGTCTTTTCTGTCTTTATAAACTGAATCTGACTGAAGACGTCAACTTGACCTCTGAACTCTTGACGTTTTCTGACATTGTACAGACTAACAGACAACAGATGAACAGATATTAACGTGTTTCAGGCGTGTTTTTGTCCTTGTGAAGGAGGCGTCGTGTCGTCTGTTACTCACCGGCACTTTGAAAGGTGATGAGTTCGGATTGTCGACGGCGACGCTCTTCTCTGCGCTCCCGACGCCGGAAATACTCCTCCTCCTCGGAGATCGCTCCGAAGACACTTCTGCAAAGACAAAAGAGACGCACAGCGACAGATTGTTCAACCTCACCATCATCATCATCATCATCATCATCATCATCATCATCATCATCCTCATCATCATCATCATCAACCTCTGAGCTGTCAGACTGAGCTGGACTGATGGAGGACAGACAGACATGGTGGACGAGGTGTTGATGCTGATCTGCTTTCATACTTCAGGAGTTTAGTTTGAGTGTTTTTTATTCCTCAACTTGTCACTTTTGGTTTTAGAATCACAGAAATGTTGATTAATGTTCGTTGTCCTAATAAATAAAGAAATCAAAGTGGACAAAACCTCTTCAAGCTTAAATCTTTAAGAGCCATCGAGGTTTATTAGCTGTGTTGAACTATTGTTCCTCTGCTGGAGTATAAACTGCAGAGACTCATCGACAGACGTTATCAATACTGTTTAAGATGCTTTATGGAGTTTTCATCTTTGTTTGTGTTTGAGGTCTGACATCCATGTTAACCACCGTGTTACCACCACCTGTAGATCAGTGACGGAGGTCTTCAGGGGTCGGACCGGGTCGGGTCTGTGTGTCAATACGTCCGATCAGAACAGACCAACAGAGTGTTTATGGTGTCAGCTCTGATCAAGTCAAAAGATGATAAAAACGTTTAACAAGGAAACTGAAGTCAAACATATTTTTAGGAAAATCAGTCGTCTGTTAAACAAAATTTTGAATTCTTGGAATTTGATTCACAGATTTTACATTTATCATTAATTTATATTAAATAAAATAAAGAGTCTTGTCTCCTGTTTGTATCGTCCAGACGGTTTTATTGGTGGTTCAGGTGGATTTTCAGTTATTGTGTGTTTGAAGCACATCAACAAATTATTTTTGTTCACCGTCATTCTTTGGGCTTTATTATATAATATAGCTGCTGTTTCCCACAGTGGCTGCCTGTTAATTGATCAAATTAATTGATAGAGCATCTTCTTTGAAAATTACTTTATGCACGTCAGGTTTCAGGTAGATTATCTGTGGGTCAGTCTCAGATCAGTGACGTGTGAAACCATCGACTGGAACGTGTAACATGTCACTCGTTTGCAAAAACAGGAATCACCAATAAAAACGTTGCTCCACAGCAACTATTCACGGTCAAAAACTGCACAGGATACCTTTAACCTATCAACCAGTTAGCAACCAAACTAACCAGTAAGCCAGACTGGTTCACCACAGACCCTTTTTCCAACAGACATGTGGACCTTTCAGAGCAGGAACAGCACCGCTGCAAATAATACAAAACACTGACGATGGTTCTGGTCCCAGTAAGCATCGTTCAGTGAGCAGAGCCTGGAACTGGTTCAATAAATGTAACACAGTCATCATTAAAGTTAGTAATTCATGTGAGAATGTTTGTTGTGAAAAAGATCTATCGTGTCACTACATCACCAAACTCCCAGCAGCATCTCACTGGGATGAACCAACCTCAATGTGACCTGAGACTGCTGTTGGTCTCACATCAGATCCTTTTCAACCAAAAGTTCTAGTTCCAGTCACTTTGGAACCAGAGGAACTAATCTCAGGAACTAAACCTGGAACTTAAAGTCTCTGTTGTGTTTCCACCACATCTGAGGAACCAGCTAGAAAACCAAAACCAGCCGCAAATCAGACCTACGAAGAATTAAAAGGCGACGGCGGCGCCTCAAGCACAGTTTTCACACACGACTCAGATTTGTTCTGTTGTTCTTCGTATTTACTGCTGATGAGTCGGATGTAACAAATGAATAAAAAGGAGAAATGCAGCGTCTGTGTCCACAGTAAATCATCTGCTGAGTGTTTGATGTCTTTATTTCTGCTTTAGAACGAAATAACATGAAACAATCAGAAAATAATGTTTTACTTCCTTCATTCACCGGCTTTGTTCTCGCTACCGCTGCTCCCTCTCTGCATTCACTCTCTAGCTCGCTTGCTCTCTCTCTCTCTTTTTTTAATGAATGAAGTGGTTAACAGGTTGAAGCAGTGTGTGTGTGTGTGTGTGTGTGTGTTTGACCAATCAGTGATGGTCAACGATGCAAACCCCACCCTCAAACTTCCTGTACTTTTGGAAAGTAAACCCCCCCCAGCAGAGACCTCCAGTTCCTCCAGTTCCTCCGGTGGAAACACAGCTCGACATACCAGTAACTCCAGATATCCTGAGTTACTGAACAAGTCTGGCTTTAGTTAGCCAAATGTGACAAATCTAAATTTCTGTCACAAAAACATTTTTTTTCAGTTTTGGAAACTAGATTCACTAAAAGGAAAAGGTTCCTGTTTTTAAATGTTTTTATCATCATCAACAAATGACCATGACAGACCTGACAGACCATAAATCAGCTGAGGTGTAATCTGTGTAACCTTCACCCTGATGCAGCTTCTTCCTCTGTTCTACACGACGAAAAACTTATAAATACATTAAATCAGAGCCAAACTATTCGCACTGTGATCAGATATTCCTTCTTTATGTTCCTGAGGAAGATGAAGGTGAAATAAATAAAATCAAATCGTTGCAGCGCGCCTGTGTCTCTCAGGTTATTTCCACTCAGATCTGATGAAGTGCAGCGACCTCCTGCCCTGCTGAAGATCCCGGGAGTAAAGATGCTCATTAAATATTTGATCCATCTATGATCATTAAAGAGTCGGGACAAATGTGACTGCAACATCTGGAGTACTGCTGTCCGTGAAGCTCCTCAGAGCTCAGTCGCCCGCCATCAGTCACTCTCAGGTCTCTCTGGCTCAGATCCACATCCATCGATTTTAAAAAGATAAATTTAGACCCTCTCACTTCCTCTCCAGCTAACTCGACATCCACCTCGTCTGAGTTTGTCTCTGGAGGCCCGAGCTGCTCTTGAACCGGCTCTTGAACCTCGGCTGCCTCCGAGTCCGTTAACAGCTGCTGGGACGCTCCTGACGGCAGACAGGAAGCTCAAAATAACTCCTCACCTACAAACAGCAGCAGCAGCTCTACATGTGGCCACACAAGATCTCTGGAGCTTCTCCAAGGGATCAAAACACTCCCATTGGAGGAGGTAAGAATAATAATAATAATAATAGTAATACCTTTGTTTATATAGCACTTTTCAAAGTGTTTTACATAAAATTAATATTAAAACAAATAGTAAAATCAATAAAAAGCAAGTTTAAAATAAAAGTGACCAGTGTTTAGGATTTAGTGGCATCTAGATGGTGAACCTATGGTGGCCGCGAAACTCACAAAAAACACACAAGGCCCTCTCTAGAGCCAGTGTTTGGTTTGTCCATTCTGGGCTACTGTAGAAACATGGCGGCCTCCGTGGAAGAGGACCCGCTCCCTCTGTGGATATAAAGGCTCATTCTAAAGGTAACAAAAGCAACTATTCTTATTTTTAGGTGATTATACACTAATTAAAACATACTTATATTCCATCCAGATCTCCTTAAACACATCAGTCCTTTAAAACAAAACCTCCCTGATCTCCTCCGGCAGGTCGTTAAACACCTGAGGGGCCCGAACAGAGAAGGTCCGTCACCTTTAGTCTTCAGGTTGGAGTGATGAGCGACCAACCAGCAGGTCAGCTATATATATATATTCAGGAGTTAACCTCCCTACGAGCATTAAAAGTGATCATTCAAATATTAATATCCACTCTAAGATGGATTAATTAATGTTGTAATCGTTTCTCTATGATCCCCGCTGCGCAAATTCAGATTCAAGTCTGGAGCGACCTGATTAAAGATTAAAGTTAATTATTAATCTGACCAGACATGATGTTAACTCTCAGTTTCTCACAGTTTTTGATGCTCAGTGTTACAGACACAATTTGGTTATTTGTAGAATATCATTAAACCAGCAGATAGAATCATTATTAACACACAATCTACACAGTCAACAGTTTCCAACATGATCAACACTGAAGCAGCAGTGACTCAGTGTGTGATGATCAGACAGCAGCTCAGCACCGTGTGAACTTCACATGACTGTTTCAGACGGGATGGAAACACACGAGCGTTCTGCCTGCTGCTGCTGCTGCTTCTCTCTGCAACAGGAAAACATTCAGCTCGACTGTAACGGAGACACAGCGAACGCAGCATGCAGCAGTTTATATCAGCGTTTGCAAAGTGCAGGATCAAGTTCCAGCTGCAGGATGCAGGATGTAGGATAGCCTGCCTGCCTGCGTGCATGCAGCGCCGCGAGGAAGCCGAGGACAAACTTTCATGCACGTCCCCCCCCTCGCTTTGCTTTCTGATACGAGGATTTGGCGAGCAGCGAGGAGAAGAGGAGTGATGACGGACGACGGACCCTTCATCACTCCTCTTTTTTTTTCTCTTCACTGCTGCCGCCGTCAAAACAGAGCGAGGACAAAGTTGAGCCAACATGCCGCAGGAAGCCAGGTATGACAGGTCGGTCACATGACATGGACAGAAACACACAGAGAGAGAGAGGGGGAGAGAGAGAGAGAGAGAGAGAGAGAGAGACGGTACCTCGATCGCAGCTGTTCCCCATCATCTGAGGAGAGGACACACACACACACAGTCAGACGGGATTGGCCGGATGAGCCACCACCTGTCAGCCAATGAGGTTAAGCTGTAAACGTCCGTCTTCGTCCCATGAACATCCTCGACTTGGCGTCCGACCTGCCTCTCCCTCCTCAGCACCGCATCCTTCCCTCCACCTCACATCCTCACATCCTCTCCTCCTCCTCCTCCTCTCTCTCCACTCAGCAGTAATCTAACCCTCTCTTTCTCTCTCTCTCTCTCTCTCTCTCTCTCTGAGCAACGAGGTTTTACCGCATTTATTCAATCAATCCCTCCAACTGCACTCCTCTCTTTCTCTCTACTCTCGCTCCTTCCTGGTGTCTTCCTCCTGTCCTCTCTCTCTCTCTCTCTCTCTGCAGACGCTCCTCTCTCGCTCTGCAGCAGCCTCTCTCTCCTCCTCCTCTTCTTCTTCTCTTCCTCCAGAGCTACAGGACGCATTTATCGCTGCGCTCAGAGGATAATTACTAAATAAGTTTCCTCTCAGCCGGCTGATGTGGGACACAACTCTGGGGTCTTCTGCTATTAACTGTGTGTGTGTTCATCATTTAATGTGCAGCCAAACCACAATCACGCTGCAGCTAATCAATATTTTAATTATTGTTAGCGAGTAATCTGATAATCAGTTTATCTATGTTGTGTTGTTTATATATGTTCAGACTCATCCAGTCAGAATAGTTGTTTTCTAAGAGTCTCTTAATGTTGCTTTATTACATGTTGTTTATTATACATGAACTGCCCTCAGGATAAATACATCAATAAATAAATATTGATACATTTACATTTACAAGCTGCTTATTTAGTCTAAAAATGAGCCTCTTTAATCGATCTCCTGGATGTTACTGAACACAGAAACTCTACCGGACGATGTAACGATCCTGCAGGTTTATATTCTGACACCAGTTTACGTTATTTACGCTTCGTTTATGGGGAAATTTCTGATTTTGGCGGACGGCTAAGAATACTACGATACCCATGAGCCTCGGCTGCTGTTGTTATGGAGACGAAGTCAATCAGAGCGTATATGTAATCGATTGTCGATGGTTGTTTAATTGAAGCGCCGTGTGAGATGCGTCTCAGTTGTAAACCTGCAGTCTCTCTGACGGCCAGCAGGGGGCGACTCCACCGGCTGCAAATGGTCCCATTTAAATTAAATATGACAATAAAGCAGGGTTGGTTGACTAACGTAAACATGGCGTAACCCAGATTACCAGAGTATAGTCACCGTCGCTATTTCAGTGTGTTTTCAGATCACTAAAACATTTTGGGCCTAAAAAGTTTTATTCAGCGTTTTTCATTAGCGAAAATTAGCATTAGCATTATCACAGTCAACCACAGACTACACCGTGCTAACCAAGCTAGCAGCTAGCATTAGGGTTAGCTCCACCCTCTCATCCAAATATGGTCACTTCTGGCTCCAAAAATTAAAGATGGCGACGGTCAAAATGTCAAAGTCGAGGCTTCAAACCAATGATTGACGTCACGCTAGCTGCGTTCATCTTTTTTCTTTCTTTTCTTTTTTTTTACAGTCTAAGGTGTGAACGCCATTTCTAAGTCAGAATTTCCTAATCGTAAGACAACATTCAAGAGGTTTTCACAGGAAATTTATCTTTTTTTTTTGATTGAGGAAACTTAATTCAATGTTTTTTTTTAAGGACTTTCAGACCTGCAGGTGAAGAGTTGAACACTCAGAAATATTCCAAACCAAGCAAACATCAGGTAAGTTCAGAGTCTTTAGTCTCCCTGAAGTCAAAAATGAAACTACTGAAACAAACAAACTGCATTCAGACCCGCCCACTGATGATGTCACTTCCCTTCCCCGTGGAGCAGCCATAGGCGGAGCATCTGATGATGAACGATTAATGTTTCCATCCATCACAGCTGATCTGCAGCGGAAAACGGACGCTGCAGCTTTTTTATGTCTCTGACTCGACTCTGAACACTGAGGCTGGCGATGTGTTCAGGTGCTGTGGGAGTTTTTTGTGTTTGAAGCCTGTTGCAGGTTTTGTTTTGTTGAGGTTTGGGGTTTTCCACAGTGAGAGCCTGAGGCTGCTCACTTCCTCCCATCTCAGATGTTTTGATAGCCGGGAGAGATGCTGGAAGAGGCGTTGTGGTGCCGAAATGTTTTGTGCAGAACAAAAACAACATTTAAAGGAAAACCAGAGGTTGTCGGCTTACCGACATGATGGTTAGTAGCAGCCAAGTATATAGCAGTTTACTACAGTAAAAGTACATAAGTATTATGAGCTTGATGTAGTTAAAGTATTGCAGTAAAAGTACATAAGTATTATGAGCTTGATGTAGTTAAAGTATTGCAGTAAAAGTACATAAGTATTATGAGCTTGATGTAGTTAAAGTATTGCAGTAAAAGTAGTGGTTTGGTCCCTCTGACTGATATATTATTATATATGACATCATTAGATTATTAATAGTGAAGCATCAGTGTTAGAGCAGCATGTTACTGTTGTAGCTGCTGGAGGTGGAGCTAGTTTACACTACTTTATATACAGTTAGCTAGTTTAGTCCAGTGGTTCCCAACCTAGGGGTCGGGCCCCTCCAAAGGGTCAGCAGATAAATCTGAGGGGTGGTGAGATGATTAATGGGAGAGGAAAGAAGAAAAAACAAAGTTCTGATACACAAATCTGTTTTCAGTTTTTGGACTTTTTCTCTAATCTTTGATTTTTGCTGAAATATTGGATCATTTGAACATTTATTGAAATGAAAGCATGTGAGAAGTTTAGAGGGAAAAATCACTATTTGGTGGAGCTGTTAACAACTCATAGACATGTGAAATGTGACCCCGACTACACACTGCTTTTTGTAAGACGTCAAAAGACAAAAAGGTTGGAAACCACTGGTTTCATCTTTAACAATGTGTTGTATTTCAAAAGCTTGTTATATTATCCATTGTGTCAAATCTTCATCTGAAAAGTAACTAAAGCTGTCAAATAAATGTAGTGGAGTAGAAAGTACAATATTTCCCTCTGACATGTAGAAAGTAGCATCACATGGAAATACTCAAGTAAAGTACAAGTAAATGTACTTAGTTACTTTTTATCACATCGTTTAAATCTTCTCTACAAACATGTCATGACGTTGATATTTGTGACACAGGGAATCAAACCAACAACCATCTGCTCTGTGAGTGTCAGTGTGTTCAGGGTTAACCTTCCTCCTCCTCCTCCTCCTCCTCCTCCTGCTGCTGCTGCTGGTAACGAGATATTGATCTGAGGAGACTCGTCACGGCTCAACCAATCAATCGTTCGGGAGGATTCAGAGACTCTGTGACCTTCACAGACCAGGACACAGTCAGACTGGAGACCAGCAGCACATCCCATAGTGATCCAGATGTTTAACATCGTTTAATGCAGACATGACATGGAAGACTGCAACTAATGATCAATTTCATTATTGATTGATCTGTTGGATCATGAACGACAAAGAAAAGCTGCAAATCATCACATTTTAGACGCATTTTTGCTTTAAATAAACAAAATATTTGATTATAAAAATAAAGATTAATTACTTAATGTTGCCTAATGTTGTTTTCTTTTATTGCCAAAGATTGATCAATATGAACACATTAGATAAGAAAGAAATCACTTCAGATAAAGACAAGAAATAATAAATCAAAAAATTAAAAATATATAAATATAATAAAAATAAAACATTACATTAAAAACAAGTATATAAAAGATGTAAAATAGAATAAAAATTAATTTAAATTAAATTGAAATGCTGTGGACATATTCTCCTACTTGTTTCTTCTTTTCTTCATAACTATAAAATCAATAATAATAATAATAATAATAATAATAATAATAATAATAATAATAATAATAATAATAATTAATTCGTATAATCCTTCTGCTCTGATTGGTGAATGTCAGTATTTTATTATTCTGGTGAGTATTAATGATATAGAAGCTGATATTCTATATTTGTCTTCATGTTTAGACTCTGATCAACAGTATATTGATCCACTGAGTATTGATCCGTCATCACTATGAACACTGCAGGGTGAAGTTTACAGAAGCACCGTTTGTTTGTTTGTTTGTTTGTTTGTTTGTTTGGTTGAGCAGCTGATTTAGAGATTAATAAAACTTTCTAAACATGAAACTAAACATGTGTGATCTGGTTTTAACGTCTTCAGGAGGAACTAATGAGCTGATGGGGGGGGGACGGTATTCACAGACGGACTGACGGGCTGTTAGTTTTCTTCATCAGACCTTTAAATGTCTCCTGTGTGTTTATATTATATTATATCATGTGAATATGTGCAGAGAAATATGAGAGACATGTTTGGATGTTTGTCCAGCAGAGGACGCCGACACGTTAATATTCACACTGTTAAACATCCTCAACATTAACTGTGGTTATTATCCTTTAATATCCTTTAATAACTACAGCTCAGGAGTTTAAAAGATGCGTTTACATAATAAATTCATAAATCTACACTTCTGTGCAAAAGTGAACAGAAACTCTTCACACAGTCGACACAACAGCAACAGAAACCTTCAGATGTCCTGGATGCTCCTGTCAGTCAAACACTGACATGTTCATACGGATCAGAACCAGACGGACAAACATCCACATTCACATGATGCTGTATTACAGTCTCATCAACTTCACTGTAGATAGACTGTAGTAGGTTCTATAGAGAGCTGCACATCTGACTCTATTTACACTGTATTTATACACAACATTTACACCAGCAGCAGCAGCAGGTAAAACAGCGGCCCGTGGACCAAATCTGGCCCTCTGGGAAAATATATTTGGCCTCCTGACAGATAAACCTTTAATGTTCCAGATGTTTCTGTTCCACAGCTGTAGCCTGTTCAACCATCACACAAACAGCTGGCAGTGGAACAGAGACGGTGTGTTGATGACAACAACAACAACAACAACAACAACAACAACAACAACAACAACAACAACAACAACAACAGTACTTTCAGTCAGCCATGAATGCAGCAGATCACAGAACGTCTCCAGTCTTAAACAACAACACAGAACATTTATCTGTGAGTCGTTTTTAGCTGAATGAGCTTTAAAATAAACTGTTAGTCGTCATTTATTAACGACATCAACCCTGAACAGAATTATAAATCAATAAGCTGCATCCTTCAATAACATAACTGCTGTGTCCTCATATACACAATAAATATAATATATAAATACACAATAAATAAACTGATGGAACTTGTTGTTTCTGCTGGAAGGTTTTACTGCTGTGTGTCAAATCAGCTGCTGAGTGTCAGTAAAGTTCAACATCATCACTAAATGTAATGTAATGTCTCCTCTGTTGACTTTATATGAAGTTTACTGATAAATAAAAATGAGTCACTTTATCAAAGCGTCTTCACTTTACTGTCAGCGCCTTAAACTGTTGCACAATACTGTAGATCAGCTGATCTATCAGCTGATAGATCAGCTGATTCTCTAAACTGTCAGGGATCAGCTTTGTCAGTGCTCTAATATATTGATGAGTACATATATATATATATAAACAGTATATTACTGCTGTGTATACATATATACTGTATATATACTGTATATATACTGTATATATACTGTATATATACTGTATATCACTGTGTGTCCTGCTGCTCTGCACCAACCGGCTGAGACTAATTCCTGGGAGACACAGTTCTCAGGTAATAAAATGTGTCTGTTCCTGCAGCTTTCACATTCATTTTCAGGTTCTGTAGTTGTCGAGTCGGACGGAGGGAGGGAGGGGGGGACGCTGCTAAAAATAAGTCAGAGAGTCAGAGGTTTAAAGTTACTAAAGTACATTTACTCAAGTTCTGTACTTAAGTACAACTTTAAGCTACGTGTAGCTAATAACTACAGATCAAAATTGTACATAAAACAACATTATATAAACTGTCTTGTTAAAGATGAAACTTTTGGCTTGTGACACTTAAGATCAGTGACGTCATGACGACTCAGCTGGACGTGTGTGATCAGTGACGTCATGACGACTGGGCTGGACGTGTGTGATCAGTGATGTCATGACGACTCAGCTGGACGTGTGTGATCAGTGAAGGAGGCTGTAGATGATATTCATAATGTTCAGTTCAGATAATAAACAGCAGCGCAGGGTCGGCGTCGCTGTGGACGTGTTGCTGCAGGTAAAGGTGAGCAGGTGAAAAACAATGCAAACACTGTTCACAACTGTCACTGCACAAACTCATCCAACAGGAACGTGAGCTTCCACATGTTTGATCGGCCAACAAATCACGTTGCCAGGCGACGACCAGCTGTTAAAAGTTCAGAGTGTTTCTGCGTTCGGACCCAAACGTCACCGACACGACAGCGAGCCCTAAAACTAACGAGACGGTTTATAATCTCATCAGATTATTACATTAAATTACAAAGATGAAATGTTCTGATCAGTCACTGATGTTTACAGAGTACGAAGCAAATCACTCAGATTGATCAGTTGATTAATAATTATCAATATTTGCCAAATATTAAGAAGGAGAAGAAGAAAACTACAAAATTCTCTGATTCTAAATGTGAATATTTTCTGGTTTCTTTAGTCTTTATGACAGTAAACTGACGTTTGATGACATCATGTTGGACTTTAGGAAACACTGACTGACATTTTTCAACTAATCAAGACAATAACTGACAGATTAATTGATAATGGAAATAATGGTTAGTTGCAGCTTTAACTCAAATCTTGATGAAACCGGAGCAGCAGTGAATAATGTGCGTCTATTATTTTCTATATAATCCTACAGAAGATGGATGTTTGTCACTAGAGATAAACAATAACACACGTAGGTTTTAAATAGTTGAGTATAAAGACGCAGTAAACGGAGGAAGACTACAGGCTCCAACATGAACATGTGGTCTGAGCATCACCAGCAGATGATGAAGTTTATATCACACAGACCCTCAGATACATAAAGTATAATATATAATATTATATATATGCCGATGTTGATGTGCTGCCTGTAAACACAGATTGACAGTAAGCAGGTAAACTGTTGCTACCTGTCTAACCCGGTTATTTAATCTCATGTAAACACAACCCTGAGCGTGGGCGGCGCTCTAACACAGGCCGCTCTGTGTTTGAGCAGCGAGAGGGAGGATGAATGGGAGGGTGTGATGTCATCGCAGAGCGGCGAGAGGAATGCTGGGAATGAGGGCGGCTGACACACGATGAACTCTCTCTCTCTCTCTCTCTCTCCCCCGGAGCGGACACACCTGACACGCTGGAAACGCCGACACACAAACGCCGATAATCTGCTGATGAAAGAAGCCTTTTGTGTTCAGACTGTCTGCTGCGCCGGGTGGAGCTCCGACACCGGCGGGTCGAGGGTTCAATTCCCTGAGAGCTGCCGGGGGGACGCGGCGGGGCGGCGGCGGCGAAGATTAAACACTCATCAGTCTGAACTGAAGCTGATGTTGATGTTCTTCATCTACAACATCACAAACAGGAAGTCATCAGCTGATATCATGTAAACATGTCACACTGTTACCGTGTGACAGGAAGCACCTGCAGGATTATATCTTATATATTAATGCAGATTCATCTTCATGCTAAACGTGCAGTTTACAGTCCAGCTGTGTTATAACATCACAGCTGCAACAATTAATCAATCAAAAGAAAAAGAATCTGCAGCTATTTAGATCAAGTATAAATGTCAAACATTTCTTGCTCCAGTTTCTCAAATATGACGATTTGTTGCTTTGGAATTAAATATCTAATAAGTTTTATCAGACAAAACAAAACATTTGAAGATGTTACGCAACGATTAATCAGTTAAACAACAAAGTGATCTGCAGATTAATCAATAAAAAGATTAAAAAATAATCATTAGTTGCATCGCTGCATCATATTGTTTAGTGGAGAGCAACGTTCAACAAGTGAATTAAATCTTCTACTTCGAGTAAAAAATAAACGTCCTGCTTCGGTTTAATGAGCCGCCGTGTTACACGACGTTAATATACGACTAAATATGCGACGTTTTCTCTCAACGTGATGAGAAACTGTTTGTATTTATGTTCAAAACGTTGATCCTGAACAACTTTCTGCTCATAAACACACCTGAAGTTAAATATCAGTAAAAGAATCTGCAGCAGTATCAAAGTGTTTGTGTTTGTGTTCAGTCAATAAATAACAGAATCAACATGATGACCCGTCCTGTTCTCAGCTGTCAGCAGATTCACGGATCAGCAACAAATATTCAAAGAATTCAATGTAGAGAGAGAATGAAACCGGTTGTGTTTGTGTGGCCGCCTCCTCTCACAGCCTCACATTCCTCTGACTGTATCAGTGTTACTACTGACGAGCAGCTTCTTCCCTCCAGCTACACCGTGACACCGCCTGCAGGAGGCGTTCAGGCTCACTGCTGACTGTAGGTCAACACACAACAAGGAAAAACACACTTTAAAGGATCATTCTGCTGATTTTCTATATTTGTCTTCATGTTTGGATCCAAACCAACAATGAACTGATCTACTAACCAGTACTGTGTTTGTATCAAAGCTGATATATCTGATTAAAAACACGTCAGTGAGTCTCACCGCTGCACTGGGTCACATGTTCCTTCATCATGAAGAGTTTGGTCACGTTAGTTTGTTTAGAAACTAGGGATGCACGATATTGGATTTTTTGCCAATATCCGATATGCTGATATTTCCAACTCATTGTGGCCGATTGCCAAAACTGATTTATGCACATAAGACAATATATGAAGGAAGAACTGAGGAAGACTGGAGTTCAGGAGCTCAGTGTTAAAACTTTAATGAACCTGCCAAGTGGGAGCAGCAGCAGAGTTTTCTTTGAGTTTATTAGACAGACAGAAATGGCCGATGTCGATATTTCATTTTAGAGCTTTTATCAGCCGATACCGACGACGTGCCGATAATATCGTTCATCCCTATTAGAAATGGCTCCAAAGACTAATAACAGCATCATGTTTTCAGTCTCTGGAGAGCAGTTCTGTGTCAGGCAGACGCTACTGAGCATGTGCAGGAACACGCTTCTGTTTACAGCTTCATATGACAACTTCTTGACTTTATACTGAAGCTCTTTGAGAAATTTATAATGTAGCACAAAGTGTGAAAACACGCTTCAAGCTGCTGCAACGACTACTGACAACAAAATAAAGTTTA
This sequence comes from Thunnus albacares, assembly GCF_914725855.1. Lineage (NCBI taxonomy): Eukaryota > Metazoa > Chordata > Actinopteri > Scombriformes > Scombridae > Thunnus > Thunnus albacares. The sequence continues at coordinate 31,918,801 of NC_058117.1, read as the reverse complement.
GTTTTTTATTAAATACTCAAAATAATCCAAAGATTCTAAACTGAGTAACAGACACACGAGACTTCAAGCAGAAACTACCAGCAGATTATTTCTTCAATGATGTTTACGACTGATCAAACTCACCAGAGGTCCTGACTGGAGATGTGCTGTATCACAGTTATAAGTTTATCACAGTAAACTGTATTATTGCAATAATCAAAGAGTCTTAAAATCCTACTTTTAGTGGTAAAATACAGTGAAATGACTTGACGCTGTGATTCAGTGAACTGGTCTGAATGTTGCAGTTAATGTTGATTAATATTGACAGTTTAAACAGTGAACAGACAGGATCTCAGAGTCTATAAACCCTCATTTATAAGCACACAGACCATAATAACAGGAAGTCTATACTGTTTACTGCAGGCAGAGCTGACGCTGACCAACGAGGAAGAACGTCTGACATCTGAACGCAGCAACTTTATCAGTTACATAAACTGAAGACTGAGCAGGTTAACCAATAGAAAGCCGGACAGACAGGAACTGGTTCTCTGGTTATTCTGCCTCAGTGTGACCAGTGTGACCAGTAGGAAGGAACAAAACCACTGAGGAAGACATCAGAGCTGCTCTGCTGAAAACAACAACAACCACAGTAATGATGGTGATGGAAACGGTCGGCGGTATTGATACCGGTGAACGTTTCATCGCGGTGAACCAGTATATCTCTGGTCCAGACCTGGAGAACCAGTCTGACATCCAGGACCAGTCTGTCAACCAGCTCAACGCCTCGCGACAAGGACGCCGTTGTCATGAAGCCGCTGAGTGTAACAGAAACCACATTTACAGCCTCAGTTAGAGAGGAAGAGCAGCCTGAGGAGAAAAACAGCTTCGTCACTGCTGATGAAGCTGATGATACGATGCTACATGAAAAACAACAACTCAGATCTGTCTGTTCATACTGGAGGTCGACCATCGTTACTCTGAAACATCTCAACAACTACTGGATCCATCTGGATTCATCTTCCTCAGAGGATGAATCCCTCTGACGTTTCCTCCAGGATTTAAACTCTTAGTCTGGTTTCATGTTGACCAGAGAAGATAAAGAGATGAAATATATCCAGAGTAGAAGTTCAATGTTCTGTGGTGTATTTTCATTAAAAGTCATTGGTGTGCTTAAAGACAATATTAAACTATGCAGATTGATTTTATAAGTTTATAAGCAATAAGGGCTAGTGTGATACAATTTGTATTGGTGTAGTTATAATCTCATGAACCATATTTAATCACAATGTACGTATAGAGGCACGGTAGAAGAATCATAATCATACACTGGAGAAATGTGAGTATGTTTGTATTACATGTCACTTTGCTTGGGTCTGCTAAAGTCTTCACCTTTTAAAAAATACTCTCTGGAGGAGATCAAGAAATAAGGTTGTAAAATGACTAGAATAACTTATAAAAATAAAAGGCCAGAAGACAACTTGGCAATAATGGTGTAAAATGATTCCCAATACTTATATATAAAAATTGGATATAATCAGGTAGAATTGAATATGCCAGTACATATCCTCAAACAGCTCAAAACCTGTTTTGAAGAGTTTTGACCAACAACGAGTGACGGAGATAAAAGATACATAATAATTGGTCAAAAATTAGGGAGGGTGGATGATAAGGTGTGACCTAAGCCGACCCAAGGGCATAAAAACAATGACTGAAAGAAAAAACCTTTGGAGCGATTTGGTTCTTTGTAAAAGTGCTACTTGCTCTCCTTTCATGCCGGCATTAAAGAACACTTTGCTGCTCGGACCTCTGACTCCCTTTTTATTTTCAAGAGAGAGTTTTTTGCTCTGGTACCTTTTTCTGCAACAATTTGATACAAAAGCTCTTCTGTCACATCACACCAGGAAAAACCCAATCAAATCTAATAATAAGAATAGAATGAAATCAAATTAAAATCAATAAATAAACAGTTTGAAGTTCTGAAGAATATCAATAAAGTTAAGTTTAAAGCCGCAATGATTAGTTGATTAATCGATTAATTGCTAATTATTAAATAAATTGCCAATTATTTTGATAATCAGTTCATCTCTGAGTCATTTTTTGAGAAGATTTTTTATAAATGTGAATATTTTCTGGTTTCTTTAGTCTCCATGACGGTAAAATAAAGATTTTGAGGTTGTAGACAAAACAAAACATTTGAGGACGACGTCTCTGGGAAACTCTGACATTTTATGGAGCAAAAGACTAATCAATTAATCGAGAAAATAACCAACAGATTAATATATAATGAAAATAATTGTTATTTGCAGCCCAGTCGAGTTGTGTAAATGGTTAATATAAAGCAGGTTATATTCGTAGCGAATGAAAACAGCGGTCTGTTCCTTTAAAAGGACGCCTCATTCAGTAAACTGGAGACACAATGATCTAATTACAGCTGAGCCGAGGACAGCTGCAGCGCCGCGCTTCAAACCAACCGCCATCAGCATCCGTTAATAATAATGAAGCGGCCGAGTGCACGCAGCCGGAAGACTCAGAGCGACAGAGACGACGCCGTCGCACGGCTCACAGGAGAGAAACACCTGAACGCCATCAGACCGCAGCCGTCTGCAGGTCAAAGGTCATCTGACACAGAGCAGAAACTTTCACGTCGTCATAGTTGACTGAGAAACTAAACGATGTTTTTGGTTCATGAGAGGAAACGAACATCTCAGTGTACAGTAAACCAGTTAACCATTTATTAATGGGCAGAACATTAACTGGAAACTCTTCTTTATCATTGATTTAAAAGACATTCATTGTTCTTCTACAGAGTGATGATTTGATGCTTTTCTTTATATTCAGTAAACTGAATATTTGGAGGTTTGTTGGTCATAATAAGACATTTAAAAGACGTCAACTTTGGTTCAGGAAATTTATAAACAGCATTTTTCTCTATTTTTGACATTTTATATACAAAGTGATTATTGGATTAATCTGAAAAATAAACAGCAAATTAATCGATAATGAAAATAATCATAAAGTAAAGATAATCAATAACCAACCAGAACCAAACACACATAAACTACTTTGTCAGAAATAATCAGCTGATCTGAGAGGAACTTTAAGGCTATAAAAACTATAAAGTTTATTTTTGCAGTAATAATGTCTGAAATTACAGCACGTCGCTCGCGGCGACGAAGCTCCACTAACATCTGAAACATGACGAGGAGACACAACTACACTCAAACCAAACGATGGTGAACAACTGGTTTAATCATTAAAGGATCATTCTGGTGATTTTCCAAACCAACAATGAACTGATCTTTTAACAAGTATCAGTAGGTAAGAGTCACCTCTTGACTTTGTTCTTCATTGTAAAGAGTTTTATTATAAACAGGTTGTCATATGAAGCTGTAAACAGAACCGTGTTCCTGCACATGCTCAGTAGCGTCTGCCAGACACAGAACTACTCTCCAGAGACTGAAAACATGATGCTGTTATTAGTCTTTAGAGACGTTTCTAAACAAACTAATGTGACCAAACTCTTCATGATGAAGGAACATGTGACCCAGTGCAGCGCTGTGACTCACTGATGTGTTTTAATCAGATATATCAGCTTTGATACAAACACAGTACTGGTTAGTAGATCAGTTCATTGTTGGTTTGGATCCAAACATCAAGAAAAAATATAGAAAATCAGCAGAATGATCCTTTAAACAATGAAAAGTTTTTAAAAAAGTAGCTAAAGCTGTCAATTAAATGTAGTGGAGTAGAAGTATAAAGTAGCATCACATGGAAATATTCAAGTAAAGTAAAAATACCTCAAAACTGATCCAGTACTTCAATAAAGTTACTTCCCACCAGCCTTCAGGTATTGTAGAGTAGAAAGCAGAGTATTAATAAGTAAATGTGTTTCTTCCCTGAGCTGCGGATCACTTTGTGTATCCAGCGCGTCACTTCTGATCACTTCTGATCCTGATCGATAACTGTCCGTCAATAACTGATCGCGTCGATCCCGCAGGACGCTGTTAACTTGTACAAACCGATCAGATGATTTCTGACTTCAGTCTGAACTTTGAACGAAACAAAACGAAAAGAAAAATGAAGCGTTTTGTTGAGAGAGAGAAGCGGCAGGTTTGTGCAGGCGGAGCCTCCACACCTGCAGTCCGGGCAGAGTGAGCGGACGGCCGGCTGCAGGCTGGACCGCTGCCCGGTGAGAAACACCCGGAGCTCCGCTTTCTTATCAAAACCAGTTAAAGTAACGAAGACTCACCCAGAAAGTCCATCAGCGCAGCAGAGAACTCATGTTCACTGAGAGTTCACCCTCATTCACTCATTCACCCACTCACTGTCAACACACACACACACACACACTTCCGTCCGGACCGTCACAATAAAAGTCACAACAAGGAAACTGTGATGCTGAAAATGACGTCAGCCTTACTTTTACTTTTTAAAGTAGTCATTTACCATTTTATAGTATTAATGTTACATCTGCCTTTTTTAAAGTAGTAATATTACTTAAACCTTTTTAAAGTATTAATACTACATTTACATTTTTAAAGTATTAAATACATTTTTACACAGGAGGAGGACTGTGGATTTTGTCCTCCATCACTTCCATTGTCAGGTCATTATGAAGGGATCTTCTAATGGTCAGTATGAACAGGAGGAATGATTACAGCAAGAAAAACTGCTGTAATGTTCATTTGGGCTCCTGACTGTTGGTTTAAGACAGACTAGAATAAACTGTGAACTCGTCCTTTAATCAGCAACATCTGAAAACCTGCTGAGATAATTATTTTGTGCAATGAACCACTGAAATACGACTGACTGCACCTGTAACTGTGAATTCTCGTACAGCGCCTGGAAGTCCAGATGTTAAATAGAGAAAACTGAGCTGTCGACTGCTGTGAAGGCGTCACCTGTGCAGGTGAGTGAAGGTTTTCACACACAGATCAACTTCCTGTAATCAGTGACCTTATCATGACCTCCGGTTTCAGTATCAGTCCGGACCGTCCTGCCACATCGACACCAGAGAGGAAGAGGAGGAAGAAAAGGAAGAGGAAGAAGAAGAAGAAGACGATGACGTGCTGCAGGCGTCTCAGAGCTGAGACTTAATGAGCAGTCAGTCAACACTGTAATCAGTGGACTGAAATTACACCTCAGCTACTGTCACCGCTGCTGCTGCTGCTGCTGCTGCTGCTGCTGACTGGAAATAACAAGAAGTGGAAGCAGAACAACAACAAGGGGAAACAAGAAGGAGAAGAAGAAGAAGTGGTCAATAAAAGGGGTTCAAGTATCCTGTTCACTTCCTGTCTGACTTCATTCACTTCACAACAGTGTTAACATCTTTCAGCAGCATAACGAGACATTATCAAACACTCCAGAACACCAGTACAAACTCAGGATAAACGACAAAAAGAACCAATAAAATCTGGTATTAAACCCAGTATAAATCCAGTATCAATCCCTCAATAAATCTAGTGTTAAACCCAGTATAAATCCAGTATCAATCACAGTGTATATCTGGTATTAAACCCAGTATAAATCCACCATTAAACCCAGTATAAATCCAATAATGAACCAGGTTTACATCCTGAGTTAATCCCAGTACAAACCCAGTATAAACTGGTTGTCAGAGGCCTGTGTGTGGGCAGACTGGGCAGATTAACATATAAATAACCTGCTCCCCCCTCGGCTGGTGGGTGGCGGGTGAGGCGGGGGTGAGGCGGGGGGGGGGTGAGGGGGGGGATTAAGGAGGTCAGTGAATGAATGAGCGTCTCTGTGGCTGAATGAGCAGGACGAGCAGCGAGAGAAGTTTCCATCAATCTGATAACCGATCAATCGATTAATGACTGCATATAGAAAGTGAATCAAACTATTTCTACTTCCCACGTGTCCTGTTTGTTTAGCTGTGATGTAAACCCTCCCGAGACCCCTGCAGCTCTGGGTGGGAATCCCCTCGGCCCAGGCGTCCCACTGGGGGCAGCGGGGTCAGTCCGGCTCCTTCAGACGGACGGACGGACACTGGACGCTTTGTCCTCAGACATTCCCCAGCCGCAGCGGTCCCACGCTGCACAGCAACGTTCCCACACACAGCAGCAAAAATTACAGGCTGCATCCCAACGCCTCATTATAACCAGCAGGGACAAACATCCACCTGAGAGTCCGACTGAGTTATGATCTGTAATGACGGACTGAGCAGCCAGAGACTCAATCTAAACTCCCCGAGACACTTTAACAAGTTACACAAACTTCAGCCTCACGTGTTTAAAGATGAACTGCAGTGATTTATTCCTCTTCAGCCAGTATAAATCTTCCATTAAACCCAGTATAAGTCTAGTCTGAAACTCAGTATAAATCCTGCATTAAACCCAGTATAAATCTAGTCTGAAACCCAGTATAAATCCTGCATTAAACCCAGTATAAATCCTGCATTAAACCCAGCATGAATCCTGTGTTAAACCCAGCATGAATCCTGTGTTAAACCCAGTATAAATCCTGCATTAAACCCAGTATAAATCCTGCGTTAAACCCAGTATAAATCCTGCATTAAACCCAGTATAAATCCTGCGTTAAACCCAGTATAAATCCTGCATTAAACTCAGTATAATTCCTGCATTAAACCCAGTATAAATCCTGCATTAAACCCAGTATAAATCCTGCGTTAAACTCAGTATAATTCCTGCATTAAACTCAGTATAAATCCTGCATTAAACTCAGTATAATTCCTGCATTAAACCCAGTATAAATCCTGCATTAAACCCAGTATAAATCCTGCATTAAACTCAGTATAAATCCTGTGTTAAACCCAGTATAAGTCTAGTCTGAAACCCAGTATAAATCCTGCATTAAACTCAGTATAAATCCTGTGTTAAACCCAGTATAAGTCTAGTCTGAAACCCAGTTTAAATCCTGCGTTAAACCCAGTATAAATCCTACATTAAACCCAGTATAAATCCTGCATTAAACCCAGTATAAATCCTGCGTTAAACCCAGTATAAATCCTACATTAAACCCAGTATAAATCCTGCGTTAAACCCAGTATAAATCCTACATTAAACCCAGTATAAATCCTGCATTAAACCCAGTATAAATCCTGCATTAAACCCAGTATAAATCCTGCATTAAACCCAGTATAAATCCTGCATTAAACCCAGTATAAATCCTACATTAAACCCAGTATAAATCCTGCATTAAACCCAGTATAAATCCTGCGTTAAACCCAGTATAAATCTTCCATTAAACCCAGTATAAATCCTGCATTAAACCCAGTATAAATCCTACATTAAACCCAGTATAAATCCTACATTAAACCCAGTATAAATCCTGCATTAAACCCAGTATAAATCCTGCGTTAAACCCAGTATAAATCTTCCATTAAACCCAGTATAAATCCTGCGTTAAACCCAGTATAAATCTTCCATTAAACCCAGTATAAATCCTACATTAAACCCAGTATAAATCCTGCGTTAAACCCAGTATAAATCTTCCATTAAACCCAGTATAAATCCTGCGTTAAACCCAGTATAAATCTTCCATTAAACCCAGTATAAATCCTACATTAAACCCAGTATAAATCCTTCATTAAACCCAGTATAAATCCTGCATTAAACCCAGTATAAATCCTGCATTAAACCCAGTATAAATCCTGCATTAAACCCAGTATAATTCCTGCATTAAACCCAGTATAAATCTTCCATTAAACCCAGTATAAATCCTGCATTAAACCCAGTATAAATCTTACATTAAACCCAGTATAAATCCTGCATTAAACCCAGTATAAATCCTGCATTAAACCCAGTATAAATCCTCCTGTGATTGGTTCCCTCTGGGCGACGCCTTCCTAAACTTTGAGACATGTGACAGGAAATCACTTTAAAAGCAGCTCAGCGTCTCTCAGATTCTACAAACACGTTCCTGATGAAATCCATCGATAGATTTCTGGAGTGAAAGAATTGTTCACTAAGTTGAATTAATTATTTAAAAGGTATTTTAGACATTTAACATAATAACAGTTAAACGGGGCTCTTCTTCTTCTTCTCTTCTCCTCATCACTGACAAACAGCAGCAGAGCTGAAGACGACGGTGAGGAAGAACATGATGAACATGAAGGTTATGACTACACATCCATAAGACGTCACAACGCTTCACTGAGTCCACGGCTGATGTTCATAAAGACGGTCGTGGTCAGAGCGGCTGCAGGTGACGGACAGTAATGACAGCAGGGATGCACGATATTGGATTTTTTGCCGATATCAGATATGCCGATATTTCTAAGGCTGTAGTCTGCTGGTCGACTGGTTGGTCGATAGGCTCTCGTCCGACTATTATGCGTTCAAGCATAGATTGAACTAACTATGATCAATAAAGACAATATATGAAGGAAGAACTGAGGAAGACTGGATTCAGGAGCTCAGTGTTAAAACTTTAATGAACCTGCCAAGTGGGAGCAGCAGTAGAGTTTTCATTGAGTTTATTAGACAGACAGGATTAATGTGTAGGATTTAATCTCTGGTCCACACTCCGGAGCAGAAGGTGGCGCTAATGCACCTGATACGCTGGTTGACAACCGCTGTTATAAACCAAACAGAGTGGTACATCCTGTCAGCCGAGATGTTTCCTATCTGTGCAGCCGAACTCAGCGGCTCCTCGATGGACTGTTTCTCCCTGATGGTCCCGGTGTTTCCTCCGCAGGCTGCTCTTCACTCAGCTGCCCGACAGACCAGGTTAAAGTGGGAAGAAGCAGCAGGTCTGACGGGCGGCTGAGTGGAGCGCAGCCTGCGGAGGAAACACCGGGACCATCGGGGAGGTCAGTCAGGCGGAGGAGCAGAAGGCAACAAATCGGCCTCATAATCGGCAGAAATGGCCGATGTCGATATTTCATTTTAGAGCTTTTATCAGTCGATACCGACGACGTATCTGTACTTACAACACAGAGAAACAAACAACATCATTAAATCCCACACACACACACACACAGACACACACACACACACACACACACACACACACACACACACACACACACACACACATAAAGACTTAGACTAAACCACCAGAAACCTCCTCCGCAGTCTGAACATCATCACATCCACTCCTCACTTTAATCCCTGATAATACCTGCTGGGTTTGGCCTCCTCCTGTCAGTGTGTTGGGTGTGAACCTCCACACACACACACACACACACACACACACACACACACACACAGGTAATCCACATCCTGTCCAGCTCTGTCACAGTTTCAGGTGTTACGTAACGAGACGTTATGGAGCTCGGTTGTGGTCTAACCTGGTTTTTTTGAGGTCGCATAACAGCAACAACAACAACAACAACCTGTGTTTCTGTTGTCATGGAAACATACAGTGAAACTCAACAGGTGACGGGGCTGATGGGTAATGAAGTTGGCGGGGAGACTATAAATCATTCAGCTTGATGAAAATCATCTCACAGCTGTAGTTGATCTCGTTCAGCAGCTTTGAGCGACAAACACACAAAACCCACAAAATATTCTATTTACAGTCAGTCAAAAGCAAGAAAAGCAGCAAATTCTGACATAAAAAACAACTTATAAATACTTTGATTATCAGAATAATTTCAGATGAATTCTGAGCTGCAGCTAGAAAATACATCAAGTTATGTTGAATCTCCACAAAGTTGCTATTTAGAACAAATATTCATTGAAGAACCTTGAATCAGAGAAGTTTAGCTTTTTTCCCTCAAAGAAAGACTCGACTGCAGAGCGATTCATTGAATAGTTGACAACTAATCAATCAACTGACAGCTTCACGACAAAGAAAAGCTGCAACCAGCAGATTTTTGGCAGTTTTGCTTGAAAATTGATTAAAAAGATGAACTGCTTTTCAGAGTATTATTAATCCATCGACTGACCAACTGATGAAACCATCACATGTGCGCAGCAGAAGCCTTCAGACTGAAACATGTTGTTATTATAGTTTCTGCAGCAGCTGAGTGTTGATGTGTGACAGTTTGTTTATGACGGATCTCTCGGGTCTCTCTCTGGTTCTTACCCAGCATGGCGGCGCCCTCTGCCTGGAACTCTGGGAACTGCCCCTCTGAGGGGACGCTGACGGTCCTGCGGAGGCTTCGACCCTTCGCTGAGTCTGTGGGGCTCTCCTGGGCCTCCCCTGCAGCCTGGAGGGGGGGGGTGAGGGGGGGGGGGCGGGGGGCACAGACAGACACTGTGTTTATAATCTGACTGCAGGTTTACAATTGTTCAAGTGTGTCTTAAAATGATGAAAACAATGAATCGATTATCAAAGCAGCTGGAGGCTGGGAACAGAACAGATAATAGTTATAGTTTATAATAATAATAATAATAGTTTAGTCTATAAAAAGCCAAAAAGTAATGAAGATATTTAGTTTATGATGATTTAAAACAGAGAAAAGCAGAAAATCTGACAACTGAAAAGCTGGAAGTTGATGATTTTTGGTGTTTTATTGCTTAAAAAAAAAATCACTAACACAAATCAAATTAATCTACTGATTGTTTCAGCTCTACAGAAGATAAATTAAAGGAGGTTCCCAGTGTTCCCAGTGTTCCCAGTGTGTTAAACCAGCAGTCAGGTGTCTGTAATCATTCCTCCTGTTCATACTGGATATTAAAGGATCCTTCAAATGTGCTTTCAATGTTAGTGATGGAGGATAAAACCCACAGTGTGTCCACACAGTCATTTAAAGTCTGTGTGAAGCTTCTATTCATCAGTGTGAGTTCGTGTTTCCTCAGACAGTGAAAAACTCTTTTACTGTTCATGTAGACACCTGACTGTTGTTTTAAGACAGTGAAGCGTCCTTCAATAATCCGACTGTTGTTATTGTTGTTGTTGTTGTTGTTGTTGTTGACTCTGACCTCGTCATCCCTGTGGAGCAGGATGAGCTGGCTGTCCGTCAGGATGCAGTACTTCCTCTCCCAGGCTCCGCTGTCGGTGTACGGACTCTGACCGCAGGAGAACCGGTGAGCCGGAGGACCCTTCACATCTGAGAGGAGACACAGAGAACAACTCTAATCAATACCGAGGTTTTTAAACCAGCGTCACTGTGAAACTTATATACTCTGTGACATACAAACATAAATCAGCATCTCAAGTAAAACATGTGAATTGTGCAACAAATCAAAGCTGCTTCTTTAATCTGTGATTCATCACAGATGGAGAAAGGTACATACATTTTAAATAAAAGTGAAGTGAAACAACAAGGAGTCATGATTCAGTCACAAACTTTCCCTTAAAAATGTTTTGTTTCGTTCTTAAAACCAGGCGAGTACGTGTGAGCGTCAGGCGGAGATGTTTCACCGGATAAAAAAAGGCACATTTCAGGGGGAAAAACCAGGAGTTTTAAGAGAATAAATATCTATAAGAGCAGAACGTTTTGGCTCCTGATGAGGCAGAGTCAGCTGACAGTCGGTTCAAACAGGCATCATGGGACAGAAAGGTGAGAATCCACCTGCAGAGGGCGCCGTGGCTCCACTCACATCAACGCACACAGAGAGCTTCACTGGCACCAAACACACGTTTACACGGATAAACAAGTGTGAAATAAAAACAACAACAGAATAGACAGACAGGAGAGAGGATGAAGGAGGAGGAGAGAGGATGAGGAGCAAAGATAAACCAGGAACTGGAAAACTGGAAACGTCCAGCAGGTCAGAGGTCGTCAGCAGAGCAGCAACGATTCATCGTTTCAGTCGTTTTTCAGGCAACAACATCAAACATTCTTTGATTCCAGCTTCACAAATGTGTGATTATTTGCTGTTTTTCTGTCATATTGACGGTAAACTGAAGATTCACTGTGTTTTTAACATTTCATTGACTAATCGACTGCGTCTCTCTCTCTACTGCCTGTCAAATAACAGACAACTGATAGAGTCGATCAATAATGAAAACGATAGTCAGTTGCAGCACTAATCATTAGGAACAAGGTCCGTTTGATAAGGATTACGGTGGTTTCGTTATGAATTCAGAGACAGTTTATAGATTAAATAAGCAGGAAATGAAATAACTGACAAATCAACATGAAACACAGTCAGTTTCCAGTAAATACAGCCAGTCAACGGATGAATCCGGAGGTTTAAAATCCCCCAAAATTTCCTTCAACACATTTTAATAAACTCACAGAGAGCCGTGTGTGTGTGTGTGTGTGTGTGTGTGTGTGTGTGTGTGTGTGTGTGTGTGTGTCTCAGACAGTAAATCAGTGTTAAGTGTTGAACAAAAGCTCCGTCTGTTTGTACGCGGCGGCGTCTCGTCTCCAGTAAACAGACGGTGCTTTCACTGCGCCTGATTGTGCTGCGATCATTCAGCGTTTGTCTGGCTGTGAAAACACTCCACACACTCTTAAACACACACACACACACACTCAAACACACACACACACACACACTCAACACACACACACACACACACACACACACACACACACACACACACACACACACAGACTCTAATTGATTATGATGGAGGTTTGATTGCAGTGTAAACTCCAGCACATTTGCTCCGTCTGCTCGCAGGACGTCAACAGGAAGCGGCTCGTCCAGGATGTGATTATTTACACATTATTATTTCACCATTAGTGGAGATTTTTTTTTTTTTTCTCGCACTAAGTGATTTCAGTCGATAGAAGCCAGAAGCTGCGAGTTTTATTGACGCAGGTTAAAATAGGAAAAAAATCAGATCATGTTTTCTACGTTTGAGCCGTCGGCAGATTAATGAATTTATTAATGAAGTTAAATGTTTCTGAAGCTGCTGATTGGTTAACTTTTATCTGTATTGATTGGTTGAGATAAGCTAAAAGAAATGATGTGGTTTGTGTTATAAAGAGTGTTACTGTTTTATCTAGATCATGATGAATCGTTCCTGCAACATCAGCAGACTCATCAGAGAAGGTTAAAGGAAGCTCAGTGTTATATGTGTAAAGAGGAAGATGAAGAAATTAAAATTCAGAGTGAGACATGTCATCTGGGGGTCAGTCGGACATGAGAACTGAAAACACACATGATGTTATCTATAAGTCTGTATTTGATAGATTAAGAAAACAACTGTAACGCCCACTTAAGGTGTATAAAACCCTGTTATAAGAGCTTTTACTTTGTAACCTCCTCCTGCGTGTTGCACTGTGAAACGCTCCTTCTTCTACAAGAAAATAAATACTAGTACTACTTCGATACTTCGGCTGCGGTCTCTATTGTTTAATGTTCATTAAGAAGACATCTTTTTAACAGTTTGGTGGAGATGACTTTGTATTTCTGGCACCAAAGTTTCATGTTACATTTAAGAATTGTCATGACTTTAATGCAAAAAAATAAGCCATAAAAAGTCATTTAAAAAAAACTTCAGTTGCAGCTTTTTGTTGCTGAAATGCAGAAAATAAGTCTGTGATTCACATGAAGCTGAAATATTTGTCGCTCACTACACAACTTATTCTCAGTAGTTGTGAAACAACCCGATGCAGGACGTCCATTTAAACCCTGAGTGGTGATGTTAAGTCACTAAAAATGACTTCAGAGTTTGCAGATGACAAACGATTTGTAGATAATTTACAGATTTATCATCCAGGTCAGAGAACAGGAAGCATTCAACAGCTGCGGTAAACTTCCACATTTTTAAAAACTGTACTTCCTGAAACTAAAATCACATCAACAACAGTGGAAATATAAAACAGAAGGAATCTGCAGCGGTGACGCTGAGACGCCGTCAGCTCAGACACCAGAGACTGATGTGCGTGTTTTGTTGACGCGCTGCAGCCACATGGAGCTGCAGGAGGGTTTGTTGGTGCAGAAAAGCAGCTGAGGATGTACAGCAGCAGCCTATTTCTGGCTGCATAGTAAATCACCCGCGTCACAGCAGCTCGGGCCCAGAAACCCCTGAGAGATGTGAGAGGAGTCACACCTGCTCCTGTTCAGAGCTGCTGAGTGAAAGAGCGCGAGCGGCCCGAAAGAGGAAGAAAAGACGACTAATTGGCCGGCGTTTCTGTCTTTCTGAGGGAGGGGAGACTCGAGCTCGAGCTAATTAGCAGAGCTCGAGGTCTGCCGCGAGACATGTGGACGCCTCCGAGCCGACAGATGAGCAGAGCTGAACAAAGACGGGAAGTGGAGACGGGGACGGCACGCTGCTGAGTACACACGAGAGGCACGCCGCCGGCTGCTGGCCTTACGTAACACCTCGTACCTGCCTGAGCCAACATCACGCAACCTCCACAGAGCTCAGGACGCTAAACTAGCGGCTCCAAGAGGACCAACACTCACCCTGGATGACTGAAGAACCGAGGAGCCTCACAGAATATGAACGTTTTAACCCTGAGACTTCCTGTTACTTTATTCAATATAAAACCACTGAAATAGCTTCAGTTGATCCTTTAAGACTCACAGAAGCTCTTTGTTCTTCAAACAGGAAGTGTAATTATTGAAAGCTTTGTCACCAATATTCATGTTTCAGAGAATAAATCTCCAACAAGTTTCAAACTCAGAGAAATCTGTAATTTAATCAAAGTAACGGACCGTTTCATTTGGTCGCCTGTCGATGACGTCATACCTCCTCTACCAAAGAGTAAACACGCACCAGATGCATACGGCGGCGCTGTGTTTGTCCGCTACAATGGCGTCTACCAAAGAGTAACTTACACACATACAAGATAATACATCGGCGTTGTGGTTGTTCCACACAAACTGTTATAAATGGACTTTTATTCAGTTTTAAGACACATTTTCATGATAAATTTAGGTGGTTTTTAACTTTATCTTTTAGCCGGAAGAAGGATTTTAGTCATTGGACGTCTGGATCTTAAGTTATCAGAGAAATAAACTGGACAAACGTTAGCAGCAGCTCGGCTAACAGCCCCTCCAGGAAGTCCGGTGGTCACCAAACATCGTCAGAGAAATATTGATTTTTTAGGTGAAACAGCTTTAATTAGTATTTTGAGGATTTTAATCTCCGGGTCTGTTTGTTCTGGAGAGGAGGAGACCTCTGCAGGTAAAAACATCCTGAATGATGAACACTGGAGTAATCCTATCCCGCTGAAGCTGCTTATTTAACAACAAAGACAACAACTCCCATGATCCCTTGCTGCTTCACACCGTCATCACACTCCGTCTGTTGTTATTGTTTTGATTGAGACGCCTAGCGGCTGAAATTACATGTTGTGCGTTTAAATGTGAAATGTCTCGACAAGCTAAAACCAACCTGGACTAAAAGGATGAAGATGAAGATGAAGATGAAACATTTAAACATGTTGTGATACAAACATGTGAAACATCTGCAATAAATCACAGCTGTTGTGTATTAAATTAGTTACTTTTCCGATGAAGTTTGTGGCTGTAAAATGTTCAGAGACTCAGTTTCTTCCATTTCCATCCATCTGCTACTGAAGACCATGACATGTGGCTGAAAGCTCCAGAAGATAGCAGGTGGACCTTGAGTTAAGACTGTTTTTTGTTAAACTATCAAACTGCTATTTCAAGATCGACGATGAAACTTAACGTTCAATCGTAAATACTTAACTCAAGGTCCACTTACTGGCTTTTTCTCAAGGGCTTTCAACCGGATTTCACAGTCTTCATCGGTGGATAGAGTGTGCTCAATGGTCAAAGAGGTAAGAGGTCAACTGGTGACGATCAAGCAACTTCCATCCACTGATGAAGACCATGTGTTGTGGGCGAGAGCCCCAGAAGAAGCTGGATTGATTACTTTTTGAATAATTATTTTCAGGATTTATTGATGAATCTATAAATTTCAAGGTGATTCACTGACTTGCTTGTTTAAATATTTACTAAACTAAACAGAAGACAAAGAAAATCACTAAATATTCATATTTAAGACGTGAGAACTGACACATTTTGGGAGATTTTTGCTTTAAAAATGACCAACATTAATCAATAAAATTGCAGATCTGTCACTAACTGATTAATTGACTTTATTAATCAGAAATCTGAGGTCATGATTGAACTTCAAAAGTCTTTTTTTACTGAATCTATTAAACTGGAAAACACATTTTAATGCATTTCAGTTTTTCAACGGTTTATTTTATTTTCTCTTCGGCTCATTTTTCAGATATTTGCTCTCAACACAACACATGACATCATAAAACCTCACATGTTGACCTTTCTGCTTGTTTTAAACTCTTCAGACTTCATCTTTTATCCATCTGAGAGTCTTTTGTTTGTGGACATCGAGCCTCACAGAGCTGCTGCCAGCCGGCCTGCAGACTCAGTGTCCTTTTTTTAAAAACACTCAGTCTCAGTTTTTATTGTGTGGGATCCTTCAAAGCGAGGCGGCGGTCCACAGGAAGTCCTCTCCGCTGCCTCCCTGCCTGCTCAGACAGACGGATGGATTAGGTTTCTATATTTGTCCGAGCCGCTGGATGATCCAAGCCTGGTGAAAGGTCAGACCAGACCGGACGACGACGTCACGACGGAGCGTGAAAATGATTCACTGGATCAGAAGACGGGCCTCCGAAAATCACCGTGAGCGGTTTGAAACAACGTCTGAACACACACACACACACACACACACACACACACACACACACACACACACACACACACACACACACACACACACACACACACACACACACACACAGACTCTCAGCAGCTGTTTGATGTTCTGCTGCTTCACACTCGACTGTTTCTCCGTCTAAAAACTTTAAGTTCTTCCTTAAAGTTCGAGCAACAACTCAAATCTAGTTTCCTTCTCAGCAGATTATCTCTCCACAGATGCTGTTTCATCACTTTTAAACCTTCATTAGTTGCTTTTTATACTGTTTTGTCTGTAAAACGTCAGCATTTCTTGTAAATAACTGGAGAATTTTTACCTCTTCAGGCCTCTAAAGATGATTCAAATAAAGCAGAAAAAGATCATTTCCCTCTTCGTATGATCTGAACACTCACTGAGATCATTACATTAACGATTATTTTCATTAGTAATTAATCTGTTGATGATTTTCTCCATTTATCAGTCAGTTGTTTGATCTTTTAAATGTCAGATAATGTGAATCAGTGTTTCCTAAAGTCCAACATGACGTCCTCAAATGTCTCGTTCTGACCACAACTCAAAGATATTCAGTTTACTGTCATAAAGGACTAAAATAAACCAGCATATATTCACATTTGAGAGGCTGCAAACAGAGAATTTAGATTTTTTTTCTTAAAAAATGACTCTATATTAATTTGTTATTATCAAATGTCTTGTTTTGTTCCACCAACAGTCCAAAACCCTAAAAAATCGTCATTTTACTTTCATATAAGACCAAGAAAAGTAGCAAATTCTCCCATTTGAGGATGTGAAATGATTGGATTGTTTGCAGCTCATCAGTCTCAGTGTTTCCAGCTGCAGCAGCTGTTTTCTCCTGATGAAGACGCTCTGCTGTACCTGCCCAGCAGCAAACAGCAGTTAGAGGAACATCTGGCAGCTAAAAAGCTCTGAAACACTTGAGCAGGATGCGTCTAATCAAATCTCGATCTCAATCTGTGAGGAGAAAAAAAAAGTGTAAGACATCAGTGTTGAGGCTTGTCAGAGTGTGTGTGAGGAGTTTTTTTGGGTTTAAGCGTAGCGCTACGATGGAAACGCTGATGCATGCAGCGACAAGTCATCGACTCCCATCGTCATCCATCTGCACGGCTCTCATATCCTGACGACGAGGAGAAACAATGAACAGGCCACAGAGAAAATGCATTTGATGCGTCAGAAGTGTCGTTTTATCACGGTGTTAAAAATGTCCACAGCGTGAAAATCACGTTAGTACCACGTGAACAAAAAGGTTATTTTTAAGTGGAATAGTAGCGTTGATGCTAGCTGCTACGTTAGCCACGCTGAGTCACAACAGTCTGGTAAACTGAGCAGTGACGCCACATCAGACCAGTTCTTTAAGGATTGTTCACTGGAGGACCATTAAGTAGCGCGGTGGGAACACTGGTCTATATGTGTTGATGTCATCCTCCCATTAATAAGTGATTGTTGACAGTTCATTTTAATAGTCATTTGGCTAAAAATGACTCAGAATAGCAACATACCGACTGGGATTTACATGAGTAACTATTAAATTAATTTTTTATGAAGAAAAATATCCAAATTCTCTGATTAAAGCTTCTTAAATGTGAATATTTGCTGGTTTCTTCAGTCTCTATGACAGTAAACTGAATATCTTTGGGTTGTGGACAAAACCAGACATTTGGACTTTGAGAAGCACTGATCCATCATCGTTTTTCACCATTTTCTGACATTTTCTGGATTAAACTACTAATCAATTAGTTGATAATGAAAATAATGGCTGGTTTGCACCTGCAGAGGCCACCAGAGACCAGAGGAGGGAGGAAGAAAGACGAGTTTCCCCCGCAGATGAATGAAGGTTATGAAGAGAAACTCGACTCCGACCAAACCTCCACTGGGAATGTCTGAGAGCCGGGGAGAGTCAACCACCTGTCCACACACACCCACACACACACACACACACACACACACTTGTACTTCTATGTAAGTGAGGACATTCGTTGACACGCTGCGTTTCCTCGCTCCTAACCCTGACTGTAAATATCACAACTAAACGCCGAACCTTAAATCTGCGTCTCGGCCCTCAAACAGGCCTTTGAAGGTGTGTCAGAAAGTGACCCGAGACGTCCTCACTTCCCTAAAAACGTCCTCAGTCGCCCCCTCAGGTCCTCACAAACACACGTACAAGTTCACACACACACACAGACACACACACACATAACTACACGAAATGCTTTTCATGCTTGTGAAGCTTCACTCTGTGTTTATGTTTACATGCGTATCAGGTTTCTCTGTCTTTTATCAGCCTGTGAGCCGTCTCCTAAAAAATGATGTTTATGTTCTACTAAACAGAACACTGGCTGAATTACACTCTCTGTCAAAACCATGAGAACATTTTGTTAATATATTTGGTTTATACACACACACATAAATAACAGAAAAAAGATTGAAGTAGAACCACATAGAGGCCTGTTCAGGAGCCTAGTCTAACAGAGTTTCTCTTGTTGAATGAGTAAAAACTGATTTATTCAGTCCAGTGTAGCAAAAAACAAACGAAAAGGTGTCTCAAAAAATGAAATTAACACAAACAAAATCAAAGTTAACTAGCTTAACTCAGGATAGAGCAAACTAAGGCGTGATCACGTGCACACAGCTACACCGACATCCTCTAAACCTACATCTCTCCCCTTAGATAGGCCCTCCAATCTACCAGGCAGAACCATATTTACTGCAGGGGTGTCCTTTCCCTTATACCACCTGGCATATAACAACTACTAGTATCAGTCAACATTGTTTACATCCACAGTATTAAACCTCAACCTGAGCCAAAACAAGTACAAATCATATCGATACTAAACCAAACATTTAATGAAATAACATAAATCCCCCCAATACTTGGTCTATCCCAGTGACATCACTGATGACATAAACCAGTGTATAAATAGAGGAAGTAGTTTGTGGAGCAGTAAGTAACAAAGAAAATGATTAAGTTATGAAATGCAGAACTTAACCAATAAACAATCAGTAAACTTAACAATACTTGTCTGTGTTTTACTTGAACCAGAAATGTTGCTGGTATGTGAACTGTAACCAAACGTAATGCAAACCATAAACAAACCCGGGATAGTTTGTGTCTGCAAGTTACAGATATTAATGCTGGACCTATGACTAAACAAACAATTAACTAGCATGGTTACATTTGTAAGCTATGTGGCATTGATGGTGAAAATAATGACAAATGGTGTATTCTCACCCACTTTGTCACATTTTGGAAGCCAACACATCCCTGAGTTAAATATGTCTTTGGGATGAGAGACAAAATGTCCTGTTGCCTTTGACTCAGAACGTCAGCTGCTGCAGAGACGTCAGAAAATACATGTTGAAGGTTTCTGACGCCTCAGACAGAGTTTCTGCAGATTCATTAAGTTACATCTAAGATGTTTTAAGGTCTTTTTAATCCCACCTAGAATTTAATTTAACATGTTTCACATCATACCAGTCAACGTGATGGGAGCGGCGCTCGCAAGAACAAAGCCGTGAATCAGAGAATTAAAAAGTTATTTTCTGATTGTTTCACTGCAGTTACGTTCTAAAGCACAAATAAACACGCTCACACCCCCACACGACCCTGCAGGGAGGTGCATCTTGTCCGCTGTAACCTCTCTGCTCCGTGCGTGTGTGTGTAGCTCAGCCCCGCCCTCCCAACAGACACACAGACCTGCTGCTCTTTATACATCCATGACACAGAGAGCAGAGAGCGGAGCGGAGGAGAGAGACAGAGACAGCCATGTAAGCTGGTCGCTATGCTGCAAGTCCCGACCTCACACCCTGCACTGTGATTGGCTGAGCGCTACACACCCACTGCCCAAAGGTCGACGCCCAGAAACGTCCTGAACACGGCGAAATAATAATAAAATACAGGCAGAGGGCAGAGTCTCTGCAGATAAACACACCACCACACACTGCTATTACTGAGCTTGATGTAGTTAAAGTATTGCAGTAAAAGTCCTGCGTATAGACTGATAAATGATATATTATTATATATGACATCATTAGATTATTAATAGTGAAGCATCAGTGTTAGAGCAGCATGTTACTGTTGTAGCTGCTGGAGGTGGAGCTAGTTTACACTACTTTATATACAGTTAGCTAGTTTAGTCCAGTGGTTCCCAACCTAGGGGTCGGGCCCCTCCAAAGGGTCAGCAGATAAATCTGAGGGGTGGTGAGATGATTAATGGGAGATGAAAGAAGAAAAAACAAAGTTCTGATACACAAATCTGTTTTCAGTTTTTGGACTTTTTCTCTAATCTTTGATTTTTGCTGAAATATTGGATCATTTGAACATTTATTGAAATGAAAGCATGTGAGAAGTTTAGAGGGAAAAATCACTATTTGGTGGAGCTGTTAACAACTCATAGACATGTGAAATGTGACCCCGACTACACACTGCTTTTTGTAAGACGTCAAAAGCCAAAAAGGTTGGAAACCACTGGTTTCATCTTTAACAATGTGTTGTATTTTAAAAGCTTGTTATATTATCCATTGAGTCAAATCATCGCTGGAGTTTTTAGGTTTCATCACTTCTCAGGTTTGTAAAGCTGAATTACACAACTCCAAACTTTCCATGTTTTACAGGACAACGTTAAAAAAGTGCTGAGCAGCAGAAAAAAAAAAAGTCCTGAAGATCTTCATGAGGGTTAACAGACAGGTTCTCACAAGGATAAAGTACACACACACACACACACACACACACACACACACACACACACACACACACACACGTCCATATATATAAAAACAGGCCAACAGAGGCTGCTTTGTCTGTCGACCTGTATTCCCCCTCTGCAGCAGGCAGGTCTGGTCTCCGTAGCAACCAGTAAATACAGCAGGCTTCCTCCAATCACAGCGCAGTAACATGACATCACATCACGGCTTTATCAAGATGGGACCATTCAACAGGAAGGGGGGGGGTTGAGAGGGATGAGGGAGGGGGGGGGGGCAGGCGGGTGAAACCACAGTGAGAACAGAGAGGGGTGTGTCACTGACCCGGGCAGCAGATAAAACACACACACACTGAACCGAGAGGTCGACATTAACATGTGAAAACTTTCTCCAGCAAACTAATAGGTAACGCTTTATCTTTAACCTGTAATTTTATTACAAATTCCTGGAAATTTTCCGTGTAATTTGCAGGTATTTAACGGTTAATTTACAAGAGTTTTTACAGAAAGGCTGGAATGTAATATGGTACAACTAACAAGCTAAAAATAACGACCAACTTAACACTGTTTTTCTCATCATTTGTACCAAATTGCTCCAAACTTCTCTGTAAAACGTCCAAAAAATATAACTGTTAAATACAAAAATTATTGTAAATTATTCAGAAAATTTCCAGGAAATATAGAAATAAAATGAAAGGACGTGTAAAATAAAATCATCTACTGAAGACGACACACTAACAATTCATTCATCTATAAAATGAATATCAGTTACAACTCAGAGACCACTGACGTCTACGTCTTATAGATGCTTCAAACAAAACGATTTACAACATTTTAATAATTGCAGCTTTAAAATCAGACTTTCCTCTGTGTGTTTTTATGAATCATGTTTTAATCTTTAATCTAAACTGCTGCTGCTGATATCTCATCAATACTAAACATGTCAGTAAAGCAAATCAAACACGACCAAAATACAGTCGAAAAAACCGACAGATTATGACTTGAATCAGAAGTTTCATCAGATCAAAGACTTTGTGAAGACATTTAATAAAAGATGAAGCTGACGACATGTTTCATTATGTTTTGTTTTGTGTGTTTTAAGGTCAGTTTCAGTTTCTGTGACTACTGGGAAACTCACAGTAATGATGTAAATAAATTGCTGCTGTTATTTGGGTTTTTTATATATATATAATATCATAAAAACAACAACAGCACATAAAAGGATCTTTGACTCGTCACAGAAACACAAACAAGGCTTCGAGACATTAAACGTCTTCCAGGAGGAGAACGTTGACGACGGGATCAGACGGAGGTGTTAAAGCGGCTGCAGGCAGCTTTTTGTCTGCAGGAGGAAATTACAGCAATTAACAGATCGGACTGGGACAGAAAACAACTGTTTTTATCAAACTGGCCTCCGTTCAGACTGTAAAAAAAAAAAAAAAAAAAAAAAAGGAGTTCAGCTTCCTCTCTGCTGGGAAACAATCTGTCAAGACCTTTTATTCTATGTGTTTGTTTCATGTGTTAAACGCTGTGCGCCTGTTTAGAAAATGTGTCAGACTTTTTATCTTTTCATCCGCTGCAGCTCTGAAGGAAGAAACTACTGGTCTCATTTCAAAGAATTAACCCCTCAACATTCCTTTAAATTCCTGGAAAATTAGCCTAAAATGAGCTTTTTTTCCCAGGAGGGGGGACTGTGGAGGGAACTGAAAGCTGAACATGGATCATTGTAAGTGTTACTGGCATGGACTGAAGGTTTTTAGACGACCTGTATCTGGGACTTATTAGCTGGAAAACACAAGCATGGAGCCTGACACGGTCCAACTTCTAATTCAATAACACAAAATGAAGATTTTACATGTTTTTCTGAGGGAATGTCTTTGTTCCCTTCTTGAAACTAAACTTTGTTGCATATAAAAGAACAAACACGACGGTGGAAAAGCAGTGAAACTATCCTCCGATGCAGCATCATCATCATCATCATCACACACACAGAGAGACTCTACAAAATATTCATCATTTCTAAAAAAGTTGAGCCGCCTGGTCTGCAGGTCGGGATGCGAGCGGTGTCGTGAGGACGGATTGAGCACTCAGCTCAGTCACACAGAAACATCAACACCGTCCCCGGTAACAGTCTCCTCCGCACGCCATTTAAAAAGGGACGACCTGCTCTGGAGGTCGACTTATATGACAGACTTAAAAGGTGAGATGAGGAGAGAAACTAAACTCACTGATTTGGAGGAATGTTTCACAGTTTTAGATGTTTTTCTGGTAAAAAAAAAAAAAACAAGGTCACAAACAAGTTTTATTGACTTTATTCTGTTTGGCTGCAGCTGCTATTTGTGCAAAATAAAGAAAATTGAATTAAAGCATCAACTGACAGAGAAACAGAGTCAGTGTGTTGAAACTGAAGCTACAGTTAAGATTCTGTTCTTCTTCTTCTGTGATAATAAGCTGAGTATCGTCGTCTTGTGAGGAGCTTTTGGAAACATTTCCAACCGTTTTCTAACAGAGACAACAAGTCTTCGCTGTGTTTTATAACCTCGTTCTGACTGAAGTCACGACTCAAATCTGATCTAAAGACATCAGAGTCATGACTGGAGTCATGTGACCAGGTCTTCCTGACCGTGTAAACCAGCTGCCACTAAAACCTCGACTGCTGTGTAATAATTTATATTCAGGCCTCCATCATGGCGGCTCTTTGTTGCTCAGCCTCCGGTGACCTGGACTTTAATATTTAAACACGCTGACTTCAGCAGGAGTCTCCCTCCTGCATTTGCATCTACAAAGCAGATTCTGTCAGTGAAGTGTCAATCAAACACAGCGGCTGCATGGAGAAGCTGTGGGAGGGGGGTGTCGGGGAGGGGTCGGGGGGGTCAGGGGTCAAAGGGTGAACAGCAGTGTCACCTCTCATCAGGCTGACAGCAGGAATAGAAGCAGAGTTCACTTCAGGGCAAGAAAAACAACTTCCTCTATCAAACCTTCAAGGAAAAAACACAAGTGAAACTCGTCATAACTGTAAACAAACACATGATAAACATGTTTTTATAGAAATTTACAACATGTAAATAAACAGAATGATAGATGAACCGATTCGGTCTGTATCTTAAAAACAAGTCTGATAGATGAATCAGCATTTTGTGCTTCATAATAAGTGAAACTATCAGTTTATTTTAGTGCTTCGTTCACAGTTACTGAGGCCAACGACCTTCTAACCACTTGTGAAAACACGATGTTAACACAGTTGTTGTGTGATGTTTTTATCTGTTTTAAAAGATCTTTTATAGCAGCTTTTAATCTGCTGCTTTGTTTTGTTTGATGCAGTTCTTCTTCTTCTTCTTCTTCTTCTTCTGTCTCCTGATTCCTTCACTCACTCAGAAAATGTAAAAGCTTCTTTTTAAAAGTCGGGCAACATGAAGACACGTTATTTTAATGATGTTTAAGTCTTAATGTTGAACCCTGTTGACTGTCGGTTCTGTTTCATGCTGTAGTTCAGAGGACGGAGACACTGACTGGTTCACCGTCTGTTTCATCAGCGATATAACAGCGTCTCTACAAAGCTCCGTTTCCTCGTACACACTACGACGCCAAGCCGGCGTGTTTTTAACATTTACACACTCTGGAAAAGTTACGTTTTAGTTTGAACTGTGAGGGCAGTGACGATAACCGCGTTACCGTGATACCGTGGTCACGTGAGGAGGCCTACCGCGAGGTTGAGACCCCGGCATCGCCCCCCACGAGAACGACCACCCAGCTGGACGCCAAAAAAGAAGTGCAAAGGAAGCGGAAGAGTGGAAAGAGAGCCGGCATTCAAGCTAGGCTAAAGGCTAAAGGCGAACCCCAGTCCACCAGCTCTCCCCGTCAATCTTCCTCTGTTTACGAGCTCAGTGTTGACGTGACGGTCTGAGACACAACAACGTGTTTTTAACTGTGTTCACATTGTTGATCCAACATGGCCGACGCTGGAAGAGCCTCCACTTTCCCACCGCCGCCAGCCAGAGCTCTAAAGGGTTAATGAGCTCAGAGGAACAACTCAGTGATCCTTTTGTTACCATGTGGGGGGGGGGGGGGCAGAGTGGGGGGGGGTATTTACATACTAAAGGAAGACACACACACACACACACACACACACTCAGGCTAGTTAGCCTTTAATTAGCAGTAGCTGTTCATTTTCACATTAAACTCATAGTGTGAGAGCAGAATCAGGGCTCTGTGTGTGTGTGTGTGTGTCTGTGTGTGTGTGTGTGTGTGTGTGTGTGTGTGTGTGTGTGTGTGTGTGTGTGTGTGTGTGTGTGTGTGTGTGTGGAGAAGTGAGAGCGCTGTGGTTTTTACTACCCAGCATGCCCTGGGGCTGCTGGAAACTTTGACACTACTTCTCTGTTTAAACTCTAGTTCCTGTTCACACAAACATTTACTACAAAGTTTCACTGCAGGTTCAAAACAAAAAAAAACAAAAACACAAAGATCAGCTGTTTGTAGAAAAAATGATCCATCACAACAAACATCTGAGAAGTTCATAAAGACTCAAAGATTCATCAAAGATTCATCAAAGATTCATCAAAGATTGATCGACGGTCTGAAGCGTCAGCAGGTCGACACTCGTAGAGGAGAAGAAGAGTTCAGAGACGTTTCATCAGGCGTCGAATCAAAGTGAAACAACTGTTACACTATTTATACCACAACCAGTCAGAAGGAGAAACTGACTCTCAGACACCTGACACAATCACCACATCAATAATATTATAATTATAATCTTAATATTAAATATTAAATGAGACAAATTTACATCAAAAACTGAAGGAGCTAAAAGGAAAATAGTTTAAAGTTGACGAGACACTATTTAGACTCTGGATCCATCAATTAATACAAAGTTCTTCTTGAAGCGACTCGTTCACGCTGCTTCTTTCTGACCTTTTACAAACAGCCTTTTATAGTTGAACGTTCTCTGTCTCTGGTTTACATGGATATGCTCCCGTGACCCAAACGATTACAGTCAAAACACGTCAATCATCTTCTTCCTCTCACGTGTGGAACAATGATTCCAGAGCACCGGTTCCACCTGGAATGTTTTGGCAGTGCACCGCTTAGCCGTAGCATGCTAGCACGCATGAGAAACAGTTTAGAGAGGACGAATCAATCTGAATATCACATTATTAATCACATTTCTTGTGTTAGATGTTAGAAACGATGCATCCTCAGTTGTAACTGGTGCACTTTTTAAATCAGGGCGGTTTCATCGTGAACGTTTACGCTGCTGTCGTTTTGTTTGTCCTGATGGTCATTGTTCACTATTTTTTTGATATTTCATAGATTAAGTGATTAATCAATCATTAAAAAAGAAAAAAAATCTGCAGATTAGTCAATAAAACGAAATGACAAATAAAAATTAACCAGCAAACTGTTTCAACTCTCTGGATCAACATAAGATTTAAAAGAATCTATAGTTCTGTTATTGATACTGAAAATCCTGGAGGTCCAACAAAACTGTTTCTGCATTTCCTTCCTCATAAAACACTTGTAAAGCCATTATTTTAAGTATTTTAAATCCTTATGTTGACTAGCTGGCAGTCGTCTGTAGATCAGCGTGAAAACATCAAGTCACCAACGAGAAAAACAAAACGGGACACAAAACTACTAGAGGTCAGAAACTCCACCGGGAACCTTTAACTGACGTCATTCTTTAGTAAAATCTGTTTTCTTTAAACACAAACAACAAACCAGCGTTTAAGATTTAGACTCCGTTTGGAGAAGCAAAGTTTTTTTGGGGGGAAATAAAAACGTTGTTTCAGTTTGGACGAAGAGGAAAAGATGCGTTTAGAGTTCAACAGTTAGTCGGTTAAAGGACGAGTTCACAGTTTATTCTAATCTGTCTCAACCCTCCTGTTGTCTTCGGGTCAAATTTGACCCGTTTTCAAATGTTTTTATATCAGAAATATGGATTTCTTTCATCTTATTGCCTGAAAATCACATGGATGGTTCCATAACACACACTTTGCAAGTAAAAGTAATGATCACTACTTTCATTGAATTTTGGGTGTTTTTATTAAAAATTTAGAGGATCTGTGGACTTTTGTCCTCCCGGGTCAATTTTGACTCGGTTGCATAGTCAACAGGAAGACAACAGGAGGGTTAAACCAACAGTCGGGAGTCTAAATGAACATTAAAGCTGTTTTTCTTGCTGTAATCATTCCTCCTGTTCATACTGACCATTAGAAGATCCCTTCATAATGACCTTACAATGGAAGGGATGGAGGACAAAATGAAGCTAATATGAAGCTTCAGCGTCCAAATGAGTCAAATCCAGTAGATATAGTAGAAAAAATGAATGATGCTTCTTAAATGTGACCATTTTCTTTGTTTTTTTTTCACTATTTCTTATATTTTACAGACCAAACAAATAATCCAGACGTGTTTGTAGTCGGACTCTGCTGCTGCATCTTCAGTTTCTGACATGTGATAACTCTGATCTGACCCTCCTCCTCCTCCTCTTCTCACATGACTACCTTTCCCATAAACCACTGCCTCAGAGAGATTAAATTAAATCATTTTCTACGTCCTTGGTCACACGAGTGGCTCCTCGCCGCTGAACGCTCCAGTGACCGCGGGACCACCGGACGCCGGGGCTGCTGGGAAGCCACAGATAAACGTGGATCATCTGCCGGTTGTCGGCGTGGTGATGGACGAGAGCAGAGACGAGGTCACACACACACACACACACACACACACACACACACAGAGCGACCTTCCGCCATGATTTATTTCTTACTGATGCCGTCACGCAGAGTCATTTACAAGAAGTGATTCAGTTTGTTCATCATGTATTAATAAGAACTCGGTTTGAACGAGGTCGACCACAGAAAGTGGAACAAATACAGCGGATGATGATCGGCTCTTTTCTTTAAAATAACTCAAAGTCTGCATGAAACAGTTTAATAAAACCCTGAAAAATTCTGGTGTAAAAACAGACATGTCATTTAAAGTGTGATGCCCCAAAACAACAAACAGATCCTGTGTTGTGTTTAACCTGCTTACAGAAACAGTGGAAACAGATTCCTGAGGTTAAAAACATTCATGATGTTTGTGGGTTTTATTATTTACAGGATCAGGATGTTCAGATTCACATTTATAATAATTACTCTTGAGTTTGTTTTTAGGGTTGGAGGAGATATTTACAAGAGCAGGAACTTAACACAACTTTTCATGGCTGCTAGAGAGTGAGACTCAGCATCAGCCCCTCCTCACCCCTCCTCATCCTCCCAACCTGTTTCCTGAACTACAGACGCCTGCAAACAACAAACAGTCACGTGAAAACAGACTGTACTGCAGCGTTTCCTCAGCAAAACGTGAAGTGATCAGACAGTTTGAGTGTACATGATGTTGTATTTATTATGCTAGCAGCTAAGCTAATTTAGCAAGGTGGTATTGAAGCCTCTGGAAACGTGGCTTGAAATCATAAAAATGCATATATAATATCAACTAACTATTAGAAAACTGAGCTCAAAAACAGCTCATTTGCTGCTCAAACCATTTCTCAGGACTGTGTGGGCGTGTCCAGATCACGTTTGATTGACAGCTCACTTTCAGCTCAAGCACCACTTTATTTTCTTTACATTCACTAAAACGTTTTGCTGATATGGAATAAAATACCAAATCTATCAAATGGACCCTAATTGGTTAGAAAGCTTGACTAATCCACTAACTAACAAAACAGGTTAAACCACCCAAATCTGTGATTTTATTTAACTATACCTCCTGGAGTATGATGCTAATCGTTTTAGCATTCTCCATTCACATACATGAAACGGTTAGCATTAGCTTAAACATTTTGCTATTAACTACCAAATCTATCAAATGGACCCTACTTGGTTGAAAGCTTGAATAATCCACTAACTAACAAACTAGGTTAGACCACCTGAAACTGTGTTTTTATTTAACTATACCTCCTGGAGTATGGCGCTAATCATTTTAGCATTTTCCATTCACTTACATGAAACGGTTAGCATTAGCTTTTCTATTCAAAACTTTTGAGCTTCTTATCAACTACCCCAGTAGTCTACTGGTTATCTTGACTAATCGGCTAACTAGCAGACTAGAGTAGACCACACATATCTGTTTTTATTGAACTATACCTCCCAGACTACGGAGCTTAGTGTTTTCTTTCTTTCATTAACATGAAACGGTTAGCATTAGCATTGCTATGCTACACTTTTGAGCATTGAGGCAATGTCAACAAAATAAATCTGTTAGAAATGTGTGAAGCAGATGAAGAGTCTGTTGGGTTTAATGCTCTGCTGTCCCAAACATCGAACCTGTTTTTTTTGTGCAAAGAAACGACGCCGCTTCAGTTTAACCATCACTGTCTGGGCTCCAGTTTGGCGCCATTTGAATCACGCTGCTTTATAACCTCCACTAGATGGCGAAGGGGGCGGAGTCAACAGCGGGGACACGAGGCCCGGACAACAACAGAAGATGAAGATGGTGCTGAGTAATAACACCATTACTAAACATCTAACATCTTAATTAATGTACATTTAACATCTGACAGAAGGTCAATGTGAGTCTCGTTATTTACTGCATGTTGATGGTTTGAACGATGACAGATTAATGAGATTATACTACAGGATTATTAATCCAACCATTGTTGAATCTGAAGAAGACTACTGAACATTTACCAAAGTGTTCTTGTTTGTTTATTTGTTTATTTACTTCTATGTTCATGTAGTTTCTCCAGAGGTCAGAAAGTCTAATGTTTTATTTTAAGCTTTACCTCTAAAGCCTGAAGAAAAAAGGTCGGATGGATTATTTATTTATTG
This sequence comes from Thunnus albacares, assembly GCF_914725855.1. NCBI lineage: Eukaryota > Metazoa > Chordata > Actinopteri > Scombriformes > Scombridae > Thunnus > Thunnus albacares. Next base: position 31,888,815 of record NC_058117.1, on the reverse strand, counting down.
TTTTGTGTGATTTCTGCATGATGTTGAAATTGCAAATTTTGTTGTAGATTTTCAGTTTAATATGAATTTCTGGCGTCTGTTTGTCCGTGTAAACTGACGCAGTAATAAAGCACGTCATCTGTTTTAAAAAACAAACAAACAATATGTGATGAATTATATGAAGTTGAATAAGACAAATATTAAAAGTCAAAGGTGACGGTTTGTGAAGCTCTGCATGAAAACACACATGTATTATCGTGTGGCTCCAAATATTACGTCTGCACGTCGTTCTGTGTTCTAGTGGAAAATGCAATTAGCATAACTTAACCTTCAGAGCGGCTGCTTGGCTGAGCGTTAAACACACACACACACACACACACACACACATATCAGGTCATAACACCACATGAATGTAAATGTTTTGTGAAGCAGCTGCAGGCTGATTTCTAGCTGTCAGTCAGAGGAAAACCTCTCAGATTCAAACGCAGGGAGGTTTTTCCTCAGGAAACATGTTCTGCTGGCAGAAGAAAGACGCTCGGAGCCAAAAACTCAGATAAGAACAAAAACAGAAACACTGACTCACCCTAAAAAAACCTTTAAAAAAAAGTGTCAGTTTGATAATCCTGCTCCACCTGTAACGCTGCGTTCAGGTTACCTGGGAGTTACTGTAATTATGAGTTTCAGACTTGCAGATATTGTTTACAAGTCAACATCTGAGGCGTATTTACGACTGAAATGTTTTTTGTGAAAGATGAAATATATCAGATTAAATAACAAACGTGGATGATTCACACGCAGTTCAGTAACTTTTCTGTTTTTTCTGATTTTTACTTGATAAAGACACAAATCGTTTCCTCCATTAATTATCTATAAAACAATCACAGTCGCAATTTGAGAGACTGAAGTGACGTTTTAAAGTCCGAACCAGAGAATTTGAGGCATTTTTGCTCATGAAAGAAACAAAAAAAAAATCAGTTTTATTAACAACCTTTCAGACAAAAACGTCCTGAATTTTACCTGATGAAGGTCGAAGGATTCATTTCAGCTCTAAAGACGACTCAACATTTAATTTACTCACATAATAGAAGTGGATTTAGTGTAAATTTGTTCTTTAAACAGTGATTTAAAGCGGCTCTAATCTATATTTTTATAGCTCCACAGTCTGATCTTTATCAGTGTGTAATGTGTTGGTTGTGGTTCGTAGTGATGAACCTACAGAGAATCATCAGAGACTCTGCAGCTCCTCTCGGCTTTACGGAGCTTTATAGTGAGTTTCAGCTCATTGTTTATCTGTCCGGCTGCAACTTTTACTGTTCTGCTTCACTCTCAAAGTCTCATAGCGTCGCTTCGGGCCGCAACAGGCTGCTGGAAAAACATCAATCACAGTTCCTCACAACTTAAAGTGACATCTTCAAATGTCTTGTTTTGTCCGACTAAGAGTCAAAAACTCAAATATATTCAGTTCATAGCATTAAATCATCCTGCTGAGTAGCTGAAACCAGCAAAATACCTGCAGACTCATTTACTGTTGCAGCTCAGAGATCTGACCAATCACTGCTCTTCAATCTGCGCTCCTGATTTAAATTCAGGTGTCACACAACAACACCGAGGCAACAACCTACTTGGCAATAAACCTGGTTCTGGTTCTGAGTTTATTTTAATGTTTTATTCAACGCTTCATAATCAAGTCTGTGTTTTATTAAACGTTTCGTCTCCTACCAGACGCTGGTCCTGCCGGTTCGGGTTCGTCTCTGAGGACTCTGCTGATCCTGCGCTGGAACGAGGTGATGAAGCTGCTGACGGAGGGGGCTCGCCGCTCTGCGTCTGATCCCGCCTTCCTGAGCGCCGTCTTCTCCGGGTCGCTGGTGGTGGCGGCGGTGGTGGTCCCGGGCTCGGACATGGACCTGAGGAAGGGCAGGATCCTGCGCAGAGAGCCGGTCCTCGCCGAGGTTTGGTCAACAGGGGTCGCGGCGGTCGAGAACCTCGGTAAGCTGAGCATCTTCAGTTGACGGGGCTCCGCGCTGTGACCTTTGCCCTCAGGCGCCAGGCGAGCAGATGTCCTCCACTTGTATCTGTCCAATGGCCGCTCAGGACCTGACTCCCTCCTCCAGGGCTTCTTGTAACGGTGCCAGTGGTACAGAGCCTGACGGGGTCCCTGGACCGGGCCCTCACTGCCCTCAGGGGGGGTTTTACTTCCACTCATGGTCCGGCGCACTCAGGCCTCCTCCGGGCGGCGGCGGCGAGCAGATGGAGGCTCAGAAATGGACCAAACAGCTGGTTAGTCGACAGCTGCGCTCCAACGCGGGCATTCTGCTCAGAGGAGTCGAGTCGGGCTCGTCTTCGTGGCGACGGCTCATGCTCTCTCTCTCTCTCTCTCTCTCTCTCTCTCTCGTTGGTGACTTCTTCTTCCTGAGAGGAAGTTGAGCGTCAGAAGAAGACAAAGTTTCTTTTGACAGCAGCCAATCAGCTCTCACCAATCTCCAAAACCAGCAGACTGTGGTTTCCCGTATGAAGAGACTGGAAACTGAAAGTGCTCTTCAGTCTTCTTGTTTTTCTTGATCAAGTTAACTTCTTTTTTTTTTTTTTTTTTTTTTTTAAAATCTTCATTTCCTCAAACTGCTCGGATTATATTTTATTTAACAGTCACACAGAACAGCTGAAGATCTGAAGATGACGGTGGAGCTTTGTGTTTGTAGAGGTTCAGGAAAGATGTTCATACAGTAACTTCAGAAACGTGATGCTGCTGAATCAAACAGTCTGAAGCATCACGATCGAGGCCTAATTATTAATTAATTACCGGTTGGTTTGAAAGTGCAGCGTCAGCAGGTCCGTTACTTTACTGAGTTTAACTGGTAAAAGAAAAAAACAATTAAATTAAAGCTGCAACGATCAGTCGATCGACGGAACAATAATCTGCAAATACTTTGATAATTGATTAATTGTTTTTAATGTCAGATGTTCCAGACGCTCATCTGTGAATCTTTGTGTTTTAAGCTGCTGGTAAAACAAACCAGGTGAAGACGTCACTTTGGATTTTAGGAAACTGTGACTGACGTTTGTCATTGTTTTCAGATTTTAAGTGATTAATAGAAGATAATAGTTACTCACAGCTCTACATTAGATGTAAGCAAGTGAAACACACAGAAGAATAAATCAAAATAATGTGTTTTTATGTTGATCTTTACCTACGTCAGCGCCAGACTGACAGGATGAAGATCTAAAAAGTCCCGACCAGACAGACATCTCGCAGTTTGAAGAGAAAACGCCTAAAATCTAAATGTTTTAGGGGAGTTTTGTGATTAAAAAAAGATGACAATAGAAGAGAAAGGATCACATCTCAACTTCCAGGCTCTTAAATCTGGGTTTCCCCTGATATTCCCCTGAAGTAGGTTAAAGGTTCTTCCACTCTGTCAGGGTCACATGCTGCTGTGTGTTTTCTCTCAATCATCTTGTTCCAGATCTTTATTGAACTTTTATATGATCAAACACAGACGTTGTGTCTTCCACCCGCTCAAATGGAAATACTCCAGAGTGAAATTTAATTATATAAAAAATGACTTTTATAAATGTGAGACGCAGACAGTTCTATCATCACATCTGTAAAGAATTAAAAGTCTGTTGTGTTTGTTAAAATATGTATTGATTAGTATTGAAACGTGTTGATATCTGTACGTTAAGAGTCCAATAAAAACATGAAGCTTCAGTCAAACTAACGATTTCATCTCTGAGACCAGAATGAATCAGAACCAGCAGAAACCTCCAAACAGGCCTCATTTCATTCATTTATTTTAATTAAACTGATCACATGCTGGAAATGTTGACTGGCTGACGGCGTCTACGTTACCTGCATTAACTCAGTTTTAAAACAATGTTTTAAAGTGGAAACGACGTGTTTAATGTGGTTTTAATGGAGACGTTTTGTCCACAGAAACACCATCAGACAGCTAAACCTCCTCTTCTTCTTCTTCTTCTTCCTCTTTTCAGTCGGTGCATCTCAGCTACGTATCTGTTAACGAGCGAAACAGACCAAATATTTATTTTATGATTATTATAATGACGTCGGACAGAGTTGTATCTAAAATATAAACCTATTTTTTTAACTTTACTGGCAGACAGACTCAGTTTATCTCGCACACACTGAAACACAGCAAGCGTTTTAAGATTTGAACTTTCTGGAGAACGTTTTTGGAACTGAATGAATGAACATCGATACTTTTATGGCAACAACTGAACTGCTTCCATACTGAAAAAGAGACTCATATTGAAAAATGTCTCGTCATTCAGTACCTGAAGCCAATCAGCACGCAGCATGCTTGTACAAAGATCTAATGATTAGGGATGTGCAGAGAGTTCAGTATTTGTATTTGTTGAGGCAGCAAAATTATTTTTATTTGTATTTGAATAAAAGTGGAAAGAGGCTTAAAAATCCTGTTTTTGTTTTTATTACACTATTAATTTTAGAAAATTTAGAATTTTAGAAAGGTGTTATAATAAGTGTTCATGAATAAACTACCTTATGAAGGAGGCAACACATCAGGTCTCGATCTGGACTGGGGACTTTACTCATCGACTCATTGCAGGCAGACCTTTGAGTATTTATACACCCATAACTCAGAGACAGCACAGCGTGTGATGTGTAGAAGAACTTCAAAGGTGATTCTTGCTTTGCACTTTTCATTTATTGCCTATTTTTTTACGACCTAACTTTGTGGAAAGGAGAAGAGGAAACACGTGATGGAGAGTCTGGTGGGAACTGGTATTTTAATTTTTTAAATATTTGTATAAAACCTATTATTCGTGCTTTGCTGAATGACCTATTTGTATTTGGGCACACCCCTACTAATAATGCTGGTGATTGGCTGTCTAACGTTACACGTTGTAGAGGGATGCAGGAAAAACACTACGTTACACACAGAGACGGCGCTCGTGTGTGTGTGTGTTTTTATTTTTAGAGGCTTGATTACAAAGTGCGTCAGACGACCACGAAGGGAAACCGTCACGTCAGATTAACAGCAGCAGCGGTGGTGAAAGAACGGTGAAATAAACTGGGACAATTAGCAAAAACGCTACCTGTATTTCCACACATGGCTAAGAAGCTAAGCTAATATGGCGGCCGCTAGCCAACGCACAAGTCATCTGGAAACAGAAATAATGTACTGTGAGTAAACTGGACTCTTTAAGTTACACCTTCCAGCTTTTATACATTTTTATTTATTGATATTATGTTAAATCCGTTTATTTTTTAAGCTATAAAACTGCTTTGAAACATGATGTACCAGTACGTGAAACGTAATCTTTGTGTTAAAACGGATTTTATTAAACAGGTATTGAAAAAAGTAACGTTTAGGAGCCGGTATCAAAGTCAAGGTATCAGTAACAGTATTGTAAAACGTTTGAAGGTCCTCAGCCTTGTTTAAGAATGTACTCGGGGCCGCGTGGATGTGAGTCGCGTCGCGTGGACGAGCCTTGCGTGAACCTGCGTCGTGTGGACGTGCTCCTGGAAAGGCCTCATGAGTTTAAACTGACTGACCACCAGCGGATGATCAGCGGGGGTGAAGAGATTAAGTCTTCTTGCCTTCGGGCCTCCAGCCGAGCCGAGGGTGGTGGTGTTATAAATATTCATTAACATTAATCCGCTCCCTCTCGCTCTGCAGGGCTTCTGTGTCCAGACAGGAAACAGGAGCGGCGTCCCACCGGGAGGCGACGAGGACGCCACCCGGGTTTGTTAGAGAAGTGACGGCGGTGACGTCAGAGGTCAGCTCAGACGCTGCAGAAGAATCTCAATTAAATTAAACAGAAGTTTTATTCATTTCAAGTTAATTCAACTTCAAATGTCTAGTTTTCATTTTCAGACCAGTAGATTTACGCAAGTCCAGTTTGAGGTACTTGTACTTTACTTGAGTATTTCCATGTGATGCTACTTTCTACATTTCAGAGGGAAATATTGTACTTTCTACTCCACTACATTTATTTGACAGCTTTAGTTACTTTTCAGATGAAGATTTGACACAATGGATAATATAACAAGCTTTTAAAATACAACACATTGTTAAAGATGAAACCAGTGGTTTCCAACCTTTTTGTCTTTTGACGTCTTACAAAAAGCAGTGTGTAGTCGGGGTCACATTTCACATAACTGATCCAATATTTCAGCAAAAATCAAAGATTAGAGAAAAAGTCCAAAAACTGAAAACAGATTTGTGTATCAGAACTTTGTTTTTTCTTCTTTCCTCTCCCATTAATCATCTCACCACCCCTCAGATTTATCTGCTGACCTCAGTTCTTGGCTGTTGGGACGGATGATTCAGTCCTCGCTGTGTTTCTGCAGTAGAAACGTCGTTTTCACTCATCATGAATTTTATCTCCTCTGCAGCACAAAAACATGTTACACAAGACTCCAGAAACTCCTGCAGGTTAAAGGACGAATTCCCAGTGTTCCCAGTGTGTTAAACCAGCAGTCAGGTGTCCATATGAACAGTGAAAGATAAACTTTTAAATACATTTGTGCACAGAAGGAGGACTGTGGATTTTGTCCTCCATCACTTCCATTGTGAGGTCATTATGAAGGATCTTCTACTGGTCAGTAACAGGAGGAATGATTACAGCTCCTGACTGTTGCTGACGTTTTAAACACGTAACTGTCTCGTCTTATCTCGAATATAAATCAACCTCCACTTTTTCAAACATAATATCCAGATATGATCTTATAATCAGGGCCGATACAGTAAAACCTTCAGTGTATTATATTTATCTCTAGATGAGTTTGTTTGACTCTTGAGACGACAGTTAACTCACATCTTTAAACCAGGCAGAGGGATTTCTATCTAACCAGGTTAACATGTCTCTAATCTGAATCAAAATAACTAGAGAGAGCAGCAGAGACTCTTCCTCAGTTTGTCTTCCAGGATAAATCTCATCTTCATCCTGCTGGGCTGTAATGAGCAGAGGAGGCTTTAAAAGACGCAGCGCCCTGAGTGACCCACATATCAGCATTTATTGGATAATGAAGCGGCTGGTGTCCGGGACGACACCGCATGTAGGTCAGAGCTAAGACCCAAGAAGGCTAAGCCGAGGAGTCCTGAACGGTGCCAAGTCTTCCACCCTCCACCCACCCTCCACCCACCCTCCCTCTACTCTCACTCTACCCTCCACCAGCCCACAGACAACAGGGACCGAGAGAGTCCCATTCCTGCCAGACTTCCTGTTGACATGAGGCTGACATCAAAAGACTGAGGGGGGGAGAGAGAGAGAGGGAGCGTGTGAGAGTTTCAGTACAAACACCAAAGCTTTCTTTATTCTACACCTCACTGTGCTGATAACATCCAGCAACACTCAATCTGAAGAAAACACCATATAAAATAAATATATATAGATATATGATTTAAGTCAGAAAATATGTGATCAAAGACCAAATAATCTGCCCTCACTGGTCGTCTAGTCTAACCAGTCGCCTCCCTGATCGCCGTGAAACAAAACACCAGACCTGAGCAGACTGACCTCAGCACATCAACATCAAGTCACTTAAATATAAAAACTATTTAAAATCTAAATAAATTAACTAGTTAAATAAACGTTTCTTTTGTCTCTGTTTCAGCCGTGCGTCTACACAACAACAGCGACCTTCCAAAACGTTTCCAGAGGGGTCTTAAGTCTTAAAACGTCGGCTCTGTTCCAGGTGGAAACTGAGCTGAAAGTCGTAAAGAAGAACTTTGTGTCATGTGATCATTTTAAACAATCAGTACCTGAATGAATGCTCAGTGATGACTGGCTGGTTAACAGGTAGAGTTTATGAGACGCTATTAAATCCTCGTTCTGTTGTCTGACAACAGAAACAGAAAAAATATGTAAATGAGAACGATTACATCATGAATCCAGCTGCGTTAAAACAGCGAGGGAGCAGAGTGACACTCAGCGGAGGCATTTAATAAGACACATAATCAACATTCATCTTTTAAGTCATTTGTCAAGTAAAAATGGTTGCAGATTCTCAGATGGGAGGATTTGCTGCTTTTTAACATCTTTGATGACAGTAAACTGAATATATTTGTGTCGTCGGTCAGACAGGACAAGACATTTGATGACATCACTTTGGGCTTTTATTTTATTTATCGACTTATCGTTGTAGCTCTGATCATAAATCCATCACCAACTATTTCTATAAGTTCTTGCACTCCAGGAGATCTTGTGGGCAGGAGCGTCGGATCTAAAGGACAGACCTTCATCCAGAAATATTCAATGAAGTGATGAAGGTCTGAGGACCAAACTGTTGTAAATAAATGCTAAAATTCTCTGGTTCCAGCTTCTGAAATGTGAATATTTTCTGGTTTCTTTAACAGTAAACTGAATATCTTTGGCTGTTAGTTGGAACAAAACAAGACATGTGAGGTTGCAGTTTTGGGGAAACAGTGATCGACATTTCTGACCATTTTCTGACATTTCATAGATCAAACAACAGCAGCTTTAATCAATAATGAAATAATTGTTGGTTGCAGCCTCAGAGCAGAGTCACAGACTGTCTGCGGGGATCGATCGGACCAGAGCTGTGGTCATAAAATAATAATTTAATCTGTTCCTCGTCTTAAGCAGATGCAGCTGTGATGCAGATTTGTTGAACTGAAAAGAGGACAAAGACGACATTTAGCCGTTTTAATGTGGTTCAGGTGTTTCTCTGTGAACACGGCTCACTTTTAAACACTGTTAATGTGGACGCACGTTGTTTTTATGCTGTTTTAGAGGTTAGACAGTGTCGTGTAGCTGTGCTGTACGGTCAGCAGTCTCTATAGACGTTTTTAAAGAACTATTGAGGACCCATCGTTTTAAATTGGCTTTTGTGTCTTCTTGAGTTGTGTGATTGGTGTGTGTGATGTGTAATGATTATTTGTTCATGTGTTTCTACTTGTAGTTTAATTTTAACTTGTGGCACATGTTTTTACTCTATGTGTGTTTTTATGGTCTTATTTTCAACTCTTATTCCTGTGAAGCACTTTGTGAATTTCATTTCTGTGAAAGGTGCTATACGTAATAAACTTATTATTATTATTATTATTATTATTATTATTATTATTATTACTGTAGTCTCACTGTAGCTGAATTCAAAATATAGTTGTTCTCATTTACATACATTCATATGTTTTTGTGGTTCCGTTGTCAGACAACAGAACAAGAATGAAACAGTAATTGTCCCATAAACTCTACCAGATACCCAGCAGTCATTTTCAACCTGCTGCGTTACAGTATTAAAGTCATTATTTTATAACTGTGATGTCATCTGACAGAATCAAACAGGTTAATGACAACAGTTGCACTGTGTGTTCGCCGTTTCCCCCGAACACACTGAAACACAGCTGGCGTTAGAAGATTTACACTCTGGAGAAAACAGATGGGAGACGATGTGTTTCCACATGAAACCGACTAAACGTAGACGCAGTCTCAGTCGGGAGGAACCGAGCGGACCCGTGTCGACCTCTATCGCAGGCTGTGAAGTCAGCAGGAAGCATCGACTCCTCCGAGAACACAAAGGAGACAGAAATCATTCGCACCTCCTCTCAGATCCGCCGACAGTCAGACTGTTTTCAGCCTTTTTCACACCTGCAGCTTCAACCGGGAGCCTCACAGGTGTACCGACAGCTCACCAGTGTGTGGAGAAGCACGGGTCAGTAAACGAAGGACGCGAGTCGGGCTGTGATCATCTGCCAACCGGCTGGTCTGAGCAGGAGAAACATGGAGGGGAGCGAGTTCCCTCACTGAGCTGGTTTAACCCAGGAGGGTTCAGCAGGTACAAGATCCAGACGCATAAAGGATGCGAACACACAAAAACCATGAATACGCCTTTTTCCCAAACATAAGCTGGTATCTCTCTCTATCCAACTATATCTATCTATCTATTAGGGATGTGCAGACGGCTCTGTATTTGTATCTGTATTTGTTGAGGCAGCAAAATTATTTGTATTTGAATAAAAATGGAAAGAGGTTTAAAAATTCTGGTTTTGTTTTTATTACGCGTTTAATTCTAGAAAATTAAAGTGTTACAATAAGTGTTCATGAAGTGTTCCCTTGGGAGCACTTCATTTGTGTCAGTAGTTCAGTTTTATCTCTGGGGAACTCCCCCAACTCCAGGACTGATGTCCAAACTAGGAGATGTGAGTCATGTAGCAGGTGGATGTGACTCCCCTCGTTAAGACCTGCTGATAGACGTCACAGCGGAGCAGAGGAGAGACACTGAGATAGTGATGTAACCGACCTGCACGCTGCTATTTAACGTTTTGTTTTTTCTTCCTGAAAACAAATAATTTTTAAAATATTTGTATGAAACAAATATTCGTAAAAAAAAAACCTACTATTTGTGCTTTGCCGAATAACGTATTTGTATTCGGACACACCCCTACTATCTATATATATAATATATAAACATGTGTTTCTGTAAAGTGATCTGAGGGTGATGATGTGGAGATAAAATATAAGCTGTGAAACATTGTTTAGTTTGATAACCAGCTGCACTGATGGTCTACACAGCGATCTGTAACACGCCAATCAAAGCTGTATTTATAGACGTATTATAGATCAATTACTTTTACATGATTAATTAATTTACACAGGAGTCAACATTTTATTTTGTTTAATACTCTTTTTTATTTCATCCTTAGTTGTGACATTTTGTAAAGTCAGATACAAGCTGTAAACTAATCATTGATTATATCTCTGAGGCGACGGCGGTTTACGGTCCATGTGATGAATTAATGATACAGAAACTGTTTGATTGATTGATTGACAGCTGAAAAGACTGGTGGAGCAGCAGCGAACTGATATGAAAACATCTGGTAAAAGACGTCTTTGTCCATTTATGGCTGATTGTGGGAGTGAAAATGAGCTTGTGCACATGTCTCCAGTAACACAACGTCTGAGATTTATAAAGCTTAACTAGTTTAGTTTAGTTCCTACTCTGAGTGTTAAAAATGGTTAAATAACTTCATGATCACCTTGGATTTTATCCACTGAGCAGCAGTCTGTACAGTATATTGCAGTTTTATTAGACTCAGCATTAATAAATAAGATCAAAAACAGTTAAATACTGTTTAGAGTTTAAAACAGTTGACTGGAAATCACTTGAAATGCAGCTCAGTGTCTCATAGATTCATATTATTCATCGTTAGATTGCAAGAACTGTGTAGTTAATGTTAATCTACAGTTAAATAAAGAACATAATACCAGTTATTATCCTGGAGATGGTTGGTGGTATTGACACTGTCGGCATGTTTCAGATGGATACAACAGAAACATCTTTATCAATCTGACGAAACCCCACACAGAGTTTTATACATCTGGCTGCTGGAATCTAATTTATGTTTCTGGCTTCGGGCCCAGACGGGGAGACGTAACGAAACATTCCTGCTCCTAAAAATCACCGAGAGCATCGAGAGGAAACAACACGCGGTGAGGGAAGACAAACACAGAGTTGTGGAAGGAAGTTAATCAGGTGGAAACCCAGAGGACGAGTTTAGGGCCTCCGTGATGTATGAGAACACAACCTCAGAGCTCAGGGGGGTTCAAAAATGAAAAGTCACGGCCTCCCGCTGCTTCATTAGACGCCACTTTGTCGACTTCTTGTCCTCATCCTGCCGGAAACCAGGGGCAAGACCCGGCAGCAGCAGCAGCAGCAGCAGCAGCAGCCTCGGGCTAAAAATAACCTCCAGCCATAAAGAGACCGATAAATCAGCCGCTGGATACCAGCAGAGGGAGGGACGCGGCCCTGAGGAATCCTGGGTAAAACCCCCGCTGCTGTCACTGATCTGAGGACAGACGACACGTCCAGAGGAGAAACAGGAAGTTGGGCCACAGCGGCGGCCTCTGACGTCAGACTCCAGAGGTCCAAAAATGTTTAAACAACTGGAACTTTTTCTTTGAAGCGGCGCGGCTGAATCCTTCAGACGAGGGTCGAATGGAAACGGATCGCTGTAATAAAGTCGAGGTTAAAAGTTCATTCACCCGTTAAAAATCTCTCACGGTCAAGGTCCATTTAGTTGCTGGAGCTTTCTATCAAATTGCACAATCTTTATCAGAAGATTGAAATGCAGATGTTGAAAATCACGCGTTTCTGAGCTCTTTAAGGTCTTTTCTTGTGCATGTTGTCTTAAATACTGAGATTATTTTCACTAGCTGATCGTTCTGCTGATCAGTTCTCAGATTAATAGATTCATGACGTCTTTTATATCTGATATAAAAGATATTCAGTTCATCAATCAGTGCAGCTGTGATTCTGGTCCCAGTGCTCCCAGTGGGTCCTCCTCTGTGTCCTGAAATAGACATCAGCGTATTTCTGACCACAGAAGCTGGACTCTTGTTTTGTTTCAGAGGGGATATCCTGTCGTCCCCCCCTCCCTCCCCTCACCCCCCCCTCCTCCTCCCCCCCCCCCTCGCCTCATCCTGATAACAGCCGGCCCGCAAGGAACTTTCCATTTCCTCCTCTGATTCTCTCTCTGCTCCATTGTCCTGAAGACCTCCAAAACCGTTTTCAACCTGTTCCTATAAACTGTGTGAACTTTACACGAGACCGCCGCGTGTCAGAGGACGACCGGCTGGAGATCAATAATCAATGATCGATGATCGTCGGCCTCTCGTGATGATCCAGATATTTACACCTGAACAACCTCTTTGTTGTTCTCATGTTCATGTTTCAAGGTTAAAATCTGTCACAAAGAAACTAATATCAGTCAATCAATCAATCAGTCGACTGATCGTTTAAGTCATTGTTTCAAACAAAAACAATATTTGAAGGTTCTCAAATGAAGGAATTCTAAGGCTGCAACTAACATTTATATCATCATTGATTAATCCATCGGTTATTTTTGTGATCGATCACTGTTTCCCAAAGATTACTCATCAATGATTTGTTTTGTTCAGATCTTCAGTTTACCGTCACAGAAGACTAAAGAAACCAGAAAATATTCACATTCAAGAGGCTGAAATCAGAGAATTTCTGTTTTTTTTTTCCTTAAAAAATGACTCAAAACAATTAATCAATTATCAAAATAGTTGGCGACTAATCGATTCATCGACTAATCGATTCATCGACTAATCGTCGTCGTTTTGTCTGATTAACAGTTTATCATCATGAATGATGAAGAAAAGCCTTAAATATTCACATTCAAGAAGCTGAAACCAGAGAACTTTTGGCTTTTTTGCTTAAAAAGTGACTCAAACGATTATTCAGTTATTAATATTTTGCTGATTAACTGATTGATTAACTGATTGATAGTCGCAGCTCTGATTAAAGGTTGAATCGTGCAGGTCAGCAGCTTCCTGGACGTGTTCAAACTGAGACGTCATGAGTCATTTTAAAAAGACGATTTAAACGGCTTTAAAATGATAAATACAATTAGAAGAAGAAGACAAACGAGTGTCTGTCTGTTAGTTTCACACAGGAAACGTGAAGCCGAGCCGCCGCCGCCGCCGCCGCCGCCGCCGCCCGAGTCTCAGGTGTGAAACAAACTCCCACAATCCTCGTCCAACCGTCCAACGTGGAGGCGGAAACTCTCAGCGGGCGGCGACGCCTCCGTCAGCTCAAACATCACCGACAGATGGAAGAAAGCCGTCCTACTCTGACCTTTGACCCCTCCAGAGGGAAATATTGTACTTTCTACTCCACTACATTTATTTGACAGCTTTAGTTACTTTTCAGATGGATAATATTGTTAAATGAACTGATCTACTAACATCTAAATATATCTTCTTCTTCTTCTTCTTCCTCTGTTAAAACTGTTCAAATCTCAGCAGTGAGTCACGTCGCTGCACTTTATAAACGACCTTTTATGACCTTAAAGTTTGAAACTCACATGTTAAGATCTTTAACACACAGTTGAAGTCTTCTTTAACCATTAACATCTGGATATTTTAGTGACGTTTCTTTTGCTTTAAGTCCTTCTGAAAACCTGCTGTGAAGAATAATTTTACTCTATAACTAACAATTATTTCTATTATTCATTAAGTTACAATCTGTTAAAGCCCAGGTTGACGTCTTCAAACAGCTCGTTTAATCTGATCAACAGTCAAAAACAAAAATATATCAGTTTACCATCAAATAAATCTGAGATTTGAGCAGCTGGAACTGGGAAATGTTTGCTATTTTTACTTCAAAGAAAATGATCAGAATAGTTGCAGATTAATTTTCTGCTAATTGGTTAATTGTTTCATCTCTATTTTAATCCACAAACTCGTTAGTGCAGTTTGTGGCCACAATGTGTGAGAACAGTTGAGAGTTAATTAGTGTCAGTGAAGCATTAAACCAGTCAGAGGATGAAATAATGCGACATATGTTCCTGAGCCTCTGATCCGACTTCACTGCTGTATGATGATCTCTAGCTCAGCGGGAGGAAGAGGAGGAGGAGGAGGAGGAGGAGGGAGGAGGAAATAGATCAATCCTGTGTTTGGGCGTCAGTCTGCAGTCAGCTTTAATAGGCTTATATACCGCAGCCTTTCTCTGGATAATGCACTTTGTGGATGCTTTCAATGATCCGACACACACAGACGGATTAGATCTACATCCTCGCTGCGCGCACAGACTCATCATCTTCATCACCAAAAGTTTCACCAAAGTCTGACAAGTTAGTTAGAGCGACGCTAGCAGTTTCCCCCCTGCTGCCAGTCTTTGTGCTAAGCTAAGCTAAGCTAACCACGTCCTGGAGATGAAGCAGGAAGAGACTTTATCATCAGGGGCTGATATGAATCTCTCAGTTTCAGCAGAATATTCACGTTCACTTCACCATAACTGATCTCTGGACATGACTCAACACTATAACTGATGCCTCTTCTGTTAATACACCTTCATAGAGCCGCAACAATTAGTCCATTGACAAAAAAAATGTATTTCTTGACAATCTAGTAAACAAAAATACCAAATATCTGCTGGTTGCAGCTTCTCAAATGTCAAAAATTTGATGCTTTTTTTGTCATAAATGACAGTAAACTGAATATTTTTGGGTTGTGGACTGTTGGTCGGACAAAAAATATTTATTTGAAGACGTCATCTTGGACTGTGGGAAGTTAAAACGGACGTTTTTTAACATTTACCCAAAAAATCTTTGGGTTTTACACATTTGAAGACATCATTGGTCGTAGTAAAACCCCAAAATATTCAGATTTACCATCACATATGATAAAAAAAAAATCATATTTGAGAAGCTAAAACAAGGGAACGACGGGTTAAAGTACAGGTTCCCAGTGTTCCCAGTGTTCCCAGTGTGTTAAAGCAGCAGTCAGGTGTCTGTAATCATTCCTCCTGTTCATACTGGATATTAAAAGATCCTTCAAATGTGTTTTCAATGCATTTAAAAGTCTGTGTGAAGCTTCTATTCAGCTTCAGCAGTCTGAGTTAGTCATATCAAGTGGATATCTGACACATTTACAGTCTTTTTAGCATCAGATTCCCTCTTTGTGTTTTGTTTTAAGAAACACTTGAAAAACTGTGAACTCGTCCTTTAATTTTTCTGTGAATCATCTGATCGATAATAATCCAGCATCCAGGATGGATTTATAAAGGATCCGTGAGTCGTATTTCTGGGTGTGAATCAGTTAACACGTGATGAAAACACATGTTTACGCGGTGAGGTGGCAGTGAAGGCGGCGCGGCAGCCATTGTTGGATCTATTTGAGGTATGTGTGAGTTGTGGATGGCAGCGAGGAGCCGGAGTCCTGCCGGGTGAGATCACCGGCACAAACCGGCTGCTGACATCACACTCTGCCAACACCGGGGGGGGTGGGGGGGGCAAACATCCTGACACAGTCCTGCTCCCACAGATACCGGCGCTGCATTCAAGGAACATGGGAACAACCAGCTCTTTGCAAACTATCACTCACATGTTTCTGTATGTAAAAGCTCAAAGTTTTACAGCAAAAACGACTAAATCCTGCAGGTTACTGAGTCTGAGTCACACTCCTGTGAAACTGGAAGCAAATTCTACATTTTAAAAGGTTTTAAATCGATAACATGCATCAACAGAACATTAATTTACACCAGTTTTGACTAAAGGTTTACGTCACTATTCTCTGCTGTCAGTTTCTGTCATTATAATCTGAATATGTTTTGGTGTCAGACTGGTGTTTACGTCAATCATCGTAATCGTTGCAGCTCTAATCAATTACTTCAACAGCAGTTTATCACAGTTATAGTTCTCTTTATTTTTCTCTCCATTAAATATTGAATGAATCGTTGCAGGACTGCTGGTGACATCAGAGGAAGTCAGTCTGAGAGATGACATCAGCGGTATTTTTCCTAATCAGAAGCTGGATTCTCCCGAGTTTCCCACGAGCAGTGAACGCAGCGGAGAAGCTCCAGGGTCTCGTTTTCCCAAAAGCATCCCAAGACTCAAGACGCTCGGAAAATCTGTCTTTTAGAGAAGACGAAGGAGTGACTCCTGAGAACATCTGAAAGAACCTAAAACATGTTTTATTCAAGTTTTCGTTGTTTTTGACCAGTTTTAAGTCTTTACTTCCATCATGAACACTGACGTTCTTCACTTTAAGTGATGTTTTCTTTCTGTTCATGGTGTGTTTGTGTCGTTTGTGTCACGCTGGACGTTCAGCAGGTCTGATACAGACATGACGACAGAATGACGCACGTTCATGAAACCTACAGGAACTGAATCTGATCTTCAGTAGTAACGTCGGCCTCCAGCAGCAGATCAATCAACCAGTTTAGCCATTTCCAGTCAGCAACATGAAACTATAGAGACTGTAGACTGTTTATAACACTGAAAACTGCATTTTATGTATAAAACATGAACTATGTGAGTAGTTTACAGCTTATAGACTATATATATATATTTAGGAAGCACTGTTAACTTCTATGATTGATTGTTATTATGAAAATATGTCCAGGTTTGATTTTTAACCTCCTGAACCAAATACGACCTGAGATAACCCCAAACACACCTGAGCTAGCTACCCCCCACAAATAAACACAATAACATACAATAATAATATAAATTATGATTAAATGAGAGTGTTTGTACAGCTTCACATCACTGCAGACTGTTCACAGCTGAGTATTAACATGTGTCTCAGGTGATCTGATCACAAGATTATCAATAGTCGTAGATTAAAAGGATGAGTTCCCAGTGTTCCCAGTGTTCCCAGTGTGTTAAACCAGCAGTCAGGTGTCTGTAATCATTCCTCCTGTTCATACTGGATATTATAAGATCCTTCAAATGTGCTTTCAATGCATTTAAAAGTCTCTGTGAAGCTTCTATTCAGCTTCATCAGTCTGAGTTAGTCATATCAGTGGATATCTGACACATTTACAGTCTTTATAGCATCAGATTCCCTCTTTGTGTTTCTATCAGCTTCAGATAAACTTTTAAATACATGTTAACGGTCAGTATGAACAGGAGGAATGATTACAGCAAGAAAAACAAGTTTTAATGTTCATTTGGGCTCCTGAATGTTGGTTTAAGACACTTTGTGAAATTGTGAACTCTTCCTTTAAGTCCGGTCTACATAAACAGAGGTCTGACTGGTCCTTCCTGACTGGACGATGTCTGACGAGGGAAAGTTGAGCTTCACACCTGTTGCCTTATGAAAGAAAGAACATTAAGTGGGTTTAAAGTTCTCTGAAACTTTTATTTTAAGGAATAAAATAAAAAGGAACAAATGGAGGTTAAAATTGGACAACAGCTGCAACTGTTTCATCCAGAAACTCTGAGTCATTTCATCCCGTCAGTCACTTTGGTCCATCGCCTGGTATGTTAGAGAAATACAGCACAACATGAGATAATACTGACGTGCTTACATTTGCATTCTGTTCCTTTTATTATTTCTTCTTAAGTGTCAGAATCAGGGCTGCTGACAAACTTTAGTCCTCATGTCTTTACTGAGAAACACTGCTGAACACCAGATACCGACGTCTAACGAGCAGAAGGCCGTGAAATCTGAAGAAAAGCGATAAAACTGAGATGGTTTGATGGATCCAGCGTCGTGTAGTAAAGGAGAAAGTTTCCTGAACTTTCAGCTGAGTGTTGGTGTGTCTGTTGTTGGTGAAATATTTTAACCTTGGTGTGATGTTTTATGGCTCCAATGAATACAATTAATCCTTTGTTTAAACTGGCAGCTGTTAGTTCATTCATTTAAAAACCACCTTCATATCACAGGAGGAGACCTGGTGATCAGAGGTGGAAGTAACTAAGTACATTTACTCAAGTACCGCACTTCAGTATAATTTTAAGGTACTTGTACTTGTAGTTGAATAACATTAATCTCTCCCGTTAATCATCTCGCGACCCCTCAGATTCATCCGGTGTGTTTTTAAAGTAAATTAAGGGACAAAACTCTTTACACACAACTTAAAACTTTCACTTCTTTCTACTTTTACTGAAGCCGGATCTACTTTTGGAGACACATGTCATGAAAACTGTTGGGAGAATTTAAACCCTGCTGACCTCTGACCTCCTCAGTGGAGAGGAGAGACGGTGGAAAACTGGAGGAAAGCAGAGGGAGTAAAAGTTGGCAGCAGAAGAAGAAGCGACTCCGGTTTCCTCTCAGCCAGCCAGCCGGTGGCCGGTGGCCGCCATGACCTCGGCTGTTACCTGGCTCTCCAGCCGGTAACCGGTCTCCAGACTACCGGCTGAAACGTGCTACGGGTGTGTGTGTATGTGGGGTGGGGTAGGGTGGGGGGGGGTCATTGTTGTCCCCTTTTATGTGTGTTTTTCTTACCGTAAACCCGGAGCCACCCTTGCTGCTGGGACACGGTGTCCACCAGGGGATCCAGGAGGCTCAGCCCGCCGTGAAGAGACTCCACGTCGCCGGCCACCGAGTCCGTCTCCATGTCCGAGCGGTTACCAGAAAAAAACTTGTTCTGTTTAAAAGTAACGTTATCCCTCCAGAAGTGACCGTTAGGCGGATAAACGGGAGTGTAAGTGTTTATAGGACCGGGGGAAACGCGTTAAAAGTCGGTGTTTTAATCCGTCACGGGAGAGTTTTGTCGCTTTGACCGCCCAGTTGCTCCGAGCTAGCCGTTAGCTGAGGCAGCAGCAGCCGGCGGCGGCGGTCCGGCAGCCCGGCTGGCTCTCCCTCATTGTTCCGCTCTTCCAGGTGAGCTTTCCGGGGTTCAAACTTCCAACAAGCCGGCGTCCGGGAGAAGCGGAGAGTCCCTTTTAAACTCCTGTCCCGCGGGGGAAATGTCCGCTCAGAAGCCGCTGTTAAGCCCACTGAGAGCCGCTGGAAGTGAGCGGACTCACGCTGTCTCCGCCGCTCCGGCTGGCTGCCCCGCACTCTGCCGGGCACGAGCCTGACACCGGGCGCGCTCCTGCGGGAGAAGACGGCACGAGAGCGCGCAGGAAAGTCTGAGTGAAGGACAGTGATAGAAAGTAACTAAGTACATTTACTCAAGTACTGCACTTCAGTACAATTATAAAGTACTTGTACTTTACTTGAGTATTTCCATGTGATGCTACTTTCTACATTTCAGAGGGAAATACATTTCACTACATTTATTTAACAGCTTTAGTTACTTTTCAGATGAAGATTTGACACAATGGATAATATAACAAGCTTTTAAAATACAACACATTGTTAAAGATGAAACCAGTGGTTTTTACATCGCTGAACTGGTACTTTTACTGAAGTACTTCTTCTTCCACTTCCATGTGCTGCAACGTCACCGGCTCGAGTCTGTCTGGAGTTACATGTCAATCACCAAGTCTCTCAAATTAAGTAGATTTTAAGTTTCCCCTTAATTGAAACACTCATTTGAAATATTTGACTCTTGCATTAATTATAATTAATCATATATTCGTATTCAGGTCTATCCTAGATGTGGGCTAAACTACTGGACTGTAATATATAAAAGGTTTATATTAAGGGTTTTTAAGGGTGTAAAAAAAACATCACATTAGAGGAACACCTTCATTTCTACCTTAAAGGAGCTATTTTTTTTAATCTAGAGGAATCAACCCAAATGTGTCATGAATGAAAGGTTAAATTAATATAATCATATATTAAGGAGTTTAAATTGTTTATTTCCACAATTTAAAGTTATTGAATATGTAAGTAAAGTACAAGTACCTCAAACCTGTACTTAAATACAGTACTTGAGTAAATGTACTTAGTTACTTTCCACCACTGATTATAAAGTATCCATCAGTGGAATAATCAGTCAATTAATTGAAAATGTATCTGTAACACTTTTAGTTGTTGATTGATTAACTGATTAGTTTGATCAAGTAAAAAATTGATCAGTTCTCTGGTTCCAGTTTGTCCAGTAGCTCAGATGTTCTTGTTTTCTGTTTTATATCATTATAAACTGAACATCTTTGGGTTTTTCATAGACTAAAAAAAATAATTGATTAATTTAAAAAAAAAAATTAAATAACTGACAGAAATTCTAATTAAAAATTATTATTTGCTGCAAAACTATGAAGAAAAAATATTAAGATACAAAGTGAAAATGTCGAGATATTAAGTCGTAATTTTGACTTTTTCAGTAAAATTATTAAGAAACAAAATAAAAATAAAATGAGATCATAAGTCAAAGTTATGACTTATCCAAAAGCAGACTTTAAAAAAAAACTAAACTATGAGAGTAAACCAACATTAAGTTTCTCTCAGTAGAGTATTAGAGGTAGTTGGACAATTTTATGAGGCAATAAATAAAAAATTAATGTGAAAAAAATGTGATAAAACAAGAAAAAAAGTGAATTATCATAATACTTCAAAATCAACACTATGAGCTAATAAGTCAAAATTATGTCACAATTTTAACTTATTTTATAATTTTGACTTTGTTGATCTCATGTTATGTCTCCATGTTATTTCCTATAATTATGATTTTAAAAAATATTTTTTAAACATCATTCAGTCAGTCTTCCTCCAGTCATGGAGGGAAGTAAAAGTTTTATCATCGTCATATTTACAATATAAACCAACATTTTCTGACTTCTGGATGAACAGAAAGAGAAATAAAGCTGCAGGTATTAAAACTAACTTCCTGTTTTCCTCCCAGACTTCCTTCTTCTCTTCCTCTCCCGTTTATTTGTTCTGTTTAGAAAAAGTCAGCGTTCGTTTGTTTATTTTAACTTTCCAACATTTTAAACTTGTGTGATTTTCTGTGTGAAGCTCGTGATCAGACGTCTTCATCTGTAGTGGAACAAATATTTATGAGGATAAAGCAAACAGCTGTTTCACAGCTGGATGTGCTTGTTTACTTCTGTTTGGAGTCTCCTGCCTGTCAGAGAGACTCTGCCTCCACCTGCTGCTCACTGCAGGAAGGACACACAAGAAACAAATCAATAGATATGACAAAATAATGCATCTATTTATCAATCAATCAAACTCTAGTTGTAGAGCAGCTTTACCTTTGACTGCTTCACAGATGATTGATGAGCTGATAATAAGAGAACAAATGTAAACAGTAAAACAATCTGAGACTAATGCACACGAGAAACAATGACATACAAATAATAAAGACATTGTGAAAATGTTATAGATTAAAATAAATTTTTAAAAAAAGATAAAACAGAATG
This sequence comes from Thunnus albacares, assembly GCF_914725855.1. NCBI lineage: Eukaryota > Metazoa > Chordata > Actinopteri > Scombriformes > Scombridae > Thunnus > Thunnus albacares. The sequence goes on along the minus strand of NC_058117.1, from coordinate 31,867,330 downwards.
AAATAAAACTAGATTTAAAATAATAATAATAATAATAATAATAATAATAATAGATAGATAGATAGATAGATAGATAGATAGATAGATAGATAGATAGATAGATAGATAGATAAAAAAACGAAGACAAATAAAATTGATAAGATGGAAAATAAATAAAATAAAATTTTACCATATGAATACAATAAAAAAAATTGATAAAATACAGACAGAATAAGTGTTTTTTCCTCTCTTTATTTCTCTTGTTATGTATATGTTGTGGTTTTAATAGTGTTCCTGTATGTAAACACACACACACACACACACACACACACACACACACACACACACACACACATACATATATATATATATATATAGAGAGAGAGAGAGAGAGAGAGAGAGAGAGTTTACAGTACAGTCATTCAAACAGCAGAACAGACAACTTGAGCATCAGGTTGGTATCCATGGCAGCGCCCTCCAGTGGTTTGCCTCCTACCCAGCAGACACGTCATTCTCTGTCAAAATTGGAAACCTCTTCTCCTCGTCTGCTCGTCATCACCTGCGGAGTCCCTCAAGGCTCCATCTGAGGGCCCATCCTATTCATCTTATACATGCTCCCTCTTGGCTCCATCTTCAATAAGCATAATATCTCCTATCACTGCTACACAGATGATACACAGTTATACTCCCATTAGAACCTGGTGATGACAATAATAACACAGTTAGGTCCCTTCTTGACTGCGTCCTGGATATACAAAATTGGATGGCACAAAACTATCTTCAGTTAAATGCTAGTGAGACTGAAGTGGTTTTATTTGGTCCCTCTGACTCCAGTGGGGGTATAGCTAATCTCTTAGGGCCCCTGGCCCCTTATCTTCATTCTCATGCCAGAAATCTCGGTGTTATTTTTGATTCAGCTCTAAAATTTGATAAACAAATTAATTCTGTTGTCAAAGGTTGTTATTTCCACCTATGAAACACTGACAAATTGAAACCACTCCTCTCATTCAACGACTTGAAGACTGTCACAACCGCTCTGATTTCCTCCCGTCTGGACTACTGTGATGTCCTTTATCTGGCTGTTAGCCAGTCTTCTCTGTCTCGCTTGCAACTAGTGCAGAACGCTGCTGCTCGGATAATAACTGGCACAAGGAAGAGAGACAGCATCACACCTGTACTGGCCTCCCTGCACTGGTTACCAGTCAAGTATAGGACTGAGTTTAAGGTCCTTTTATTTGTTTTTAAGGCTCTACATGGCCTGGCGCCCCGGTACATCTCAGAGCTCATCTGCCTCCTTCACAACACCAGATCTCTGAGATCCTCTGGCCAACTGTTGCTCGCTGTCCCTCGATCGCGACTGAGGGGTGACGGTGCATTTGCTGTAGCTGCCCCAAAACTTTGGAACAGCTGACCTCTTGGAATGAAGTGTTCCTCTTCCCGAGACACTTTTAAGGCCAAACTAAAGACTCACTTGTTCATTCAGGCCTTTGACTGTCGTTAAAACCCAGTGTTCTACTATTATTTGTTTTCTATTTGTTCTTGTTTCTTGTTTGCTGTTACCCTGTCATGTTGTTTTAATTTATTCCTGATATCTTATTGTACAGCACTTTGGTCAACTGTGGTTGTTTTTAAATGTGCTTTATAAATGAATTTGATTTGATTTGATTTGATTTTGATAGAAGTACAACAAACATTATACAGAATTCAAATGATGGCTCTTACAGTAATTTTTTTATGGGTATCAAATGAAATGAGATGGCAGATAAGATTGCAAAGTGAAAAATGATCACAATGATTTGGCAGTTAGACAGAAATCAATCATTATTAAACACAGATTGAAGGAAAGAAATGAGAGGAAGAGATGAAAGGATGATGGAACGAAGTGTGCAGGAGATGAGACACACCGGACTAAACAGTACATTATTCAGAATAAGTGAATATAATACAGGCAGATGTGATTAATGTGGGAAAGAAGAAAAAGTAAAACATGTTATGTTACACTGTCAGAAAGAATCTGATTCAAAACCTCAGACAGATAAAAGTACACTTTGATCTAATAGATATTCTACAAGAGAAATGAGTGTTATTAAATCCTATTTCAGTGTCTTAGAATAACGAGCAGATATGACGTTTTTTAATGAATTTTGTAAATAGTCCTCACTCCAAACCAGCTGGTGGCGGAAATGCACCAATACGTTGTTTGCCAACCGCCAATAAACCTGTAAGAAGAAGAAGATTAAGAAGATGTCAGAGCTACAGCTGTTACGGACTCTGGTCACCGAGAAGTTAACGGCGGCGGCGGAGGAGATCCTCGCGCTGCTGGAGCGAGTGATGCTGGAGCGCGAGGAGGAGTTGATCCGCCGGTACAGAGCCGCCGACATGACGCTGAGTCCGGCCACAGATCCTCCGCTGAGCCGCGGGGGACACACAGGTCCGGTTTCCTCTGACAGCTTTAAAGGAGCAGTCTGGAGTTTTTTCTGTATTTTTCTTCATGTTTGGATCTAAACCAACAATGAACTGATCTACTAACAAGTATCGTGGGTGCATCAAAGTCTGATATATCTTATTCCTCCGTTGTTGTTCCAAAAACTATTAAAAACACGTCAGTGAGTCACAGCGCTGCACTGGGTGACATGTTCCTTCATCATGAAGAGTTTGGCCACGTTAGTTTGTTAAGAAACGGCTCCAGAGACTAATAACAGTGATGCAGGAGACAGGTGTAGGAGCTCCGTTTTGGATTGACGAACAAAGATTTCACGACATTTCTCTCACGATTGTCAACTTCCTGTTATGTCACTTTTTAAGGGACCTTTACTGAACCAGACTATTACCTGATATCAGACAGAATTATCAACTCGCTACACTCTGCAGGGGTGGGGGTGGGGGTGGGGAGATTAGATCCAATCACCATTAAACGTTCTGGCTGGTGGTGACATGGTGGGTTATGTAATACCAGGTGGGCTGTGTTTGGTTTTGGCTCGTCCGTTTTTAACTTGGCGGCCGGGTCATAAACTTACTCATTTTACAGCTAAACAGTAAACTATGTTTCTGAAAACAGTTGAGGTGACAACAAGGGCAATGCAGAGACAGAATCTTGATTAATATTTAATCAGTACTGCCTAGTTTTACTCCTTGTTTCTGGCGCACAGTTTGACAACAGCGTTAGTGCCGCCTGTGGCGCTGATTGGATTGATTGCTTTTTCAACCGAGAAACTGCTGTTTCATGTTATGATGCCAGACAAATCAGTCAACTTGGCGGTGAATTCAAAGGTCTGGACCCAGGCAAGGACCTTTACTGAACCAGACTTTCTCCTTCTGCAGGCTCTCAGCAGCTTGACGGTGGTGAACTCCAGGAGCAGCTTCCACTTCAGCAGCATGACGAGCAGCCGGAGCTTCCCGCCATCAAACAGGAGCAGGATGGGGAGGAGAAGGAGTGGACCAGTCCTGGAGTCCAGGATGAAGCTCCTCAGATGGAGTTCATCTACAGCCTGCAGTGTAAAAGTGAGCAGCCTCAGGTTGACTGTGCACCCTCTGAGGAGGCCCTGAAGGTGGAGCTGAGGGACGGTGATGTCCTGCCGAGCACCTCCTCCGAGTTGACTGTTGCCCCGCCGCTGCAGTGGGACCTCCCAGCAGACCCTCCTGCTGCTGCTGCCACTCAGAGCGAAGATGCAGGTGGAAACACCACGTCTCGATCCTGTAAAGTGTGCGGCATGGTGTTCAGCTACCGCGGCTCGCTGATGAACCACGTAGGGGTCCACGCAGACGACGAGCACTGCCTCTGCGGCGTGTGCGGCAAACTGCTGCCGGACAGAGAGAGTCTGCTGCAGCACCTGCAGACACACGTCAAGATCCACGTCTGCCAGGTCTGCGGCAAAACCTTCCGGCGGCACGTGGAGCTGGCGGTGCACACGCGCTGCCACACGGGCGAGAAGCCGTTCAGCTGCAAAGTTTGCGGGAAATGCTTTAGCCGCAAAGGCAACATGGAGATCCACATGAGGACACACACAGGTGAGAAGCCGTACCGCTGCGGTGTCTGCGGGAAGTGCTTCAACATCACCTCGTCCATGATCCGCCACTCCAGGACGCACTCCGGAGAGAAGCCGTATACCTGCAACTTCTGCTTCAAAGGCTTCACCAACAGCTCGGACATGAAGATTCATATGAGGACACACACGGGCGAGAAGCCGTACACCTGCCTTGTCTGCGGCAAGGGCTTCCCGCTCAGCACACCGCTCAAATACCACATGAAGCGCCACACGGAGGAGCTGCTCCAGCGACGTGTACACACTGCAACGCCACATGAAGACTCACAAAGAGAAAGCTTCCTGATGAAACACAGCAGATAATTTGAACCTGGAGCCTCGAGTTTGATTTTTATTCCCAGCTGTTTGTCTGTGACTCGAGACTCTGTGAAATCCTGTGAAATGGTCACATGAGTAAATCACTGAACATAAAATTAATAATAAAATAAATGATTGTTGATAATCTTTAAAGTACTGGCTGTATACTGTTATGTATTGTACATTTAATTAAACATCTATGGACAATCAACCACCTTGCTACCTTAAGAATTACCATACTATATTTTCTATTAGGCCACCTTCATCTGAGCTCAGTCCATCATAATACCCTTTCTTGTGCTCATGGCCCATGGCCCTATACCATGGCTTTAGCAGCTTTAGAGCAGCAGTATGGTCAGCCATATCACCTTACACTGGGAGAAATACAGGCTATCTGGAACCTTCCCAAAGTTCCCCCTGGTAATGCAAATACTTTCCATAAATTTGCATCAAGAGTGAGATCTATGGTGGGTATGTTACAGTCTCAGGCAAGACGGGCAGCAGAGCTTGCCTGCAAATCACACGTTCAATGTTTGTTAAGAAAATTACCAGCTGAATTGGAAGCCAACTATGCAAGTGATGCTCATTTGGTTCACCCAAATGCTCATTATACTTTAGTAGACTTCTCATTATGGCTCTAAGGAGAAGCAGAGTGCCAAGCAGTGGCAGGTCAGGTTGCAAACGTCCAAATGGGCACCTCTCAATTCCCATGAACAGAGTACAGTCAAAGATCAAAGTTTTCCCCATCATCAAGCTACCATACTCCATGGTGCCAATGCCAAAGCAGCCAGAGGCAAATTTGTCCGAGACCAGACCTAAATTCAAAGTTTCATGTTCCTACTGCCAGTGTCCTGATCAGTTCATGACTAATTATGAAAGACTGAAAAATTAAGTACAGTGAAAGTGGCAAAATGGATTTAAGAGCAAGGAAGATGCTGAAGATGTTCACAAGCTACTACATCTTAAGTGCTATACATGAATCCTCAAAATAAGTCCCCAAAGTCCCACTTAAAGTAGTCAAACTGAGTAATAAGAATCATACCCTTGAGAACTATGTGATCCTGGACGATGGCTCCTGAACACACCATCTTACTGCCTTCAGCCGCTGAGTACCTTGGTTTAGACGGAGCGGCTGAGAAACTTGACCTGCGCACAGTAAGTCAAGAGCCAGAGGCCATGCAGGGTAGGTCAGTCACCAAAAAATTGCTGCAGCATTAAATTCAGAGAGAACATATACTACAGAAGGGGCATTTACATCTCACTGGTGGGGCAGACTTACCCTATCAACAGGCCTGAGCAATGCTTTCTCCATCTGCACGATGTGCCTTGAATGCCTTTTCCAATGTACGACCTTAGATCCTCTTTGGGACTGATAATCCCCACCTCATTACTCCTGTCAAACCCATTCATCTCCTGTTTGGTTCAAAGAGGGCACCTGCAGCAGTAAACACTACACTTGACTGGGCACTCTAAGGGCCTGCTGGAGTGCCCAGTCCCGTGGTACGACATGATACGACACCGGTAAGTTTGTTTGAAATGATAAATGATTCTGCCTTTTTTAAAAATTTTTTAGATGACTTATTGTTTATATCCTTTGAGTTATGTCCACATGCTATGCACCCTAATTTAATGTGTGTATCAGACTTTCTAACAGATCGTGATGTATTGTTTTAGAGGGTTAGGGTTAAAGTGATATATGTGCACACATACCAACCATATATCACAGATAAGACCCACAGTGAGGTCAAACCCGTAGGAAGACGTTCTGGGGTAAACTGAAAGAGGCTTATTTCAGTTAATCAAGACTGGCGGTGAATCTGTGTCTATTGGGAAGAAGGAGGTTCTGTTATGTTTATGGCTTCAGAGACCAAGGCACTGATTTACAGATTGTGTACACATGGTGAAATACTTTCTGAATTTTCACCACTGAAGTATGTGTTCTATGTATTCTATCTTCACTTTATCTTATGTTTATCAATATTATCAAGTGGGTTTCATTTTCCATCTTATGTACATTTACATGTTTTTATGTTCATTTTATATCTTTTATTTATGTGAAGCACTTGGTGCAAGTAATTTCTTTTGTTCAACCCATTTGGATGAGTGGGTTGAACAAGCCAAACCCAACCGAGCTCTGATCTGTCGTGACTCAGCATTTGTTCTATACAGCCTAAAGCTACTGTAGGTACATCCAGTAATCACCAAGACCTACTATTTGATATAATGGAAATACATTCACAAGTAATAAAACAAGGCACTGTGGTCACATTCATTTGGGTTCCTGCACACACGGACATTATTGGTAATGAAAGAGTGGACAAACTAGCCAAACAAGCTGTAAAAAAAGAAAACAGACACCCCAATTAAACTTTCAAAATCAGAGGGAAAGGGTATTATAAGGAAAAATCAGTAAAGAGTGGCAGCAGCACTGGGATCAGGAGATAAGAGGAAGGCAAAGACATGCAATACAAAATAAAGCTGGCATGGAGAGAAACGGGAGGAAATAGAAAAGAGAAGGAAATAATGACCAGACTAAGAATAGGACAGTAACCTGAACGGGACTCTCCACATTATAGGGAAGCATCCAAATGGACTTTGTGAGTTGTCAGGTACCAGAAACAGTAGAACATATACTTGTTAACTGCAGGAAATACACCTCAGAGAGAAAAGACATAATGGAGGGAACGAGGAGATCATGGCCGACAAGAGCAGGTCTGAAGGGCAGACCGGAGTGTGGTGAGAGTGGTGGGGCAGGAAGTGTCTGCTCAAATTTCTTAGGAGAACATGATTGATATGACAAATCTGACAAATCAGACACTGTAGGAGTTGACTGACTCCGGAAGACAGCTGTAATGTAACACCAAGGACACAAGCTGCTGTAAACCCCGAAGAAGAAGAAGAAGAAGAAGAAGAAGAAGAAGAAGAAGAAGAAGAAGAAGAAGAAGAAGAAGAAGTCAATCCACATTGGTGACCCAGGACAATAAAAAAAAATGTTAAAGAAGTGTTGACAAGATTTAAGCTAAATATAGACTATACCTTTGTTTTTTGCAATTTAGATAGAGAAACAATATTTCATTTGTTTTTTCACTGTGATCATTCAAATTTATTTTGGATAATTTTATTTATTTCAGATATGCAAGACTTTATAAATAGAAAAATAGGTACTAATGTACAGATTAATGTATTTGATGCAATGTTATATTTTATGTTCTATATAACTCAGCTTCTGATCATTCTTGGTAAATTCTACATCCACAAAGCAAAACGTTCTGGTTCTAAACCTGCTTTTATCAGTTTGTTGTTGAACTCAATCAATATGGCACCTTAATCGAAAATGTGAAAAACAAAAAAGCTACAAAGACTTTCAATATTTTAAGAAAGTATATTTTATTTGAACTCTGAAAGGACTTAACATGAATGGACTTTGGTCTCCTCTGGTTTGGACAAAGTTGCTTTTATTGTTTTTGTATGACAATTGTTTTATACCTCTTTGTTGTGACGCAAAGTGACGTCCAAACAAATACTGAGGTTATGTGCATGTTTTTACTGATGGATCAAAAGACCCAGCTACAGACAGTTACCGTCCCAAGTCACAAAATTGAATATTTAAATGCACTTCTAATTTCTTAGCTGTGTACACAGTAGAGTTGTATGACATTTTTATGGCTTTAGAATGGATTGAACAATACAGACCAAACAAAGTCCTTGTTTGCAGTGATTCTGTATTTGCACTCTCTAGTCTTAAGTCGAATATGTCCAATACTCGTCAGGATTTGTTATTCAAAATAATGTCGGTTCACTCCAGAGCCACAAGGCGCTGAGATCATACTCTTATGGGTTCTGGTTCACATAGGTATCAGAGGAAATGAAAAAGTACACAAACATGGACATCTGTATCAAACTATCCAAACCAGAGGGAAAGGCCATTGTATGGAAAAATATCAACAGAGAATGGCAATAGCATTAGGATCAGGAGACAAGGGGGAGACATTTGCATTCAATTCAAAATAAAGTAGACAATGTAAAATACAGGGGAGGAAACATGAGAGAAGAGTAATATCAAGACTAAGAACAGGACACAGCAACCAGCACAGCAACCTTCACAGCACAACCATCCAGCCGGTCTCTGTGAGCAGCGTCATGCACCAGAAACTGTAGAAACATGTTATCGCCAACTGCAATAGATATATTTCAGGAATGGAGGACATGATGGAGGAAATGCAAAGGTTAGGGCTGAGCAAGAGAATTAAAGAACACACTGGAGTAGGATGCAAGTAAACAGGGCGGAAGATGCTTCATCAACTGCCTGCAGGAAACAGGACCGATGGAAAAAGTTTAATAGTCCAGACGTTGTAGGAGCTCAGTCACTCCAGCAGATGGCAGTAATGTAACTACATGGATAGCAGCTGCCGTTAAACATCACTGAAGAAGAAGAAGAAGAAGTGACGCCCTCTGACCTTTGTCATGTGATACTGTAGCGTCCAAACTTGTAGTGTTGCTGTTGTGTGAGGACTCCAGGTGAGTCTTGAAGTTGTGAAAATGATTAAATAAATAAAAAAAAATCTCCACATTTGCTTCCGAACAATGCGCAGTTTGTCATTTTTACATTACGTCGCACGATATTGCCTTATATTATGTTATCACATGAAGCAATCTAAGCTAGTTAGCTAGCTAGCCGGCTAACAAGTAGGCAGCATGCTACACGCAAGATAACTCCTTAATTACGACCATTACATTAAATGTGTTCTGTAGAGATTTGACTGTTGACTCTGTTATATTAGATATTCTTTACAGTCAATATAAAGCTACGTGTGATATGCGAACCAGACCAAGCTAACACCACGTTAGCTTACTTTTGCAGGCCAAACGTCCATGTTAGCTTCCTTGTAGCTTGTGTCATGAGTTGTTAACTGTTGTATGTTCTTGAACATGCTTCATTCAGGCTGTGGTATATTTTCATCCAACAAGCAGACACAGCTGATAAAAGTCGCCTTAATATTTCGTTATGAGATGATAACTTGTAATGTTTAAATTGGTTAAAATGTTATGCATGTTTTTTTTTTAATGTAATGTTAATTTTGGGTGCTTACAGTAGGCTAAGATGCCTTCCAAAAGGACCAGACTACAAGAAACAGAGAAAGAGCTGAGGGAGGCAGCTATCGCAACTTTGCAGAGCTGGATTCAGACTGCCAGCAGACCAGCAGGTGAAGCATCATCATAGAAATGTCAAGCAACCATTTAATATATAATTAATTTAATGTGAAGCAGGTCTGTTTTCTCAGAAGCATATTTTAAAAAGTTGGAAGTAGACTAATTAATTTCAATCAGTGGTGACATTACGCTGTGCATAGTATTGTGAATGAGTTTCATCTTCCTAACCCCAAAAGATCCAGTTATAACTCAAATGATTAGAATTCTTGAACTGACAAAGTGTATATAAGGTACTTGCTATTTTAAACAGTAGGTCATGCACAAGCAATTTCAATGGAAAATACTGCCGGCAATGATATTCTTAATTCTGATTCTAATAATTCAATGTAAGATGAGCCACAAAGCTCCAGACCAGAGAGAGAAGGAGAACATGCTGAGCATCACGACACACATCAGACAGGTACACATGTGGGTGGTAACGGCCCAGTGATTTAATATAAATGGGCCGTATCAGTAAGAGTAGGATAAAGAGAAGGATAGAGGCTGTTAACACTTGGTTTTAAAATGCATTTCAGTGATCCAGCTGAGACACATGATGCGTCTCCGAGGTGTCCAGCTGACCACTTGTGTTCAGATTTTCTACATCATAAGAGCCCTGCACGCAGTTATTATGTCAGTCTGTCGCCAGATAAGGGCCAGATTTGTTTTGCACGGGCTAGCTAAGAAAACAAAAATGTTCCAGAGTCTGAAATGAACACCCGCCAAACACAGGTAGATTTTCTGCAAATATTGATTTACTTCAAGTTTCTGCTGTTTACTCAACAAGTTAACTGATAAATAAAGACTGTTGATGGCATCCTTACTTTACTTTTGCACAGTTTAAGGGTTGACGACCAAAGATTTAAGCATGTTTGTCTCGACTTTCCTCTCAGACTGTCTGACTTTACTGAACCAGACTTTCTCCTCCTGCAGCCTCTCAGCAGCTTGACGGCGGTGAACTCCAGGAGCAGCTTCCACTGCAGCAGCCTGACGAGCAGCCGGAGCCTCCCGCCGTCGAACAGAGGGAGGAGGAGGACGACGAGGATGAGGATGAGGAGGACGACGAGGATGAGGATGAGGAGGAGGAGGAGGAGGAGGAGGAGGAGGAGGAGGAGGTGTGGACCGGTCCTGGAGTCCAGGATGAAGCTCCTCAGATGGAGTTCATCTACAGCCTGCAGTGTAAGAGTGAGCAGCCTCAGGTTGACTGCGCGACCTCTGAGGAGGCCCTGAAGGACGATGACGTCCTGCCGAGCACCTCCTCCGAGCTGACCGATGCGCCGCCGCCGCCACAGTCTGACCTCCCAGCAGACCCTCCTGCTGCCGCCGCCGCCGCTCAGAGAAAAGACGCAGGTGGAAACACCACGTCTCGATCCTGTAAAGTGTGCGGCATGATGTTCAGCTACCGCGGCTCGCTGATGAACCACGTGGAGGTCCACGCAGACGACGAGCACTGCCTCTGCGGCGTGTGCGGCAAACTGCTGCCGGACAGAGAGAGTCTGCTGCAGCACCTGCAGACACACGTCAAGATCCACGTCTGCCAGGTCTGCGGCAAAACCTTCTGGCGGCACGTGGAGCTGGCGGTGCACACGCGCTGCCACACGGGCGAGAAGCCGTTCAGCTGCAAAGTTTGCGCCAAGAGCTTCAACCGCAAAGGCAACATGGAGATCCACATGAGGACGCACACGGGCGAGAAGCCGTACACCTGCCCCGTCTGCGGGAAGGGCTTCAACATCACCTCGTCCATGATCCGCCACTCCAGGACGCACTCCGGAGAGAAGCCGTATACCTGCAACTTCTGCTTCAAAGGCTTCACCAACAGCTCGGACATGAAGATTCATATGAGGATGCACACGGGCGAGAAGCCGTTCCGCTGCAGAGTCTGTGACAAGAGCTTCAGCCGCAAAGACAACATGGAGATCCACATGAGGACGCACACGGGCGAGAAGCCGTACACCTGCCCCGTCTGCGGCAAAGGGTTCCCGCTCAGCACGCCGCTCAAAAACCACATGAAGCGCCACACGGAGGAGCGGCCGCGCTGCAGCGTGTGCAGCCGCGGCTTCAGAGACGTGTACACGCTGCGGCGCCACATGAAGGCTCACGAAGAGAAAACGTCCTGATGAAACACGGTGGATGAACCTGCTGAAGCCTCGAGTTTGTCTGAGACTCGAGACCTTCAGAAATCCTTAAATCATGGTCACATGATGTTTCCGTTCTCCACCCTCGACTCCAAAAAAAAAGGATGTGATGTCAAGTTTCTGATGCGGGTAATAAATAAATATTGATCAGAACGTTCACAAACTTTAAACAATGTGAGAGTGACGCCACGGTTTGTAGCCGTGTTTCTATTGGCTGGACGAGCACTGAAACAGGAAACATCATGTTGCCGCACCTTTTAATCTAAATAAAGCCCCTTTCACACACACGCAGTCCATCCCTGAAATGTTCCTGAACATTTCCTGCATGGCGTCGTGTGTGTGTGTGTGAACGAGGGGCAGCGATCGATATTCAGGGAAATCTGTACCGCCGATTTTCCTGCCTCAAGACATTGAGAAACATTCCAGGGAAAACGCCGGTACGGCTGCGTCGTGAACGAACGCAGTAACGTTGCAGGGAAGAGCACGTAAAGGGTGACGTCTGTCTGACGAGCGAGCGAACCAATCACAAGACTCTCGCCGACGCTTCGGCTGCTGATTCGATAACTAACGAGTTCTCTCGTTTGGACTCTGGACTGTGTTGCGTCACCGCCATCTGCTGGACTGTCCCACCTGCTCCTGTGTTGTTGATGTTATGTGTGAAAAGGCCAAAGACAGAAATGTTCCTGAATGTAGCTGCAGGTGTGAATAGTGAAAAATCACCAGCGGTGCCTTAATGGTTATCCCAGTACTTTACTGGGAACTATGTGTGAAAGAGACTGAATCTGATTGGCTGAGAGACCTGCAAACATGCACCTTAACTACAGCACGTCCTGCTGTACGACAGGTTTGATTCACAAAAGCTTTGATTCTATATTTTTTATTGAGATACTGAGATGAAGTTATGATTAAGAGCTTTTTATTAAATTAAGAGTTGTTGCTTAGCAACATCAACGAAAGACAAGGGCTGGGCCCTGATCTCCATACGTAGATAACTGGGTTATCCAAATTAAAACGAGAGCTGCAATTAACAGATATTTTCTCAATTAATTTCATTTGATCTATAAAATGTTGATCAGTGTTTCATAAAGATGATGTCATCACATGTTTACTGTCAGAGAGACGAAAGAAACCAGAAAATATTCACATTAAGAAGCTGAAATCAGAGAATTTGCACTTTTTTTTTTCTTACAAAATGACTCCAAACGATTAATCGATCATCAAAATAGTTGGTTGATTAATCGATTAATCGTTGCAGCTCTGATTAGAACGTTGATGGTTTTGACCATCTGGATCTGTTGTCAGCTGACCATGAATCTGTTGCCCCAGTGCATGCTGGGAGGGTCCCCGACACACCCGCCTCATTTAACAGCAGGAGGGCTGCTGGTCGATTAGTTGGTCCAGATTCTCATCACTAAACAGCAGTCACATGATCAGCTCGTAGCCAATCGTATAATTTTAGCTTATTTTAGCCTGATAGCAACATGTTAGCTTGGATTAGTCAGACCACATCTGAACGGGTTCCTGGTTGAAACCGTGATCATCAGCATTCATGTGATTGGCTGAGAGCTGATCATGTGACTGACTGCTGTTAAATGAGGTAGGTGTGTCTCGGGGAACCCTCCCAGCATGCACTTGGGGGCAACAGATTCATGATTCATGTGTTGTTCCATCCCCTCTGAGGGCTGCAGATTACCCAGTGTGCATTGCTGTTTCTCGTCATTACCGCCGTGACATCACCGAGCTGATGAAACAGATGTTTGTTGTCTTTTATACTGTAAATACTTAAACTGGAACTTTCCCAACACACTCGTAACGTCTGTTCAGTTTCCATCACCGTGCTGTTATTATATATTATTATATAGAACAGAAATATTTTTATTATCTGAGAATTTCTTTTTCACAAAAGTACATTTTATAACAGAAAACCTTTATTTAAGTTTTTTTTTTATAAATGAAATGCAACAATACAAACTATTCAGCACTCTGCAAACCCCAAAGCCTTAAAAACTCTTAAAAACTCTTAATATGTGTAAATTGTAAAATTGTCTGAACTGCTGAACCTTTTCTTTCATGATGTCATTTATTTACCCTCTGACCCCTGGCATATGTGTCTGTTGATGTTTATTATTGTTAAGTTTTGCAATAAATATAATTCTTTTTTTAAAAACTGATGTTTGTGATTGAAACAAATGAACGTCTGATCAAACGATCGACAACATCCAGACAATCAGGTGGAAACTCAGTATATAATCAATATATAATTACTTCACTAGAACATTAAATTCTCTGTTTATTTACATCGAAATGTTTAGTTCTTATTTGGCAAATAGATGTTTGACAGAAAGGATCCAAAGAGGTTCTTGGATTTTTTGCTGAAATATTGGATCATTTGATCATTAATTGATATGAAACAGGAGCTATAGAATAAAATAATTAATTAAAATATTGTACGTATTGTATTGTATTGTAGGTTCCTTAATTTTATACCAATTTCCTGTAATTTCCTATAATTTTTCTGAGTAATTTGCAGACGTTGAACTTAATTTTTAGGACAATTTTGGTGCAATTTGGTACAAATTATAAGAAAAAACAGAATAAAATGTTAATTCTAGTTATGAACGGAGATAAGATGAATTAACATTTATCAACTAAACCAACGTAACTTCTGTTTGTTTCTTATAATTTGTACCAAATTGCAGCATCTTCTCTGTAAAATGTCCTAAAATTTAACAGTTATATATCTGATTGAAATGAAACAGGAGCTATAAAATAAAATTATGAATTAAAATATTGTACAGGTTCCTTTGTTTTATACCAATTTCCTGTAATTTGCAGACGTAGAACTTAATTTTTAGGACATTTTTGGTGCAATTTGGTACAAATTATAAGAAAAAACAGAATAAAGTGTTAAATTGGTTTAGTTGGTAAGTACTTATTTATTATATTGATACATAATTCTTAAAAAAATTAGACTCCTGACATGCTTCTGTTAATTTGTATCGTTATGTAACTTGATGCTCATTTTAAGAAACAACCTAACATGCAAATATTTAGTCTGAAGTATTTTCTGTCTGTTAAAGAATTAAGATTCTAACTCACTAAAGATAAACATCTAGAGATGAATTAACATTTATCAACTGAACCAACGTAACTTCTGTTGTTATATATCTGCAAATCACTCAGAATGTTTTTCAGGACATTTGTATAAAATTAAAGGTGTAATAAATAAAGTTGTTCTGTTTTCTGTGACTTCAGTTTGTTGCAGCTGCAGCAGACGACCAGCAGGCGGCGCCGTCCGTCTTCACACGTTCAACACTTTCTAACATAAGTTATGTGAAACTAAGAATCAGTTCTGACTGTGTTTTGGGTTTTATAACAGGGGAAAGTGGGGCCCTTCAGACCCTCAGAGACCCTCAGGGGCCCTCAGGGACCCCCAGAGCAGTTTGTTATAATTGGATTAACTGTTGATCATCTGAATCATCTGAAATGATAACGAGGTTAAAACTGATTATCAGATAATCTGGGAGCCAGGTCCCGTCGAGGGTCCCGGTCCCGTCGACGGGACCGGTCCCGTCGAGGGAGGAACGAATGTGCTGCAGCAGTGAGGGGAACTGTTGAAGACCATGAGAGGTGGTTGAAAGCCCCAGAAAAACTAGTGAGGGGACCTTTGTGGTTTGGTAGTCAGGATTTTAGTGATACTGATGTTACGAGTTTAAACAAAGACACATTTGACTCAAACCAGACCAAACAAACTACAATTTTTAAAAGGAAATTACACCAAAATTCCACCTTTTATTTATTTATTTATTTATTTATTTATAATCTATTTAACTGTTAAATCTTGTGTAAGTTTTATGTCCTACGTTGAATCCTGCTGGACAATATTAAACTTCTTTTAATTTACAGAGTTTTTGTTTTTCTAAAAACAGTCAAAATTTAATTTATTTTAATTTTTAAAAGTTTCAGAATTAGCGAGTGTGATCACTTCTTTAGTGACCTCAGTGACCTCAGGGAGGTTTAATGTGACCAATAATCTCACCAGAGGGTCCATTTAGTAGCTGCACCGGAGCTTTCAGTCATATCATGTCAATCTGAATGTCTTCATCTCCAAACTCCGTCTGGAGATGAAGATCATCGATCGTACAACTGAAAGCTCCAGAACACCTACTAAATGGAGATTATTTCTTAAAGTGAAGAATGAACTAAATTCATCATTGCTTTTAATTAAAAAAAAACTCAAGGTCCACTTACTTGCTTTTTTCAGAGCTTTCTACTGCATCTCACAGTCTTCACAGTGGATAGTTTGCTCAGTTATTATTATTATTTAAATTTAATTTATTTAATGTGATTTTTCTTTTTAATGAACCCAAAATGTGAAATTATCAATAATTAAGTTGTAAATGAACTTCCATAGATTTCCTCCCGACGTTAACGCTGACGAATGAAAACATGATGAAACAGTTTTTAGTGTTTTTTCTCCTCTTTGGTTTATAATTTGAATTTAGGAAAAAAACAGTCAAATAAAACTCAAAACAAACAACATGTCGCCCTTCATTTACATCCCCAAACCTCCTTAAAGAAACTGTTTAATGACATAAATAACAGATTTGAATGTTTGTCTCATCAGTTTACTTTTGTTTTCAGCTTCACACTGACGGGATTCATCTGTGACCTTTGACCTGACGGTCTGAGCTGCTGTTAGACAACAAAACACCAGCTCATCAGAGATCCTATGATAAACCTGTGTGTGTGTGTGTGTGTGTGTGTGTGTGTGTGTGTGTGTGTGTGTGTGTGTGTGTGTGTGTGTGTGTGTGTGTGTGTGTGTGGAGATCTAATCAGAGCTGAACTGTGTGTTAATGAACAAACACTTCGTTAACTCTCTTCAGTCTGTTGTTTTGCTTTTATCTCCTCTGATGATGTTTCAGTTAAATCGGGTCCAAAGTCCCAGAAGAAAAAAAGAAAAAGAAAGTTAAAACACGTTTGATTCTCTCAGTGATCAACCAGCTTCTGATCAGCTGTAAATTCTCTTTTCTGACAGTTTTACTTGTTAAAATGTTTTAATTGATGTAATAAAACTGTAATGAATCCTTCATTTACTCCTAAAAACACACTAAACACCTTCATCTACATCAATGACAACCAGAGATCCCTAAAATGTGTCCATTCATTTGAAAATGAAAATTAAACCCCTTAAAAAACCCTTAAAAGCCTTTTACTAACAACTTAAATACATTTTAAGACTTACATGAAAGTTTAAAGTGTTGTTAAAGTTCATGGATTTTAGTTTGATTTGTTACATTAATAGATTATAATATTTTAAGGGCTTTTTAATGGACTTCCTGTATATTTTAAGGGCTTTTGAAGCAGTAAAAATCCTTAAAAATTGTGGTGGTTTTCATGTTATTTGGTCAATTTTAACATTGAAGGACTTTAAAAACAGATAATCAATTAAAATCCATTGATTAATCCATTAATTATCCCCTTAAAGTAACAATAACAATGATTTTCCTCTTTGAGGTTTTGTCATGTTGAGTGTTTTTAAAAGACTGAAGAGGTTAAATTGACAAAGTTTAAATGTCATTAACTAAATTAATGGATTATAATATTTATAATATTTATTAATGGGCTTTCTGAATGGATTAAAGGCTTTTAGAGGGATAAAAATCCTTTAAAAATTACAAAATAACATTAGACACACTGTATTTGTACCTTAAAAAGACTCCTGAATGTGGACGTAATTAACAGACTGTAATGTATTAAAGGTTTTATAATACATTATATAAAGGTTATTAATTCAAATTCAAACTGTCTAAAACTGTCACTTAATATTCATTGTTATGATCAAGGTATAAATTACATAATTTACATTTAAGGACTTTAAAAACCAGATAATTAATATATTATCTCCTTAAAGTAACAGGGACAGTGTTTCTGAAAGAGAAACAGTGATTTTTCCTCTTTGAGGTTTTGTCATTTTGAGTGTTTTTAAAAGCCTGAGGAGGTAAAAATGATCCAGTATTTCACAAAATACTTTGAATAATCAATAATTATTTTGAATGTAATATCCTATCATCTATCTAATGTTTTATTCCTGTAATCATATAACGCAGCAGCAGCAGAGTACGGAAGCCCAATTCTGCCAAGAAAATTTAAAAAAAACACAACAACTGATGAAAAGTCAGAAACAATGAAATTAAAAACACCTGCAGTGAATCAGAGTTATTAAATATTAATCAACGTTTTAACTTCTTAAATCAGATTTATGAGTTAATGAGAAAAAGTCTAAATCACAGATAATAAGCTAAATGTTGACGTTTAAAGTCAGACTTGCCAAACTGTAATTTGAAATTTTGACTATTATGTAATAATTTTGATAATTAAACTGGAGCCGACTGATGTATCGATCAGCTGATATTATTGTCCGATATCGGCCAATCACAGATGGATCTGTATCGGCGTGTATATTGTCTGATATGCGCCGATATTTTTTTCTCATTTTTTTAAGTTGCATATTAATATTTGATCATTTTTCTTAATTTAAGTTTAATGTCTGCATGTTTTGTTTGTTCTATGTGTTTCTTTTATTTATAATTATTTATAATTCTTAAATTCTCAGTGAAGTTTACTGTTTCTGGTCATTTTATACAATAAAGTTTATTGTTAAACTGTAAAATATCCTGCCTCCATGATGTGACTTTGTGTTTTATAACCACATTTGAAGGATCATTTCCAAAAAAAATGTGTGTATATATTCTGTATATGTAAGATTATTGGCTGATATATTGATATTGGAAATCTTATCACCAAGAGATTTTTATTTTTGTCATCCCTCATTATTAATGTTTTATTTCTTGGCTGAAATGAGCTTCCATACAGAAGGTCAACACAGTGTTGGATGGATGTTTAAAGGTTTAGAGTTACTGAAGTGTCTTTAAAACGACCCTTATTAACGTTACTTCATGCTTTAATTTTAAAATAAACTTAACTAAAAGTTTTGAGATGACAGAAATTGGAAAGTAAGAAGTTAAAGTGAAGAGTTGATTAATTGGTGTTTGATTGTCATCCGTTAATTAACCGTTTTAAGTGTTTTAGATGTTATTGAGGAGTTTTGTGGATTTTACAGCTTCATCAGAGTTTCATTAAAGATACATGTCAGTGTTTTGGACTTTGGAGGATTTCTCTGCAGTTTTGTCTCAGAGTTGACACGGAAGTGGCCGTAGTGTCCTCTGCGCCTCAGACCTGCGCAGTAGCGGACTGGGTGTAGTCTGGAATCTCGTCTTTTCCTGCTGGAGTTTTGTGCATGGCGGCGGACACAAAGAGCTGAGGCCCGAGCTCACACCGACTCTCACCGACCGACTCTCACCAGCCAGCACCGCCCGGGGACTGAAGCTCTGGACGCGGCCTGGAGCGAAGAATCACCGCCGCATGTTTCCTCTGGTTTGCTCCGGAATCTGTCGGTAACCGCAAAAAAAAAACAAAACAAAAAACAACAAACTTTGGAGAAGTTCGGGAAGAGTTTGTGTCGGAGTTTCTGGTCGAGAGGGAAGGACGCAGAGGACTGAAAAATGCGAAGTTTGATCCGAGCTCTGGTGGCTTGGAGCTGGGTGGCGATGTGCGTCCGCGCGGCTATGGATGAGTGCGCGGACGACCATAGCAGAGCGCAGCGCTGCATGCCCGAGTTCGTTAACGCCGCTTTCAACGTCACGGTGGTGGCGACCAACACCTGCGGCAACCCGCCGGAGGAGTACTGCGTGCAGACCGGCGCCACCGGGGTCACCAAGTCCTGCCACATCTGCGACGCCCGGGACCCCCGGAACCACCACAGCGCCGTTTACCTGACCGACTACAACAACCAGCAGGACACCACCTGGTGGCAGAGCCAGACCATGCTGGCGGGCATCCAGTACCCGAACTCCATCAACCTCACCCTGCACCTCGGTAAGAACCGCCGGTAACATCCCCTCCTCTCCGCGCGCGAGATCCGCCACGCAGAACCTCCCTGAAATAACTTATAATTTAACGTTTTCTCTCTAACTGATGAATATACACGAATGAACACAACCACATATATATATTTTATAAATCTTAAGGAAACACTCTTTAATTCGGCGTAAACCAGATACGCATAAACACACTTTCTGACGTGTAAATCCGGTTTATAAGAGCAGGTTCACCCATCAGTCGCTGCGTCGCTTCACGTTACAAAAACACCTCAGCGAGCAGCGAGAACCTGCTGTAAAAAAAGCTGTTAGTTGAAAAGTTTGATGAAATTGGTGTAAATGTTTGGTGCCGGAATGAAGATGAAGTCGTTATAATTCAAAGAAGATCTGAAGTTGTGTCACATGATGTGAAGCAGCTTTGCAAACATGAAGGAAAAGTTTAAATCGGTGGAGTTTTCTACGGAGATTGGTGTGACTTTCTGTTGCTTAACTCTCAGCTAGACGGTGTTATTGCTGCACTGTTTTCCTCACATGATGAAACAAACTGAAATGAACTAAAACAAGCTGAAAGAGAAATGTTTCTACTTATCAGATTAACCAACATTTTATAAGCTTGAGCTGGAAATGTGTGATGTAACCTGGAAATCTTGGGGAATGAGGGGGGGGGGGGGGGGGTTTGCTCCCAGCAATATTGGACATAGTTTTCATTGTTGGGGGTGAAGTGTGTGTGTGTGTGTGTGTGTGTGTGTGTGTGTGTGTGTGTGTGTGTGTGTGTGTGATGGGGGGGGGGGGGGGACGGCAGCCTCTCCAGCAGTAACTCCAGTTCACCTCCATCACATCCACTTTGTGATTTCCAGTGTTTGTTTGACAAACTCCTCCAGCAGCTCTGCTTTTCTCTTGTCAAACAGCCGGAGGTGTGAAGTTAGCAGCCTGGTGTCCTGTCGCTCTGTAAACGCATCACCCCGACTGTGGATTCAGTTGTCCGGGGGGACGGGGGTGGGGAGGGGTGGGTCGGGGGGACTCAGAGAGGACCGAGGCGTCCCTCTAAAGGACAGCTGGTCTCGGTGTGTCTCCAGGAAGCAGTTTGTCAGTATAAAGAACAGAAGAAGCTGTCGGGTCGCTGCAGGTGAAGGTTTTC
This sequence comes from Thunnus albacares, assembly GCF_914725855.1. Taxonomy (NCBI): domain Eukaryota; kingdom Metazoa; phylum Chordata; class Actinopteri; order Scombriformes; family Scombridae; genus Thunnus; species Thunnus albacares. Next base: position 31,846,608 of record NC_058117.1, on the reverse strand, counting down.
AGAGAAGAAGTAGAGCATGAACGTTCATTCTTGACCTTTTTGACATGAAGAGGTTAAACACAGATGACACATGTTGAGATTTGAAGGATAATTCAGTTACTTTTAGTTTAAAATCAGTTGAAACTGGTGTCAATAAAAGGTGAAACCTGTGAGTTGGTCTTTGGTCCTCTCCGGAGCTTTCAGTCACATCTCTTGGTCATCCTCACAGTTGGCTCGGTTGGCATGGAAACAGCTCAGTCGTCTCTCTTGAAAACTTTTACAGGTTAAAAAAAAAAAGAAAGTTGTCATCATGTGACTGAAGTCCAAACTCTGTCTGGCTGATGAAGGCCATGAGATGTGGCTTAAACTCGAGTAAGTGGGAGTTGAGTTAATTACTGCTGCAGGTCATTCAATCCTAATCAGTCAGATTAATTGATGAGCAGATTGACAGAAAATGAGTCTACAAGTCTGATAATTGATGAATTGATTAGTTTGATGTGTTTCGGAACATTTGAAGACATCAGAAATCAAATCAATCAGTTAATTGAAAGATGTTTGATAATCAGATCAATCAGTTGTTATTTGCAGCTCTCGTCCTCCTGCGGCCGCGGTCGCTGCTCTGTTTGCTCTCGTCTTAGTTTTCCTTGGAGCTTATAAATACCTGTCTATTTCTGAAGGCGGTGTGTGCCTCTGCCCTCCCAGCAGCACTACTGTTTTTAACAGTGCTTGACATTCCTGAGTGGTTCAGTCATGCTGCTGGTTGGAGCTGAGCTGCTCGTCTCTGTAGCCTCAGGTGGTGAACTTTGATTAAGAGCTCTGCGGCCGACTCAACGCCTCATTTTCAAATGGAAATGCGTTTAATTACACGCTGCCTTCTCTCTCTCTCTCTCTCTGCTGCTCCGGGCGGCTGCTGCGTTGTTTCATTGTCGTCCTCTTTATCATTAGAGCTGCGGCTTTTTGTTCTGCTGCAGATCACCTCACACGTGTGATCGGGGGGGTGTGGGTGGGGTGGGGGTGCTCTGATTTAAGCTGCTCTGATGCTCTAATTTTTTTTTTTTTTTAAAAGAAAAGCAGCTGTTGTCCGAGGCTGAAACAGGAAGTGAGCGTCTGATCGCCACCAGCTGAGTCTCCTGTTTGTCCTCGTGATGTCACATCAGCCGGTGTTGCGGCCGGTTTGGTCACCTGTGGGAAAATCTGTCACACAGGAAATGACCTTATTATAATCTCACACAGGAAGTTTATAGAGAAACTTCCAGCAGAGAGTTTGAGGGTTTTATTTCATTTGTTGTGATTTCCTTCTGCTACTGTTTGTTGAGTTTTTGAGTTTTCTCCCGGTTGAGATCTGACTTTAGTTTATTAGACTCTAAATATTTAGTTCTTATTTGGTTAACAGATGTTAAACAGAAAGGATCTTCAGCAGAGATCCGCAGTCAACTCTGAAACTAGATAATGATTAAAACAAGCTTCAGTCTTTAAATCTGTGACCTTTGTGATGTTCAGTCTCTGCTTCTTCGTCCTGAAAATTACTGCAGTAAAAGTACCAACACAGCAAAGTACAAATACTGCGTTACAAGTAAAAGTCCTGCATATAGACTGATATATTATTATATATGACATCATTAGATTATTAATAGTGAAGCATCAGTGTTAGAGCAGCATGTTACTGTTGTAGCTGCTGGAGGTGGAGCTAGTTTACACTACTTTATATACAGTTAGCTAGTTTAGTCCAGTGGTTCCCAACCTAGGGGTCGGGCCCCTCCAAAGGGTCAGCAGATAAATCTGAGGGGTGGTGAGATGATTAATGGGAGAGGAAAGAAGAAAAAACAAAGTTCTGATACACAAATCTGTTTTCAGTTTTTGGACTTTTTCTCTAATCTTTGATTTTTGCTGAAATATTGGATCATTTGAACATTTATTGAAATGAAAGCATGTGAGAAGTTTAGAGGGAAAAATCACTATTTGGTGGAGCTGTTAACAACTCATAGACATGTGAAATGTGACCCCGACTACACACTGCTTTTTGTAAGACGTCAAAAGACAAAAAGGTTGGAAACCACTGGTTTCATCTTTAACAATGTGTTGTATTTTAAAAGCTTGTTATATTATCCATTGTGTCAAATCTTCATCTGAAAAGTAACTAAAGCTGTCAAATAAATGTAGTGGAGTAGAAAGTACAATATTTCCCTCTGAAATGTAGAAAGTAGCATCACATGGAAATACTCAAGTAGAGTACAAATACCGTTCTTACCGTTTCTATCAGGGCAGAGATGATTTGATGAGTTGATTGATTGATTGATTGATTGATTGATTGTGTCATGTGGACCACAGAGGGTTCGGTTTGATGTTCAGACTCTTCATGTTGAACCTGTGAGATGATGAATGTAGCTGTTGAGCGTTCGAGCCGCTAACATCCTGAAATAACTTGTAATTTAAGGTTTTTCTTTCTCTCTGGACGAACAAAACATTATAGATTTAATCAACTCTTTATTCAGTTTTCTTAATAAAGCAGCTTCACATCAGAATAAACCTCAGAGAGCTGCTGAACAATTCAGAGAAGGTTTGGTCATGTGACGTCATGTGACGTCATGTGATGAGAGCAAACCAGAGAAAAGTCTTAATTGGTGGAGTTTTCTGTGGCGTTTGGTGTGACTTCCTGTTAATTGCTTGAATCTGATGGTTGATGGATGAGAGACTTTTTCCCTCCATGAAATAAATATGAGACACCTTTAAAAGAGAGATGAGAGCTGAAGGAGTCAGTTCAGGTTGTTTGTCGGCGTTTTTAATCTCAGGAAATATTGTATGTTTGCAGTATTTGTGTGTTTGGACTCTTTGATGTTGCGGCTGCGGCAGGAAGGAGACGTGTCCCGACTCGACTCTGCAGAGTCTGAGCTGCAGAGTCGAGGCCGAGGGCGACATGAGGGGGGGGGGGAGAGAGAGAGAGAGAGAGAGAGAGAGAGAGAGAGAGAGAGAGAGAGAGAGAGAGAGAGAGAGAGAGAGACCTCCTCTGCAGTCAACCAGCAGCTGAAATCTTTCTTTCTACATTTATTAGTAATTTTCTGGATATTTGCAGATGTTTGATGGTTGATTCGGTGAAGTTTGTTGTTCAGTTTTCAGTTTGTAGTTTTGTTTTTATATATCTTTGATTTATTGAACAGGACAGCATTAAACATACATGATGCATCAGAGTTAGCTTGAAGCTAATTTGCATCTGTTGTCCATTATGATCAAAACATACAACAACACAAACAACACAACAACAAACAGCACAAAGCAAAAAAACCCCACAAAGAACAGAAAACTAACACGACAGCACATCACATTTACATCAAACTGCTGTGATCTTGATCTTGTAAAAACTTTAACCACCAGTCAAACGTTTCCTCAGTCTCCAGTTTTTATTGACATTTCTGTAGTTTAATGTCTCAAAGAAAGAAGTCGTCACAGTTATCAACCTGTTGCAGATATAATATGATAGATGATATGATAGAAAGACGGTTGCAGAAGTTGAATGTGCTGCGTCGTCTCTCAGCTGGATGATCAGCAGCCGTCTGGTTCCTCCAGACAGGAAGTTGGAGGTGATTGGTTAGGGTTGGGACACCTGTCGGATCCTTTACTGCATCGACCTTTGTACCATTAGAGGTTCTTCACTGGACTTGAACTGGTTACATTTCAATAAAAACTGGAAGAATGAGGATGTCGTAAAACTTTTAACTGCTAGTTCAAAGAAAATAAAACAACTAAGAAACTAACAATTATTTGATTGTAAAAATATTTGGCAATTAGTGTTGATTGATTAATTGTTGCAGCTTTAATATTTTTATTATTATTGAGTTCTTTGTTCATGTTTTTGTTGGGGGGTCGATTCTACACACTGTTGTTCATGTTAAAGTCGGCGCTGCTGTATCTCCGTCTGTCCAAACGTGTGTTTCTTGGTGAGATGATTCACATCTGTCAGCTCGCCGTGTTCTTCCAGGCAGACAGGAAGACGTTTGTCTGTCCCTCAGACAGCAATGCACTGTGGGAAAGCTCGTCATCTTCCTCGCAGGCTTTCCCAACCCGCCGTTAAAAAAAAAAAAAAAAGGACCAGTCAGGTTTCTTTTTCTCTTCCTCTGGAGTGACCAGCTGTTGCAAATTATACCAATCTGAGAGAGTGTGTGTGTGTGTGTGGGGGGGGGGGGGGGGATGAGGAGGGGGTGAGGAGGGGATGTCATTCTTATGTGTCCCAGGAATGAGCTCAGCGTGGGAAACTGGGATGTTGAGAGATTACGAGAGCTGCACAGCTGGACCATCGGCTGTGGAAATCAGCGATGGCTTATTGCAGCTGATGAAAGAAGCAGCTTCACACCGAAATCCCTTTAACCTCAAATATTCCCCTTAAAAAAATACTCTTTACTCTGGACGTCACGCTTCACGTCGGACCCAAACATTCAGCCTGACGTGTTCGGTGTCTCTTTTAGAGGTTGAGGAGTTTGTTTCTGGTGTAAATCAGGTGTTTGAGAGTCAGAATGAACCTGTCTGACCTGCTGCCGGCTTTGCTTTACTGCAAACACAGATTTTCTTCTTGTCTTTTGAAGAACTCGGGGATGTTTTGCCTCCATGTTCGCTGCAGACTTCAAAGAGCAACTCAGGTATTGAAGCGAGTTAACCCCCCCCCCCCCCCCCCCCCCCCCCCAGACAGTCCAGCTGTTTTCACATGGAGGCGTTCACGTGACGCTCAGCCAGCTCGACTTAAAGTAACCTCACATTTCAACAACTCTCTGTAATTATTAAACAGCCTCAAAGTTAAAGAAAGGACAGAAGGAACTTCAATAATCCCTTTTAACTCTTGTCTGGCCAATGATCTCGACTTTTACCTCATAGGGAACATTTTTAAGGTGAAAAGAGTTTTTATTCCTTAAAAACCTTGAAACTGATAAAAATCCTTTAATATATTACAATCCATTAATTAACCCTTGAAGTTCCACCTTAATTGACCAATTAAGGTCTTTTTAAGGTAAAATGAAAGTGTTCCTGTTGTTATGTATTCAGGGGTAAATGAAGGATTCATTTGAGGTTCAAATACAAATAAAAAATCCCTTAAACTGAGAAAACAATGTCTTAATTAATCCTTAAATTTACTCTTTTTAGGTGAAAAAACCTTTTGAAATGTAGGAAATATTACTTCAGGTCAATTTTAGGATTTTTAAAATAAAGAACTTTTGTTTTGTTATTGATAAGTTCAAGAATAAACCTCTTGAACTTATTAATATTTAATGGTACATTTACAGACATTGAAGGGATAAACTGAGTGTCTTTTACATTCCTGTGTGTTTTTCTTTAAACAAAGATGGAGGTCAGAGACGGCGGGCAGATGACTGAGCTGCAGGTCAAACATGAGGCGTTTAGGGCCCCTTCAGATATCTGTGTAACCTTGGAGCTCACAGAGCTCAGCGGTAAGTGGCGAAGCCGCCCCGGCGTCTCCGGCTGCGGGTCAAGGTGACACGTCTGCCGTCAGATAAGACGTCTGCTGTGAGCAGCTGAGAGATACAAACTGTGTCGTTACTTTCCACCGCTGAGAACGAGTCGAATCAATCTTTATGCAGCAGGATGTTTTATTATTAATGATATAAGTTCTGCACATGCTCAGTAGCAGCGGCTGATCTGATGCCTCCAGTAGAATCAATTAAAAGGCTGCGAGGCGATGTCTCACTCTGTCTGAATATGAAGCACTGAGTCACCGTCTGCCGCCTCCCAAACAGACTTCAAATCCTTTTTAGAAATCGAACTCTTCCTCCTCTTCAGCGTCTGAACCAGAATCCTGAAAGTCATCTCAGGAATTCCGACTTTTCTCCAGACTTGAATCCTTCCCTCCCCCCCATCAAAGAGGAGGAGGAGGAGGAGGAGGAGGACGAGGGTCCTATCAGCAGATCAGAGGCAGCTCCTCCGACCTCACAAACCTCTTTGTCTTCTCTTTCTTTACGTGGAGGAGGAGGAGGAGGAGGAGGAGGAGGAGGAGGAGGAGGAGGAGGAGGTTCGTCTTTCTGTGTGGTCACTCTGCTGTCTGGACATTTTAAACCCTCCTTTGTTTCTTTACATCCCTTCAGTCCTCGTTCACACACAAACCTGGAACTTTTCTGGGTTTCTTGCTTGTTTAACGAAGCTTAAAATCCGTCTTTAATGGATTTTAGAGCCTCGACGGTTTATCAATCAACAGAAAATGATCCTGATCATTGATGAATCGTCTGGTTTCTTCAGTCCTTTATGACAGTAAACTTAATAACGAGACATTTTCTGATATTTTATAGACCAAACAACTGATTGATCCATCAAGACGTTAATAAAATAACTGTTATTTGCTGCTGGTTTGACTTGACAGCTGATTAATCTATTAGATCGATTGATTAGCAGGAAAGTGATCAGCCTCAAACATTTCACACCACAAGCTTCTCCACCAGTCGCTGCTTTTCTCTGTTTTATATCATTTTAAGTTGAATATCTTTGACTTTCAGACTGTCGGTCGAACAAAACAAGAAGTTTAACAGATAAACTGATGATGAGTATTTTGGGTAGTTGGAGGTCAATCGTGTGTTTTCTGGAGTCTTTAGAGGAACATCTCTGCAGATCTTTCTTCAGGAACTAAACAGTCTTTGTGTCTTTATGTTAGGAGGGTTTTTTGGGCGTCACTGAGGAAAGATGTTTGCTTTCTCGAGCTGTGGAACAAGATTTCGGGAGATGTTGCGACTGAAATTCAAAAGTCTCTCTGGATCAGCTCACTGTTAAAACCATCATGTGTGTCTTTGTGGTTGCTTTTTATCTTCTGGAGAAGTTTATTCTCTGAAGCTGTGGAGGATCATATCTGAACATCTCGCTGACGGGTCTTTATTTACCCGCCGGCGTCCTCTTCTTCTCTGAGGAATCACTTCCTGATGTTCAACCTGCAGCTTCGAAGAACAAAAACTCTACATTCTTGTTTTCTGTGTGTGTGTGTTAATTAAAAGGCCTGCGGTGCGTTCAGGGTCACCGCTGGACCGTCACACGTTGCGGTTCAGTGACAACACGAGTCCTGTCACGTCCCCCCCCCCCCCCCCCCCCCCCAGGCTGCGGCGGCCATCTTGGTGGATTTTTGTCACTTGTTCACCAACAGCTCCTGCGGCAGCTCGTTGTTTTCTCTGAGCATTGTGGGTAATAATTTCAGGGATTAATGAGTCAAAGAAATGAAGGAAATCTGACATTGTGGTGAAACTTTCTGCAGTTGTTGTTCTCAGGGTTGAACAAGCTGCTGCAGCTGCAGTTTGTTTCTCTGTTGTTTTGTTTTTTTGCACATTTTGATGCCAGGATGCAGTTTCACAGACGTCTGGTTTGGTTACGTGAATAAAAACAGGATGAAACTGTTTTCCTGCTGCTCTGTAAACTGTTTGCTGCCTGAATCAGTGAGTGAATAAACAGTCTGTTGAGTTTTTAATCTGCAGTTTATATATTTGGACTTTTTTTTTTTTTTGCTGAGTTTAGTCGTGTTTCAGCTCGTCGGTTTTTCTTTTGTCTCCATAAAAACTTCGGCTGCTGAACTTTGTGTGGAACAGAGTTGTTATTAAAAGTCGGATTATATTCCTGCCGACATCTGGATCAAACCTTCACGGCGAGATGACACGATGAAGTCACAGGAAGTTGTAACTGCTCGTGTCGTTCATGACTGTAATTACAGCTTCATCATCTCTGCGCCTCCGAACACACTGATACTTTCCCACCGGATAAACACTGATGAGAGTTTATAGGAGCTGCAGATTTTCACCTGGCTGGAGGCAGTGAAAGCAGCACGACGCTTCTCCTCAAGCTGAATGTGAACGACTGCATCGTACTGCAGGGTTCAACAGAGTTTTAATCCTTCAGAAGAAAACACAAAAGCTCATTTCTCACCTTCGTTTTATCTTTAAAAAGCTCCAAATTACATTAACATCGACTAGTTCTGCAACTAACGACTAATAATTATATTATTAATCTGCAGGTTATTGTCTTAAATAACAGTTTATTGTAAATGACATCAGGAAAACAGTTCAAAATGCCCATCACTGTTTCCTAGAAGCTCCAGTTAATGTCATCAAGTGTCTCGTTTGGTCCTTGAAAGCACCAGCAGGAAGTTGGGCTGAAACTGGAGGTTCTGTGAAGCTTCAGTCTGATTCGGCTCCAGTTTTCTGTCCTTTTTTTTTTTCCTGGTTTTTTGAGATAAAAAAAAATGTGAATGAGTCGTCTCATGTCGGCTCAGACTAAACAATTTGAACTCAGTGGCTGCTCGATACCATCTGCTGCGAGGAGGCGGTGGGCTTAAATGGGGGAAGATGTCTCTTCTGTTATCAGGTTTCAGGAGTCTTGTGTTCACTTCGCTTTTCTTTTGAAGGAGAAGTTTGAGCTCAAGCAGAAGAAAAAAATGGACATCAAACAGTTTTAAATGTTAAAACTCACTGAGTTTGTTCTCTTTTGGTGTCGAGTCTTAAATTTAATGAATTCACAGAACCAGTCGGCTGCTTTTTCTCAGTGATGGAGTTGAAAGCGGTCGGCGGTGCGTTCGAGGGCTCTCCAACACGTTGAGAGCTTTGAGAGTCGGCTGTTGAAATAACTAAAAATCACGTGACCTGTTTTTACAAAGACGCTCCCTGTACGGAGCCTCCGACGGTCGCATCTCCTGGAAAAGCTGCGTTCAAGAGCACGATGAAAAACTGAAATCTGGACGCTGGTATTGGAGGAAAATATCTAATTGAGATTATTTTCTATAAATCAGCCTCCTGTTTCCTTCTGATTGGATGATCCGTTCATTAGTAACATTAGTTTGTGCCAATAAAGACAAACTTGTCTCGATACATGAACAGAATCCAATAAAACGACGCCGTTTCCTCTCTTCAGTCGTCCAATCAGCTGCGGATAAAAACTTTATACTCTCACAGCTAGTTAAGACATTAATAATGTCATTTTTATTAATACGACTGTTACTACTGTTAAATATTATTATTGTTGTTGGAAAGTGGTTTTGATATGAAGTGAATTAAATTAAAACCACTCGGATTGCAATATTTACTACGTGTCATTAAATGCACCACCAAGAGGAGCCTTCAAAAAGCTCCTGTTTGCATCAACATGTGACTTTTTAATGAACTTTAACAACAAAATAAAGGAGCCCAGATGTTGACTGTGTTTGATTATCTGTGGATTATAAAAAGCAGTAACTGTTATAAAATCATCAGCAGGAATGTGAAGAACACGCTGTTATTATGAAACATATCTGATCTGTCTGATAATCTCAGCGCTCAGATGTTTGGATGATTTGTATCACGTCTGTGGATGACGGCCGGTTAATCTTTAGGTTTGCTGACATTTTTCAGCTTCTAGGAACTTTTAAAGTAAATTATTCATGTCGACCCTTTAAAATCCTCCTGAAACACCAAAACACAAGTTATTCAGTTCATTATCTTATATGACAGTTAAAAAAGTTAATTTAGTCTTTTTTGTTGGTCTGATCAGCATTAAATCCTGCTTGAAGCAAAGATTTTTGCTTTAAGAAATAACTAAAACAATTATTTATTATCAAAATAGTTGCTGATTCATGTTCTGTTGATCAATGGATGAAGTGTTGCAGGTCTGTGAGGGAGTCGGCAGCAGAGAGGAGACAGGAAATGAGTCACAGTCAGTAAAAACTCGTCCGATAGTTGCTGATTGGTTTGCTGTCAGTTGATTAATCGACTGTTGGTTTCAGCTCCTTCTGTAGCCGACGGACTCTGCAGTCAGTCAGTGAGTGTAACTTCACTTCTGACACAGCTGATTTACTGTAGAGACCTTTGACCTCTGACCTCGGTGTAAACTGACATAACGAAGCGTTTCCTCTCCTGTGGGAAGAAAAAAAAAAACCCACTGTGGGAATTTTGCTGGACGGGGCTCGGAGAGAAGAGCAGCTCCTGACCTCGTAGGAAACTGAACTGAAGTGTGTGGAAGCAGGGTGGGGGGGTGGGGGGGCGCTTCAGGGGGGGCTGCTGAGACTCTGTGATTTGCTTTACCCAGGAAATGATTCAACGCCCCAGGGAGAGCAGAGAGAGAGGAGAGCAGAGGGGGTTTTTCTATTATTACAGACGTCTGTGAACGAGCAGGGATGCATTACAGGGGCAAGCAGATGCATGCAGGGTAATTTTAGCTCTGCTCTCTGGGAGGAGGAGGAGGAGCGCCGGTGGAGGAAGAGCGGAGTAAAAAGTGACTGCGTTTCAAAGCTGAGTGAGGGTAAACAGGTAATTATGGTGAGAGAGCAGACTTACGGGCTGATTTATACGCTGCTTGAAACGTGATCGTCAGGACTTTTTTTTTTTTTCATCTTTTCCACCTGAGTTTGGTAATTGCACAGGTGATGAAGACGCTGGATCAGCAGACCTCCAGCTTTCACACTCGCTGTCCTCTTCTTCTTCTTCTTCTTCTTCTTCTTATGTTGCAGAGTATAAACACATTTCAATACTGAACCACAGGGAGAAAACATGAAGGGTGAACATGTTAAAGGTGAAATATATGACATGATAAATGTCAGACCAACACAAATGTTCACAACGTTTATTCAATAAAGTCGGCGGCCCTGAACCGACAGCTCACAAAACTCAGATCAAACTGTCAAACTAGTCAGAACCGATGGATCAAGAAGGTGTTTCTGCCTCAAATGTTTTCAGGATGTTTCTCAGGCCGTATTCAGACCGCATCAGGCGGTGCAGCGTTCAGCTGCAGGGTCGAGCAGAGGTGTGCTGGGGGGGGTGCGAGCGTATTTATTTGTGCTCTAGAACGTAACCGCTGTGAAACAATCAGAAAATAACATTTATTGATCTGATTCACCGGCTTTCTCGCTACCAGCGCTCCTTCTCTTCATTCACTCTCTAGCTCGCTCGACCACAGCTGCTCTCTCGCTCTCTTTTTCTCTCGTCTTTTTTTAAAATGAGTCGAGAAGCCGACAGCAAAGTCTGACTTTATTTTTAATGTTATCATATGAAGAGAAATGTCCTCCTTCATGGCAGAGTTTACTACTCTGATCAGTCTGATCTCCAGCTGTGATTGGCCACCGCAGCCTTTCAGCGGCAGTGACGTCGGGTTGCATTTCTTCAAAAGTTGCTCAACTTTCCGGCCACGGTCCGGTGCGGCGCCGCGGCGGCCAAAACAGCTAAAAATGCTCAGCTCATTAAATGAATGAGAGGACTGGCGTTCTCGCCACACCGCCTGATTTGGTCTGAATACGGCCTTAGTGAAGTGTTTAGCTGTAATATGAGAAAGTTAGTTGAAAATGGACGCCAGAGGACATGGAGGAACGTACATACGCTCACATGCACACTCACATGCACGCTCACATCCCTAGTGGCCGGACCGGCTATCCAAACAAAGGACAGAGAGGATCGTATTACAACACACACGGAGGGAGTGTGACTTCATTCTCTGCTCAGGACGCCATTACTCAACTGTATCTTTACATAGCAAATAGTTGTTTGCTGACATTAGTGGGGCTGGATGTCGTTTATATCAGACCTTTTTAAAGAACATTTCACCCCCCGCCCGTTATATCACCCTCCCCACATTTTCTGTTTCAACTGTCAGCCCCTTTGTTTAATGTAATAAACCCTCCGTGTTGTTTATCTGAGCCGTACGTGAGCTCTGATGTCCCTTTTATGCAGCTGTCTTCACATCTGGACGCTCCAGACTGCAGCTCTGGATCTTTTTAATCAGGTTCTGCTGAGAATCAGTTGACATTTTGTTATTGTGACGTCTTTTCTGCTGCTGTGGTTGTGAACAGCCGGGCCAGGATTTAATTTACAGGTTTTCACTCTGAGACTAAACCTGAAACCAGTGGAGTGAAGCAGGAAGAGCTGCTGCGGCACTAAAACACAATAAATCACAGCTGATACCTGAAGATAATTATTCTTTATTTGTAAAACAGAATAAAAATGTAATTTAATCTTTTGATCACCTCACGCCTTTTCTGAAGCTTCAAACGCTTCACACAGAAACAATCTCCCCAACAATCAGCAGCATATTTAGCTTTTTTTTTTTTTAATTCCTGCTCTTTAGTTTCAGATGACAGCAGCAGATAGTGGCTGAACATCCTCAGGCGCTCGTTGTCTCAGACCGTCATTGTTCAGGTTGTTTATGTCTCACAGACCTGAGACATCTGCGAGACGCCCGACTGATGTGGGTTTTTATTTCTCTTAAGAGGCGAAGCACATTCCCAGATGTTTTCTTTTTCTTTGGAGAGCATGATGTTCCTGATTACTGACACTTAATCCCAAAGTTTGGGCTTTTTTTTAACATTTATTTAGATTTACAAAAATGAACAAGCAGGAAGTTCAGTTTTCTCTCTGTGACCCCAGTAAACTGTGGCTGAAGGAACAAGTTAAATTGTCAACAGAAAATGTAGTGAATGCTTGTTTCCATCCGCTGCTGCTGTTGTTGTTAATATTAGGAGATAAATCAGTCGGTTCCATTAAACTGTTGCAGAAGAAGAGAACAGAAAATTAAACAGCAACTATCTCAATAAACAAATAATTGTTTCAATACATTTTCAAGCAACATGCCAAATATTTACTGTCTCAAAGATGAGAATTTGTTGCTTGTCTTGGTCTTGGTTTTCAGTGAATGTCATATTTTAGGGTCCTGTGAGAAGATTTTCTGAAGAAAAACCAACTATATTTGTCTAAAAACTAAAAGCATTTAAACCAGGAGTGTTCAACTAAATTCAACTAAAGGTCCAGTTAGAGAAAAGAAGATCATAATGTTTAACTGTTTAGTGTGATATATATTTAAGTAGCCTCGTAGTTCAAAACATAACAGAACTGAACATATATGTGTGACTGCTGATATGTTTAATGTAGTAATAATAATAATAATAATAATAATAATAATCTCATTTACTAAATAAAACAGGGCTGCATTTCAAAATAAGAGAAAATAAATAAAAAGTTCAAATAAATTGCTTCAGGGAGGAAAAGCTTGACGTTCTCCGTCTACTGTAAAGACTATAAAAGCTGCTCCAGTTAAAACAGAAGTCAGGTTTTAAATCAGAACCTTCTGTCTCAGCTGTAGGTCCGGGGGGTCCGGGGGGGTCCGTACGGGACGGCTTCTGGATCCAGACCCAGACCGCCAGTTAGTGAGCTGGTGTCAGGACACTATCCAGCTGGATTATGGGAAATGTAGTATATTATGGGAGTTTGACTAAACGTCAGGATCTCTGCTGCTCAGATTTTAATCTTTTCTTTTCAACTGGATTTAATTCCTCTTTAAAGCACAGAAATAAAAATCCCCTCATCATCACTTGTGTTTTTTCAGAAAAATTTCTCTTGGATTCAAAGACGCTTCCTTTCTGTAAGTCTTTGAGCAGAAATCAAAGCTTCTCTGATGTCGGTTAATGACACATCCAGAGTTTTATTTCAACTAAAAGTTCCTTTTATGCGTCTTAATTGATCCTTTGCTTCAACTCCTCATGTAAAAATGTGACTGACTTGAGGTTGTTTGTGTTGTTTGACGTGTTGAGAAGTGTTAGTGTGTTCATGCAGCAGCAGCAGATGTGGAGGGGGGGGGGGGGGGGGGGGGGGGGACTCTTTGTCTCTGATAATGAGGGCTGTGTTCGTTTGTTCCTGACGTCCCGGTGTGGTGACACCTCCGGGGGGTGAGGCGGGGAGGCTGCTTCTTCTTCTTCTTCTTTGGTGGTCTCTGCTGTTAAATCGTCTCCAAACAGACTGGATGTTTGGAGACCGTGAGTGAACGCTCCTCCGTCCTCCTGATTAGATCACAGCTTTGAGCCGGAGCTCGACGGGGATCTGTGGTTATGTGTGTGGTTATTTTTGGTTTTAAGGTGGACGTTTGTCAAATATTTCATCTTCAGCGAATAATAATAATAATAATAAAGTTTATTTATGTAGCACTTATCCAAATGATAAATAAACAAAGTGCTTTACAAGGCAGAGATAAAAAATGAGCTAAAGATAGAATAGTGGAGACGATCTTTCCTCTGGTCAGCTGTTTTCACTGTTAGATTGAAGGTAATCAGTCATTAAATGAGTCTGTTCACATGAATAACCAGCGATGAATGAGTGAATGAGGACAGAGCAGCTCCTCAGCCATTAAAAACAATCATTGCCTCCAACCTTCCCTCCCTTCCTGTAAACCCCCCCACTCACACTTAATTGGAAATCCCCCAACACACACACACACACACACACACACACACACACACACACACACACACACACACACACACACACACAGTCAGAGGACAGTGTGTGCGTCAGTTCACACCTGGCGTTAGAATGCGTCTCCACATGCGTCTCAAGTGACCACTTGTGATCGGGTCTCACTTCCCGGCTCTCTGTATTATAAACATATAAATAAACACCTGCATCGTTTCCATTTGCAAAAACCAAATGTGTTTTATTTTTTCTCGTCCTGACTCTTCGGTCCAGATGGAAATCATCTTCGGCTTCTCTCAGGAGAGACTCAGCAGCTGACGTTCCTCCGTTATCTGTCACTGAAGCCTCCTTTCACACATGCAGTCTATCCCTGAAATATTCAGGAACATTTCCTGCATGGGGGGGGGGGGGGGGGGGGGGGGGGTATGATTGGTTTCTAAAACCAATCATACGACTCCGCTGATGACGTGTTTGAATCCGTTAACTTGTTTACGGTTGCCTTGCCAACGCTTTTGTGGGTGATTTGATAACTAATAATACAAGTTCCTGTTTCAGACAGAGGCTGAACCGAGGGGCTGCATACAGGACTGTAATAAGTTAAATAAGGAGTTTTTAACTGTAAATCATGTAAATATTTTTGTCTAACAAACACCTTGATTGGATGAAGGTGTTTTTGGGGGTAAACGAAGGGTTAATTGAGGGTATTTTAAGGGGTTGTTGATATGTAATCACTGCAGGAATTGGGAGTGAAGTTTTCCTCAGGCTGCAGACTCGTTATCACCTGCAGCTCTTATCAATCTGGAGCCGTCACACGTTTAATCTCTTCCCGTCCAATCAGAGTGCTCGGCCAGAGGCTGCTCTGTTTATCAAACAGAAGAAGAGATTAAGGTGATATCGGCAGCATCCGGCAGCTCCCCTGAGCGCCATCGCACCGCTTCTCTGATCTGTTTTTAATTTTTTTTTTACACTCCAGCTGTGAGTGTGATTTCCTGCAGAAAGAGTTCAGCTCAGACTGAAGCAGCCTGACGGTAAACAGAAGCAGGCGTGTACAGTATGTTAATGTGCAGGTTCAGGTTTCCTGCTGATAAGAGTCAGAGCTGACTGAGGTCTGCAGGTTTGTTCATGTGTGGAAACCAAACACACCTTTATGGTTCTGTGCATTCCTCCCTATAGGAACTTAAACATTAACCGACATTAATGTGTAACCGCTGAACGCCTCGCCGCCTCCACAGTCTGACCCACTTAACTCACATACAGAACTCATAAGAAACCTGCAAAAAGCTCATTATAATATAATAATAATAAAGTTTATTTGTATAGCATGTATCAAAATAAGCAATGACAAAGTGTTTTACAAGGTAAACATAGAAAGATTAAATGGATTAATGAGCTCACGGAGACCTGACCACTGCTACTGCAGAGACTGTGATAGAAGGAGATTGTTTGTACAAATGTTCATAGTTAGTTAGTTTTATTTTAAAGTTTTATTTAAACAAGGTTAGTGGAGTATATTGTTTTTTTGGGTCATTAATCAGCAGGTGTTTTATTCACAATCACACTATATGATGGTCCTGTGTTAAACAAAACAGTTTTTAATCTTGATTTTTGAATTTTTTTTAAATAAATACAGGTCATAATGAACCAAGAACATCCTCTAACAGCTGCACAAAAATAAAAAAAGTAAAAATATTGTTATTTTTGTATATTCTGGGTCACTTTAAGAAAAGTCTAAAATTTCAGGTTAAAGTGTTTCTACTGCTGTCAGTGTACAAATGGGTCAAATTTGACCTGAACAGTATTTAAGGGTTAAATCCTCAACCTTGCATCAGGCACAGCGAGGAGGTTCCTGCTAGTTGATAATAGGAGAGTAATGAAGCATTAAACGCTTTAAACATAACGAGTAGTAATATGGTCTCTTTTCTCGGTCTGAAATCTGGCTGCTGCAGTTCGTCTGTGAACTGATTCCTGATTAATGCCAGTTAAGAGGCCATTGCAGTAATCTTAATTGTGTGGAAATGAAAGCATGTATGATGAGTTCAGTGTCTTTAAAAACTCAAATTGAATGAATTTTGGCTTCATGAGATGTTAGAAGCAAATCTGGAAGTTGAGGCTTTGAGTCGAACGTCGTCGAGTTTTCTGACAGAAGACTTAAGATGTTTGCTGAGTGGAGAAATTATAAGAATTTCTGTTTTGTCTGAGTTTAGTTGCAGAAAGTTTGCAGACATCCAGTCTTTTATATCTGCTAAACAGTTTCTAAAGGTGGAAACGTGAGTAGGAGTATCAGGCTTCGCTGGTATGTACACCTGCGTGTCGTCTGCATATACAGTGATGCACAAAAGATCAAAAAGTAGGAAGATTAAAACTAAAGGAGGAGAGAGATTTAAAATCCTGTCTTTCTACACAACAGTTGATTTGTTTGTGAGTTTGAACCACTTTAACAGGAGAAAGAGATTAAAATTCCTCTCAGGTTTATAAACAGAACGAGCTCTGAGTAGGCAGCAAACAGATTTATCATAAATCTGCAGGTCAGGGTGTGACGAAAGAAACAAACCTCTTCCACTTCCAGGTCAGATCCTGTGGAGTCTGATCTGAGGCTGTAGTCAGGATTAAACATTTAGATTATTATTAAACATTTAAAGTGGAAGAAGGTCTTCACAAGGTGTCCAAGGTGACGTCTTTTAAATGTCTTGTTTTGTACAAAACTCAGCAGATATTCAGTTTAATGTTTCGTATGACGAAGAAAATCTTTTTTTTCTGTTAAAATAGATTATTTTTCTGGCCTGGAGTCACAAGATAAACATGAAGTCTGAAGATCAATCTGAGGAGTCATGAGTAAACACGTTTAGAAACACAAACACTAAATCATGTTTATTTTTTTGATGTTTTCCTGATCAGTGATTTCAGCCGCTTGTTGCTACATATCACAACCTCTCGACTTTGTCCTGAAGTTCTGTGAGAAACGTATTATGTCGTACAAAGTCCAGAGGTTGTGATATGTAGCACAACAAGCTAGTGAAGCTGCAAACAGAACCGCTGTTTCTGCACATGCTCAGTAGCGTCTGCCGTACACAGAACTGCTCTCCAGAGACTGAAAACATGATGCTGTTATTAGTCTTTGGAGCCGTTTCTGAACAAACTAACATGACCAAACTCTTCATGATGGAGGAACATGTCACCCAGTGCAGCGGTGTGACTCACTGATGTGTTTTTAAAGGGCTGTTATTGTGTAAAACAATAAAACTTATCTTTGGGATGGATCAGGGTGATGGTGGGGCCACTTCTGCTGTAAAATGACTCCATTCTATTTCCTCGCTCTTTTTAAATTATTTGAAATTCCTTTAAAATCTTTTTGGACAAAATCAGAGGTCTATGACACAGAGGAATGAGATATATCAGCTTTGACACACACACAATACTGGTTAGTAGATCAGTTCATTGTTGGTTTGGAGCCAAACGTGAGATTTGTTGACAAGAAGAAGAATCTAGACAATTGACAGACTGATCCTTTAAACAGTAACTCTGAACATGTGAAACAAGACAGACGTCACTTTTTCTTGTATTATGTGAATCTGAAGCATCCCTGAGCTCGATAGTAACACTCTGAGGTCCTGACAGTGACCTCTGACCTCTGAGTGAAGGACAGTTCCTGTGTGTGTGTGTGTGTGTGTGTGTGTGTGTGTGTGTGTGTGTGTGTGTGTGTGTGATCAGAGCAGAATCAGCTTCATGTGTGTGGAGTTTAAACTCTGCTGCATTCCTCACATTCCCGCCTCTGAGAGAAATCCTGCTCCGAGTTTTTATCAGTGAGAGCATTTCTGCTTGTTGACCTCTGACCTCAGCACCTGCTGGGCGGGGCGGGGGGGGGGGGGCTGGTGGGGGGGAGCGTGCTCTCTGGGTTTACTGGTCTGGTGTCAGACATGAGGAGAGCCTGAACCAAATATAGAAACAAGCGTTAATAATTCAATTAATCCCTTAAAGTAGGGATGCGAGGTGATGTCATCCAATCTGCTGCTCTTTCTGTTTCATTCATTGTTGGAATATTTATGAGTTTATAATATTTATGAGTTTATGATGTCTGAGTGAAACACCTTCAGTAAACACAGCGTCCACGTCACCGCCGTCCCGGTTAGCAAGCGAAGAAAACATTAACTTAACAACAACGTCCAGTGAGGAGTATCCTCCCGTCTGAAGCACTGAAGGATAAACCAGGTCTACCGGAGCCGGATCATGTCTGGATCACCTGGGTGCTGCTGTATCTGGTAGAACCAGGTCAGGGCTCAGAGACCTGGACAGTGTCATATGCAGTATGTATTATGTTGTCCTTGTTGGACTCGAACCCCCGCAGCTCCCAGTTTATGCATGTAGTTTAATTAATTCATTTATTTCTAACTTTACTTTTATTGTGTTTTGTATTTGCTGCCTCTGTGCTGGGTCTGATGGGGCTCTGGTGCTTTGCAAAAAAAAAGTTTAATAAAAAACAGCAAAAACACCAAAAAAACAAACAAAAAAAACTAACAATGTTATCAAAAATAAAATATTATAGCAACATCTATATCACACCAAAGTATCAAAAGGTCAAAAATAGAAAATGACAGCAAGTAAATTAATGACAAAAATACCAGTTTATCAAAGATCTAATAATAAAATCAGACTTTAAACATTAAAACTACATACATGTAAATAATCATCATCAATCTTTACAGCAACATTTATATTATTTATATCATTTAAATCATTCTTTAAGTTTCTTTTTCTTTTAATTTCTCTGCATCATGTTGGGACGGACGTGTCGTCACTCTAACATGTCTAATAATCCATAAATAAACGATATCACATCATAGTATAAAAATATTCAAAGGTTAATGATGTAAACTGGTGTAAAAGGCCTTTAATCTTTTATTAACACTTATATTTTCATCCAAAAAACACAAATCAGATAAAGAATCATCTGAGAGGCTGAAACCAAAGAATAGTGGACATTTTTTCTTTTTTAGCTTGAAACAATAAATCGATTAAAATACTGAAATAAACGAACCAAATAAAAAAACTTCATCTGTTGTTTGTTTGTTTTGGTCCTTTTATGGTTAAAATGATTCAGTTTGTCTGATCAGAACGTCGAGTTTCATGTTGTTGCAGTCAGTCGTTCGTGTGACGGAAGCAAAAGGAAGTTTCAGACGAGCTGCTTTCATTGGTTAGTCAGATTCAGCTGTTTCGACGGGGGTCAAAGGTCAAGCTTGTAACATCCGTGTGAAACAGACTTGAACTCTGCTTTTGAATCTGAACTCTGACGTGTTTCTTCTTCTGTTTCTTCTTCTTTTACACAAAGTTTCTACAAACTATAAAAATATAGAAATATAATGTTTCACACATGATGAAACTCTCACAGATCACATGACCTCACTCATTAAACACCGACGACGGATAATTCCTCATGTTTAGTGTCTGCTGCTGACGAGAGTTTCTTCAACCTGTATGAAAATCATGTTTGAGTTTCTAGTCGACACGCCTGTAAACACAGAGAGGTGTGTGTGTGTGTGTGTGCGTGTGTGTGCTCAGTCAGTGTAAAGCCTGTGTGACCTCTGACCTTCGCCCTGCTCACTACCTGCTGCCTGTACAGTCAGTGGTGTGTGTGTGTGTGTGGATGCTCTGCAGATTGTGTGTGTGTGTGTGTGTGTGTGTGTGTGTGTGTGTGTGTGTGTGTGTGTGTGTGTGTGTGTGTGTGGATGCTCTGCAGATTGTGTGTGTGTGTGTGTGTGTGTGTGTGTGTGTGTGTGTCTTAGAGCAGATGGAGGACTCGTAGCTCGGCTGTGCCCACACGTTCAAAAGTCAAAGCGGTCATTGTTCGTTTCTCTGGAGAAGAATGCGATGAGCTCATGGGAGGAAATTTAATTGGACCATGCTGCAGGCCGGGGCGTCCCCCCCCCCCCCACCCCCCCCACCCCCCACCCTCCTCACAACAACTGTAACCCCCTCCCCTCCCCTCAGGCCGACCCTGAGGCTCCGCTCCACCGGCTGGAAGAGGATTCACAGGAATGCGCTGCAAAAAAACAAAAGTCCGTCCCTCCCAACGACTCGGAGAACATCTTCATAAAACAACCTGATATTCTGAATTCTTCATTTCCCAGTTTCCTCTTGTGTCACAGCGATGCGTCACATGAATCACGGTGAATACTTTCTGTCTCTATGACAGTAAACTGATCCACATTTTATGAACCAAACAACTAATCGATTCATTGAGAAACTAAGCAGCTGTGATCAGCTGATCTCAGAGTCTGGTACGTGGCAGCAGCTGCATCTTTACATTCAGATATAAGAACACATCCTGACGGACAGCAGGACTCATTATTTCACTCTCAGGAGTCGTGTTTGGACTCTCACACAGCTGACAGTGTGTCTTCCTCCTCCGCCCCTAATCTGTCCTCCTCAAGGACGTCTTCCTCGTTAAACATCCACGCCTGTCTTGTGTCTGTGGGAGGACGACGCACATCTGGATCCGAAGCTCTTTATGTTGAGAACAAGCTGCATGAGAGTCCACGTCAGCTGAGAGAAGCAACCATCTGAGATTTATGACTTTAAATCACAGGATCAGATGCTGTAAAACGAATCTGTTTCCAGTGAAGAATGATTCCTGGTTAACGGCGTCGGCTGCAGGATGAGTGACTCTGCCCTGCAGCTGCTGCGTTTCACTCATTAGTTTCTTTACTCTGAGAGCGAAACGTTACAAATCACATCCGTCATGTTTCTGCCTCAACGTGGATCTGAAGATGATCTCAGTTTGTTTCATAGTTCAGATTAAAAGTTTTGAATAGTTTCTTTCAGTTTTTAATAAAGCGTCCGACCCGCTGACCTGCAGCAGCGGCGGCGTCTCGTTCTGCAGTTTGAGGTTTGGACGCGTCTCGACACGTCGGGCGTAACGCCGCTCTGCAGCTGTGATGACAGAACGAACCGCAAGATACCAGACAGGCTTGTTCTTCTTCTTCAGACTTTAAACTCTTCATTTCCCCTTTAAAGTCCACCTGAATCACATCAACAACAGACAGTTTCACCTTCTGATACAACAACAATCCAAACAAATAAACAATCAGACCACAAAACTACAATGTTTCATTTATATTAATTAATAAATCAATAAACAAAATAAAACAAACGTAAAAACTACGGAAGATAAAAGTGGCAAAAGTCTTGAAAACAAAAAGATAATAATCTCAAATCTTCTGTAACAATATTCTAGTTTATATTATATTATATTATATTGTGTAAATATTCTAGTATTTTAATGCTTTTATTGTAAATCTCAGGAAAGAAATGATTTTTGTTGTTATCGTTAAAGCAAAATGATTTTTTTCTGGAGATAATCAATAAAACAAAAAGCCTTCCTGCAGTAACATTATTATTATTATTATTATTATTATTATGTTTGGAAAACCACGTGTGACACGTTTTTGAGATAATAAAAGTCTTAAATACAAACATACAAAATAATATTTCATTTTCTCCCAAGAAAACGACATGAAGATAAATTTACATCTTGATCATTTTATGTGTCATTTTCTTGAAATCTTTGAGTATTTTTTTTAATTCTGAAATGAAAAGATGTTTATTTTTGATTCTAAAAATAAACTTTGGCCCTTCGCGGCCTCCGTAAAGTCTGACGATGATCAGAAGAGTAAACTGTGGACGTCCTTCTTGTGTTTGTATGATATGTTTGGAGGTCAAAGGTCACGGGCGGCCTGTTGCTCGAGAGCACTTCAGCAGGGTTTGAAGCTCGGTTCCTCCTCAGCGCTGGAATAAAATCCCCTCGTTTGTGGTCAGTCAGATGTGAGTTTCCATATCTGGGCAGGAAAAACTCCCAGCAGCCCTCTCTCTCTCTCTCTCTCTCTCTCTCTCTCTCTCTCTCTCTCTCTCTCTCTCTCTCTCTCTCTCTCTCTCTCTCTCTCTCTCTCTCTCTCTCTCTCTCTCTCTCTCTCTCTCTTTGACATGAACAGCCTGTGTTGCTCGCTCGCCCTCTTTTCTTCTGTGTGGACTCTTTTCTTTCTGTGTCCGTCCGTCCGTCCGGCGTCACTCTGCCCGGCGGAAACACATTCCAGCCGGTTCACTCCTGCCGTCACCGTGTCACTCCGTCACCCCCCCCCCCCCCCGTCCCTCCCCAAACAGTCTTAGAAAGAAAAGCTGCTTCCCCTGAACGACAGGAGGCTCTTTTCATGTCCAGGCCTGACTCTGCCCCCCCCCCCCCTCCCCCCCCCGAGGAGAGTCTCCCGGGGTCAACGCTCCACAATAGGAGGGTTAGCGGCGCTTAAAGCAGCACCGGCTAATTGACAACGTCGGCGTTTGTTTCTCAGCGGTGCGGTTTGGTTCAGGAAGGTCTTAACGGCAGCTTAAATCTGCAAACTGTGGAGGAAAGAAGCATCTTTTATGTCTCTCAGTTCACTTCAAGTAGCTTCACTTTAAAGATACAAAGCAGCTTCTCATCAGACGGTTTTACAATCTGAAGCTTTATTTCACTGATAAACGTTACTTATCAACACAAAATAACCCCGATGATGGAGACAGGAAGTCACTGACGAGAACTCTTCTTTAAAGCTTTAATATGTAATTATTAACAACTAGACCTATGTTATATATGTTGTTGAGTTGTGTACTTACATTATCCCAAATGTTTCCAACAAGTTTCAAACTCAGAGAAATCTGTAATTTAATCAAAGTAACGGACCGTTTCATTTGGTCGCCTGTCGATGGCGTCATACCTCCTCTACCAAAGAGTAAACACCGCACCAGATGCATACGGCGGCGCTGTGTTTGTTCCGCTACAATGGCGTCTACCAAAGAGTAACTTTACACACATACAAGATAATACATCGGCGTTGTGGTTGTTCCACACAAACTGTTATAAATGGACTTTTATTCAGTTTTAAGACACATTTTCATGATAAATTTAGGTGGTTTTTAACTATATCTTTTAGCCGGAAGAAGGATTTTAGTCATTGGACGTCTGGATCTTAAGTTATCAGAGAAATAAACTGGACAAACGTTAGCAGCAGCTCGGCTAACAGCCCCTCCAGGAAGTCCGGTGGTCACCAAACATCATCAGAGAAATATTGATTTTTTTAGGTAAAACAGCTTTAATTAGTATTTAAAACGATTTTAAATCTCTGGGTCGGTTTGTTCTGGAGAGGAGGAGACCTCTGCAGGTAAAAACAATCCTGAATGATGAACACTGGAGTAATCCTATCCCACTGAAGCTGGTTATTTAACAACGAAGACAACAACTCCCATGATCCCTTGCTGCTTCACATCGTCATCACACTCCGTCTGTTGTTATTGTTTCGATTGAGACGCCTAGCGGCTGAAAGTGTGTTTAAATGTTGGCGTCTTCTGGTAAATCGGTATCAGCTCATTAGGACTTAATATCAGTTTAAATGTTATCAGAATGACTCTTTGTTTAAAACACTTGAACCAGTAGAAACATTGTTTCCTAGAAAACCTTTATTTTTATTTCAACATCATAATTCATAATATGATGGTCTGTTAAA
Organism: Thunnus albacares; assembly: GCF_914725855.1. NCBI lineage: Eukaryota > Metazoa > Chordata > Actinopteri > Scombriformes > Scombridae > Thunnus > Thunnus albacares. Next base: position 31,822,937 of record NC_058117.1, on the reverse strand, counting down.
CACACGTCTGTTCTTTGAAGATCAGATCCTGTCTGAAGGATTTCATCACAGGACTTTAAACTGAAGCTGCTGAAAATATGATAACATTTAAATGGAGTGAAAAACCGTTGATGTTGCCAACGTTCACGTCATAAAACCAGAGTTTTTTTGGGTTTTGTTCCTGGTGGAGAGTCAGCAGCAGGTCTGTCTGTTTCTCTGCTCGGGTTTGTTCTGTGGTCATATGGGACGGGAACATAAACGCGCACAGCGTGGCCTTTGTTTGCGCTCTCAACTGTAAAAAATTCTTCCTCTCATCAATACAACGATTGTTCTGGAAGAAGAGGAACAGAATTCCTCCCGACTGTCGGTCCGACCGACGACACGCCGGCTCGTCTCTCACCAGTCTTTACTGGAAAACACAAGAATTTAACAAAGTCTTTCTCATGACGGCATCAAAGGGAAAATATCAGATGTTGTGTTTTTTTGTCGTTAGATTTGTCCCACATGTGTTGTTTTGATCTCGTTTATGTCCAGAAATGAATCTGGAAGTTGTGCAGCTGTTAAACAACAACAGACCAGACGGAGAGTCATTAGACTGTGTTTGTTCATCTGTAACTAAAAGAACATGTTGTTTCTGTTCATCATTTACCTTCAAAACATCCATTCTGTTTGATCAGTTAATGATTGAACAGCTGATTATCAATTAAATCAATTAGCTTAAACTTGTCGTCCAATTCCAACAAAAAAACTGAAACACTTTCCATCATTAATAGATTCAATTATTAAATCACACAGATATTAAATACTACCAGTTCCTGTGTTACAGTAAAAGTACATAAGTATTATGAGCTTGATGTAGTTAAAGTATTGCAGTAAAAGTACATAAGTATTATGAGCTTGATGTAGTTAAAGTATTGCAGTAAAAGTACATAAGTATTATGAGCTTGATGTAGTTAAAGTATTGCAGTAAAAGTACATAAGTATTATGAGCTTGATGTAGTTAAAGTATTGCAGTAAAAGTAGTCTGAGCTTTAACAGTTTGTTATATTATCTGTTGTGTCTCAGTAAACGTGTCCAGCACTGCAACACTCACAATAATAATCCTAAACATCTGGTAAATTCATCTTTCTCTTTGTAATAAAATTCTTTTCAGATTTGTGTTTTTTTGTCTGACAGCAGCATCATTTCCTGCAGATCTTCTCGTCCAATCAGAGCGTCCGCCTGCGTTCAGGTCTCTCTCTCTGTTGTTTGCCTCCTGATCGCCGCGCCAACAGATGCTTTTGTCTGGTTTTGTGAGGAAGTGTAGGCGATGACAGCGTGTTCCTGCCGGCTGGTGTTTGTCTGTCCTCCACTCAGAGAGACGCTTTTGATGTGCAGCCGGAGTTTAAAACGATGCTTCAGATCACAGATGTTCAGGATCACATCTGAATAAAACTCCTCTGAGCCGCCGACACATCAGAGTCAAAAGCTGAGAGGAGTTTCAATTTAACTCCTCGAGTTTATAAAGACCCAAATATATTCACTTTACTGTCACATGACACAAAGACAAGCAAAGAATCCTCTTTAATGTTTCCACCAGAAGTAAAAAGTCAAAGACGTCTGATCAGTGTTTGTCGTGTGAGAAGCAGAAACGCTGCAGATGTTAACAGCTGCAGCTTCTGACTCACAACTATTAAACTGATCAATTCTCTCCAGACTGAAACAATCTGCGTCTGTTCTCTGGTTAACGAGCTGCCGTCTGTATTTAGCTTTTACATGCAGAGCAACAAATGAATCGATCAGTCGATCAATAATAAAAATGAATCAGCAACTAGTTTGTTAATCGATCGTTTTGAGTCAGAAAAAAATGCTAAAATTCTCTGATTCAGCTTCTGAAATGTGAATATTTTCTGGTTTCTTTAGTCTCTGTGACAATAAACTGAAGAACCAAAGAACTAATCGATCAATCGAGAAAATAATTGTCAGTTGCAGTCACATGATTACTGTTAAATATGTTAATTGATCTAATCTGCTGCTGCTGATGTCTGTCAGTTTAACCAGAAACAAACACGAGAAGCTGCTGCCTGAATGTTTTCTATCAGTCTGATCATGAAAATCTGTCAGAGATGAAATATTTGATCAGATATTTATGAATGTTGCAGCTTAAATTAAGAGTTAAAAGTGTGTTAAACCAGCAGTCAGGTGTCTGTAATCATTCCTCCTGTTCATACTGGATATTAAAAGATCCTTCAAATGTGCTTTCAATGTATTTAAAAGTCTGTGTGAAGCTTCTATTCAGCTTCATCAGTCTGAGTTAGTCATATCAAGTGGATATCTGACACATTTACAGTCTTTGTGTTTCCCTGTTGAGCTGCAGGTGGAAGTATAGTAACAAAAAGAGGAACTTTGGCACTAAAAAGACTGTAATGTTGAAAGATATCTACTTGATTTGACTCATTTGGACGCTGAAGCTTCATATTAGCTTCAGATAAACTTTTAAATACATTTTGTCCTCCATCACTTCCATTGTAAGGTCATTATGAAGGGATCTTCTAATGGTCAGTATGAACAGGAGCTTTAATGTTCATCTGGACTCCTGACTGTTGGTTTAACACAGACTAGAATAAACTGTGAACTCGTCCTTTAATAAATCAGGTATTTTGTTGACTGGGAGCTGCTGCCTGGAAGAAAACGGCTGCTCTAGTTTTATTTTTTTTTTTTCTTACATCATCTAAAAGTTGTGCTGTAAATTAGCTTCTTATTAACCTTCTCACACACACACACACACACACACACACACACACACACACACACACACACACACACACACACACACACACACTTACATTCACTGGAGACTTTAGGAGAACCTTAACCACCAACACAAAAATCAGCTTTTTCCCAATTAACTGGTCTTTAGTCTGAAATTTGTCTCTAAAAGTAGCCAGACAGACCACACACACACACACACACACACACACACACACACACACACACACACACACACACACAGTGGGAGGAGGAAGTCGGTGTGTTTGCAGTTGCTTCATTGTTTCCTGTAATAAACTGCGGTCTTTTGTGTGCGTCCCATCAGTCCTCTCAGCTGCTTCACCTTTATTTGCTGTCGACGCTGCGGGCCCCCGCCCCCCCCCCCCCCCCTCCTGGCCGGGGCCCCTGTCAGCACAATGTTTACAGAGCAGATTCTTTGACTGAGCAAACAGCCGTACCCCCCGCGCCGCCCCGGCTCAAACATGGCGGCGTTCCTTCGCACGCTGACTGACGGCTCCTGGAACATTTAACCGGCTGGTCTCCGGCCTGCTCAGACTCGCCGAAGTATGTGGAGGAGAGAGAGGAGCGACCAGCGGACACGGTGCTGGGAGTTAAAGGGGCAGACCAGTTTACATTCCTGCTCAACATTTACCAAACTGTCAGCTCTGAAAGTGGCTCCTTCTTCCTCCCAGCTGGTGTTTCAGCTCATCTTCAACTCGCTGAGAGTCAATCTAGAGTTTATTTTGTCAGTTAATCGTTGTTTGGTCTATAAAATGTCAGAAAATAGAGACTTCCTGCTCTGAGTGTTTCTGACACTTTCACCTGAAACTTTTGGAGGTTTCCTTCCTGTAAAGATCTTATTTATGCAGACGAGTTTAATCCAAACGCTTCCTGATCTTCAAACCTTTTCCCGCCACATTAACACCCTCCGTCTCTCTCCCATCTCTCTCTCTCTCTCTGCAGGAAAGGCCTTCGACATCACTTACGTCCGCCTCAAGTTCCACACCAGCCGCCCGGAGAGCTTCGCCATCTACAAGCGGACCAGCGAGGGCGGCCCCTGGGTGCCCTACCAGTACTACAGCGGCTCCTGCGAGAAGACGTACCAGAAGGCGAGCCGAGGCTTCATCCGCACGGGAGAGGACGAGCAGCAGGCGCTCTGCACCGACGACTTCAGCGACATCTCGCCGCTCACCGGCGGCAACGTGGCCTTCTCCACGCTGGAGGGACGACCCAGCGCCTACAACTTCGACCACAGCCCCGTCCTGCAGGTGAGCGCCGCAGGGGGACGCTGAGAATAAATCATAAACAGGAAGTAGTGGCAGGAAACATTAAAGCAATGACAGGAACAGACAGTTGTGACGATGATAGGCTGAAACATCATTACATTATTAATTAGTTTCTCTCTTCAGTACAGCCTCCTGTGAGATATATCACTCATGTCTCCACCCGGTTACTGCAGTTACAGTAAAATCAAGCGCACCTGACATGAAGCAGGTTAAAGAAGGTTTAAAGCTGCAACTAATGATTATTTTCTTGATTAATCGATGAGTCGTTTTGTCCAGAAAATGTCAAAAAAATGGTGATCAGTGTTTCCCAAAGCCCAAGATATTCAGTTTACTGTCATAGAAACTAAAGAAACCAGCAAATATTCACATTTTAAGAAGCTGAAATCAGAGAATTTCTTATATTTCTTTTTTAATTAAAAAAAAAAAAAAAGTTGCTGTGACGTCTTCAGTTCACTTGTTTTGTCCAAACCAACAGTCTAAAAGCTGAAGATGTTCAGTTTACTGTCATATATATATATAAATCATCACATGTGAGAAGCTGGAACTAAAGATTGATTGATGGACCTGATTGGTTCTGTCTGTTGATGCGTGGAGGTTCCCTGCATCTCCTCTCTACCCAAGAACAAGCAGCTGGTGTGTGTTTTTTTTGTTTTTTTTTCCCAGCAGCCCGTTCTGTTCTGCTGGACAGGTTGCAGGTTAAATGCCTGCCAAGAGTTGCGACATGTTGCTAGGCGACGCCCCCGGATTTCCCACTGCAGCAGTTTGGCTCAACTAGGCCTGCAGCTGGACAAGTACTCCCCCCCCCCCCCTCTCCCCTCCTCCTCCTCCTCCTCCTCCTCCTCCTCAGTGTATTTGTGTTTCCATGTTTCACTCTCTGAGGCTGAAGTTGCCCAATAATTGGAAAGAAGAGACGCTGTTTTCACTCTTCTGTCCTCCGTTTGTTGCATAATGTTGTTCTGACATTTGGAGCTGCTTCTTCGCTCTTCTGCTCACTGTTGTCTGTTGTTTTTAAGGAGGCCAGGAGGAGCCGCGGAGAGAAAAAAAAGACTGATTTGTGCTCTTGATTTACTCATTCTGTTAATCTATTACGCGTTCAGTCAGCGGGAAGTTTGAAGAAAGTGATTTTTTTTTTCCTCTTTAATGTCAGTTACTGATCCAAACTGGATCCAAAGCAGCCGTACGTCCTCCTTGTTCTCACATGTTCTTTGCATTTATTGTGCATCCACCTACATCCACGAAGCGCTCCAGAACCCTGGAGCTGAGTTTCTATCAACTGGATGACATCAGCAGGAACATGAAAGTGTCCACAGCACAAAAGTTTTAAGAATATCTGCATATCTTAGTCCAAGATCAAAATAATAGAGCTGTAGTCCGCTGGTCGATTAGTTGGTCGATATGCTCTCGTCTGATTAAATTCTCATTGGTCGAATAATCTCCGTGTTATTTTCATAAGGAGAAAAGTTCTACATCAACAGCTTTCCAGGATTAATCCATTATTTCCTGCGGTGGGAGGGACAGACTAACAAATTACCTGTGAAAACAACGGGGGTGTATTCAAAACACCCCCGTTGTAGCTTTACAAAAGGAAGGAGAGACATGCTAGCTACCCAGCGGTTAACCCTGCTGACAGCACACAGTCAATCTTTAGTCATATATATATGTAAACGTTATGCCGATCCATCTGATAGACATCGAGATATTTCATAGTTTAAGTGAAACTTAAGCTGAAACAGTCATCTTTAGATTCCTCCTGCTGTGGAAGTATTGTGGATATGTGAACCAGATGTGATGAGATATTAGTGTGAACTGACAGTCACCTGTAGAGCTCAGAGACAAATCTCAGAGATTATTTACAGTTTTATATACAGTAATCTGTAGCGTCCATTAGCAGTTTATAGGACGCTGCTTGTGTAAACGACTTCCTTGGATTTTATACAAACTGTGTTTCTTCAAACACCACCTCTGAGTTTGAATTAACCTGTTTGAGTAAACAAATACACACTAAATGAATGTGCAGGGAGAAAAACAGGATTATAAAACTGAGACTTTTTTTTAAACGTGAAGGAAATTTTAACCAAATCGATGGCCTCTGAAAAATGCACTTTTTTGAGAAAACTAAAAAAAAACTTGTTTTCTTGCAGAATGCTATTTGTTAAGGATTCCCAACACATAACACACTGTTTTTGGACTATATTATTATATTATGTGTTAACAATAGCGACTAGATATTAATGCCTCTCAAAGTGCAGATAGGAGCTTTTGCACTTTTGCACTCTACAAAACGATGCTCTAAATTAAGTTAATAATTAAAATGAAATTAAAAATCAAATTAAGTTTGTTTTCAGGTAAAAAGACGTAGTAAATGTAATAGTTACTCATTGTCCGCTGGAGATGAATGTTCAGTGATTGGTGCTGTAGCTTCTCTACACATCCAGAGACTCTGTGTTGTGTTTTTGTTTTGTTGTGTGACTTTTCTGTCACAGCGAAGGGCGGGATGATCTTGATTATCTTGATTATCGTGATTATCGTGATTATCTTGATTATCTTGATTATCGTGATTATCTTGATTATCTTGATTATCTTGATTATCTTGCAGACAGACTGAATATGAGCAGCCTTCCTTGTTCTCATCATCCAAAATGAAATCCGCCAATCAGAAAGGATAGCAGACAGGAGGTTTTGTGTTCTTGAGTTCTTTCATTAATCAGAACCTCTGTATCTGACTGAAGATGGACCCTTTGATTGTCACATGTTTGGGAAGATGAAGAGTCGATGGCTGTCAGGTTGAGTGTTGTTCTGTCTTTATGAAGCTGTGACATGTACACATAGATACATACAGATAAACATACATGCACTAATACAGATTACGCATGTATGTACACGTACACGTACACCTATAAATATTATGCACATAAATACATCATTGCCATGAATTAGGGAACGTACACATGTGCAACACATGTAAACTGATTGTTATGTGATGTAAATACTGTTGTTATTGACAATGAGCTTTATTTAATTAATGTATTTCTGGTAGTGATATAAAGCTAAACCAGGGACAGGCGTCGCAAATTAGCTTTAGCTATAAATCCAAAATGCAACACATCTCTTTCATGTTATTTTAACCTGTTGCAATGTTTTTTTGCATCGTCTCTGACAAATAAACTAATTAAAAAAAGAAAATATAAATATATATATACGTGCACAGGCTTCAACACAGTTTATTCCGCTACATACATACTGTATATGCACGTATACATAAGTAAACAGGACTAAATGGTTTTTCTAAGGCAGCAGAAGTGATGGAGAAGCAGCTTCAGATCTGACAGCAGCCTCCCTGCTGTGTGAAACGCTCTTTCCTTCCCCTCCATGTAAATGAACAGATTTAGCCCTGCAGCTCAGCTGTAAACTTCCTTATTTGACTTGTTGGCATGAAGCTATTTATACTGAAGCTGTGGACTCTTTTTTGGAGACGGCGTGCTGTCGGAGGCGTCAGACGGCTGTTTGTCGCTCTCTGACATTCCTGCTGTCTGTCATCTATGAGCTCTGAGAGGGGAAATAACCACCAGCTGAGACGGTCACCGGACATCACTCTTGTTTTATTCTGGAGCTGTGCTTCCAAGCCTTTTCAGCTTGTGACCCCTTAAAATAAAGCAGAGTCACAGGTGTCAGATGTCTATGAGCTGAGTTTTTACCGCTAAACTGGTTAGATTGTTTCATCAGAGAACTTTTATTTATTCACTCATTAATCATCTCTCAACTCTACAGATTTATCTTGTGACCCGTTGGACGGTCTACAGACCTGTCGTCGCCTTTTAAAAGCCTTAAAATAGCACTAAATTGGCTCATATTTATTTTATAAGGTCTTAAGTTTAACATAGACATTTATTTCTCTTCCTGTCAGACATGACTGAACATAAATGTCTTCATCAGCTAAATCAGAGACTGTAAAACTGACTTCTGACCTACTCTGACCCCTTTATGTACTGAACTTTGTACTTTCATGGTGCCTTAACCTGATGTTCAAAAGGCCTGTTATGTATAAAACCAAACTCTTTTCATACAGAGATCAGTCAAAAATCAGTCTTAAATATCTTTATATTCAGGTTAATAACACTTTATTTTACGGCTCTCATCATTTCATAATAAGTCTCTTGAAAAGAACTTAGGAAGGAAAATATTTCCTACTTGTAGTAGGATCACTTTAATGTTTTTTTTCATGTTTACAATAAGGTAAATATAGAATATCGCCAGCCTTAACGAGTGAAATCACTTTATTTCAGTAGAATCTCCACGATTTACCAAACTCGTCTTTACAGGTCTGGCCAGTGAGGGAACAGAGCTGCAACGATTAATTGATTAGTTGATTGGCAGAAAATAAATCATCAACTATAATTGAATATTCGTTTGTAACTTTTTTTCAAACAAATATGCTAAATATTTGCTGGTTCCAGCTTCTCTAATGTGATTATTTAATGCTTTTCTTTGTCAGATGTGACAGTAAACTGAACATCTTTGGGTTTTGGACTGTTGGTCTCAGGGATACAGGCATTTTTTGACAATACAATGAATCGACTAATTGTGAAAATAATTGTTAGTTGCAGCGCTAATACTACTATATTAGCTGTGTTGCACTATCATGTTTTAATATAATCCTGCTCTGCTGGAGTCTAAACTGCTCCATTAAAAAGGCGTGGTCTGGGAATTTATGGTACAATTATGTCTCTTGAATAAACGGTGTAATTTATTGTCTGGGAATCTGAGCTACCTTCCCTCCCAGGAGAGTAATTGTGATTGATGAGTACTAACACGTTCCCTGTTGGCTACTACAGTTAGATCACCAACTAGCCCTGTGAGTCGTCTCTGCAGGTGTACGTGCAACAATTAATGTGTATAGTAGAAATAAAAAAGCAACATAAAATGGGAATACTGATGTGAAATTAAGTGCTGGTATGTCAGTATTGTCCATCAGTGAAGTCCTGCTGTAAATCCACATGCTCACGTTCCACACTGACAGACAGTATTTGTTTCCAGGCTGCAGGACATCTCTGCAGCGTTTGGTTTGTTCCCAGCCTGCAGTCTGCTGCAGCTCAGCTGAATGTTTGTGATTCCCAGAAGAGTTTCTAACTCCAGGCAGCATTCTTCCTTCAAGAAAACACATGTCCTGGCCGAGGCGTTCCACTCTGCCACAGAGCAGAGACGTGATTGATAGCAAACAAATGTTCTGTACAGTTCAGAGTGTGTTGACTCAGCCGAGAACCTGCATCGGCTTCCTGGACCGAATAGTCTGAAGAGCTGCAGCTGCCGGATGGACGCAGGAGCAGTTTATGACTTGTTAGATATGAGCAAGAAGCTGTCACAAGATGAACCAGCTGAGAAACCAGCTGCAGAACAGTTTTCAACAATGACAGGCCTTCATCAGAGCCAGAAACTGAACATCCATCAGAGTTTAGCAACAGACGAACGTGATACTACGGTTACTGTTTGGTTTACTATCAGTTTTGTGCCTAATTCATTTCACATTTCTTTAGGTATGTTCACCACTAAATCACAATAAATGACATAAGACCCTTTACGGTGGGTCACTGACAGGGTCTAAATCTGGTTCTAGGCTTCATTAGTTCTTCATATGTTGGATGTTCCTGAATGAACATGTTAAATCACATTACCCAGCAAGTCTGGGGCCAAGTGGTATTCCAGTGTAGCAAAACTGCACACATTGCACTCAGACGGTGAGGAATGTGGGTTTAATTGGGACCCAGCAGCTCATTTTTGCCCCAGGATTACCCTACTAGACCTGGACTCCCATGGCCCCCAAAAATCCTAGTGACACTTGCAAACGAGTCCTCTCGGTGTAGAATAAACAAGAAAACTGGAGTATGTTCGGCCCATTAGGGAAAAGCATCTGAAGGGAGTTTGAGGTGAGAGGGGTCACTTCAGGTGGTTCAGGTGCCTGGGCTGGACGCCTCCCTCTGGGAGGAGGACCCGGGGAAGGGCAGGGGGGGGATTACGTATCCCATCTGGCCTGGGAACAGCTGGAGGATGTGGTTATGGGAAGGAACTCTGGGCTACCTTACTTGGACCAACAGTGCAAAACTAACACCACAGTAACACCTCTGCAGCCTTCTGTGGTCTTCACAACTTCAGACATGAACATTTTCTGATCATAAACATAGATGTCTTCATGGCTCTATGTTCGTCCATCGGTCAAAAACGGTTGGAAGGATTCTCATGTAATTTGGCTCAAATATTTATGGTCCCAAGAGGATGAATCCTACCAAATTTGGTGATCCTCTAACTTTTCCTCCAGCACCATCATGAGGTTCATATTTGTGGTTCAGGGTTAAATATTTCAACAGCTATTGGAGGGATTGCTATGAAATTTTATGCAGACATTCATCTTCCCTCAGCGAGCATGACTGTAAACACTAAGGGTGTTTTCAAACCTGCGTAGTTTAGTCTGGTTGAATGGGACTCTTGGGTTAGTTTTCCTCCTTGAAATGATTTGTTTGGGCAGATATGAACAGCGAGGACATTTTTAGAAAGTGGGGACAAATCAACAGTTGCTATCAGCTATGAATCGAGGTCTAACAACCAAGTATGTTGTCTTCTTGATATTTGAGCAGATAGGAGCTTCTTCAAGACCTTCTTCCATCTCTCTCATCCCCCCCCCAGACACATCTGACCAATGACAGGAGAGAATGATCTCACTTGGCTTTTCATGATGCATTTTGGGTCGCTTGAGTTTTATTCAGTTTGAAAAGAAATGTCCTTTGTCTGGTTTAAATACGCTGGATGGATCATTCCTGGCAGAAACCAAGGGTGTATTTCATCTTTAAAATGTGAGTTTGTTTACAGCCCGTGAAAGCAGTTGAATCAATCTTAGCAAATTACTTGGTAATTTGTTTTAATTAAAAGTGGAATGAGAATGAGAGAAAACCTTCTCGGCAATGCTGACAGGTGAGCTTCCTGTTTGAAACCAAGCAGTTCGCTCTGAGTCACATCTCTGAGCAGTTGGTGGGTGAATCATTCCCAGCAGTTCTATGAGGATTTAACATGAAGGTGTAAAGTTACAGGAGGAGGCAGAAGTTTTCCTGAGTAGGCGGATAAATGTCCAGTACGTTCAACCTGAACATGATTTAAACCACAGGAGAAAAGCTGTTTATATTTAACTCCTGTTGCTTCCTCTGTGACCTCTGGTTTCATGTGCAGATTTCTTTGCTCTGAACAACTTTTATTTGGATATTTCTTCACTATAAAAACAAGTCTAATGATTAAATCTGCACTGGTGGAAAAAAAATGCCCTAGAAAGCCATGTGATGGCCAGAAGGCCAAAAGCCTGTCAGCAGATACTTTAACTGTTTCCACCGGAGGTTGGAAATCTGAAAATTTTGGGGGGAGAACATTTGGAAAGCGAAGGCGTTGTTGAGTCACAAACCTTTTATTTCACATGTTCCTGGCAGTGTTGGGGTTGATATCAGATATGGATTAATACTAACTCTCGTGTTGGTACTTTCCTGTGAGCAGAAACAAACCCTGAGGCTGATCGTCTGACAGACTTTTTGTTCTGACTGGGTTCAGATCTTTTTGCTCTGAGCTGTTTGTTAGTCTTCAAACAGCTGCTGTGAGCTCTCACTCTGCTGAATAAAAACCTTTTGGGTCTGATAAGCTTCCTGCTTATACTGAACAAAGCTATCGTTGACCTTCACTCTGAGTTCCCCATGAGCCTTTCACACAGGCGAGATGTTGAGTAACTTTCTTTATCCTCCATGATAAGACAATGTGGCTGAAACTGAACAGGTGTCCCTCAGTAATTCTCTCCATCTGGGCTTCGTATCATGAAGCCAAGAAAATAAATTCCTTTTCACTGAAAATGTCACAGTTCGAGTGCCTGTCTCTGGTGTTGCGTCACTGTTTTCAGTGTTTCCCACAGCCGAGGACTAAAACATCCTCCCTGTTTGCGGATTCATGATACAAACTTTTTTGTTGCAAGTAACGTCTGAAATCTCTCTGAAATACAACTTCTGCCTTCACTTCTTTGTCTTTCTCAGCTTGGTTTGCAGCCAGTTGGTGTTTATGTTGCTTTGTTTCAAACTGTCTATCAAATGTCTCAGATATTGGATTGATTGCTATGAAATGTGCAACAGACATTCACATCATCAGGTCAAAACTTTGCAATTTGTACAATACCTACAACACTAATAACAATCCCTTCAGCCTCAGCTGTACTTTGTGTGTAGTGCTAATCAGCAACAATTACATTTTTTTACATGTGCTCACAGTAATACTAGTTTGGACTTGAACTTTTAGTTTCAGTTTGGTGTTCTATACAAAGAGCTTTTCATCTTCACAGAGCTTCTGGTCTGGCTGCGTACACAACTTTTTTTTTTCTGTCCTCTCTTCAAGAGAAAAAAATGGTTAGTCCTCTTAAGTCTGGCTGTCAGAAAGAGGGTTTCAGACGGTCTTAAGGTGCCGGTATACTCTGTCAGAACTGCTTGTTGGTTGAACAGCTTCAGAAACCTCCTCTCCTCATTTCAGAAAGTATAAAATAAATTTTGAACTATAAATCATGTAAAGATATTCCAGTAGAGACCTAGAATATAAATATATAGCTGGAAATGTGCAGAATATAAGTCCTTTAAATAAAGTTGTGTCTTGCAGATAACATTTGTCTGAGGTTTTTATTTTCTGTAAAACATCCAGAGAAATTATATCTGTCTAATTTTTATAAGACAGATGAATATAAAACAAAAAAGTCAGAATGATACAGTCTGCCAGACTGTGCTGTTGACTGATAGTCCGGATGTCCTTGTTGTGTCTGCTGCAGGACTGGGTGACCGCTACTGACATCAGAGTGACCCTGAACAGGCTCAACACATTCGGAGACGAAGTTTTCAACGACCCCAAGGTCCTCAAGTCCTACTACTACGCCATCTCTGACTTCGCTGTGGGAGGAAGGTAAAGACCTGAGAAAAGATCTAATGCATACAAACTTAAATTAGTGCAGTGATTTTCAAAATAAGAGGGGTTCCTGCGGTATCCAGGGGGCACGCTGAAAGCTCAATTATCAACTCAACTCAGTACAAGCAACTAAACTAAATATTTAAATTGTGGATTGATTTAAAATAATACATCCTGATATGTGTTAAGGAGGAAAATAAAGAGCCAAATAGGATTTAAAAAATATACAATAACCAGTAAGTTTCCCATCAACCTGCATCATGTTGCAATTTCATGAAAACTAGCCAGCAAGAGAGCTGAGAAGTTGAAATAGTTTGTTAAAAGTGACAGATAAATAGTTGAAATGGAGTCAGACAGTAGTTAAAGTAATGCATAAACGGTGCATTATACATGAAAATCATGAAAAAGCTAAATGTAACATATAGTTAACTGAAAGTAATGTATAAATAGTTGAAATAAACATATAAAAAATAAATAAATGCATGAACTACAGTATCTTACAGTAATATATAAAGCAACTTCAACACTGTTAGCTGATGGAAAAAAGTAACAATATCCACTTGATCTTATTAATAGTGATAAAAAACATCCAGTTTAATCCTTTCATCATATTTTGATGACGATGAAGAGTGAGCTCATCTGACTGGTAAATCAGACAGAACAGGTTGGGAAACACTGAGTCATAACTGACAGGAATATATAATGTGCTGTGCCACAATATAAAGTTACAACTCTTATTAGAATACAAAGGTTTCTGCTATAAAAAGACGAGTTTTTTCTTGTTTCCTCCTGAGTGTGAACATGTTTCAGCAGCCTGAGGTTCATGAAACCTGCTCAGACAAAGGAAACTCTCCTGAATGACTGAGTGCGGTCTGGTGGTCTTGATGTGTCACTGTGTGGTCTGCTTCCCTGTGGTCAGGAATCCACATAAGAACTCCTTTTCCTGCATGTCTGAAAAAAAAAGGTTTCGACAGGCATTACAAGAGTGTTAAACGGGCTGCCAGCCTGCACCGCTGCACAGCCTCTGCAGCCATAATCTGTTTGAAATGTGGAGCAGATTTCCATTACACAGCCTGCATTCCTGGCATTCCTGGCCAGCAGGGCTGGATTACAGGGAAACCGGAATGGGGCGGACTGAGCGCCATGATGGGCGGAAGAAAAGGGACGAGTCTTGAGTGGGAGTACCTGTCAGGGCTGCATGAGGGATTTCTGAGGAACCTTCTCCTCCGTCAGCCCCACCCTGATTTACCTGAACGTGTTTACCTGGAGCTGAGCAGGACAATCAGCTCAGTGGCTCGGCAATATCAGGCAACCAGGGGTCCTGCTCGTTTTTCCTGCAACATTTTCAAACTTCCAACACTGTGGTGGACGTGAATCTCTTCTGGTTGAATCATCAGTACAACCAATGAGACACTGAGCTGAGAGAAAAGATAACTTAAGTCAAAGATCAAAGCTTAAGCGTAAAATGAAAGGTGCAGGATTCTCCTAAAAAACAATATATAGACTAATACAAAAGTAATCCTTCTCAATCATCACTTATGACCCACTAGGAATGTGTGGTGGTGTATTTATCTGCAGAGACTCTGCCCTCTGCCTGTATTTTATTATTATTTTGATGTTCAGGATGTTTCTGGGCATCAACCTTTGGGCAGTGGGTGTGTAGCTCCCAGCCAATAACAGCGCAGAGTGTGAGGTTGGAACTGGTAGTGTAGCAACCAGGTCACACGTCTGCTCCTCTCTGCTCTGCTCTCTGTGTCATGGATGTATAAAGAGCAGCAGGTCTATGTGTCTGTTGACCGAGGGCGGGGCTGCAGAGCAGAGAGGCCACAGCGAACAGGATGAAGCTCTGCATTCACACAAAAGGAGGTGTGGGTGTGTTTATTTGTGCTGTAGAATGTAAACACTGTGAAACTATCAGAAAATAAAGTTTTATTTCTCTGATTCATGACTTGATTCTCGAGCGTGGCTCCCTCCCTTCATTCACTCTCTAGCGCTCTCTCTCTCTCTCTCTCTCTCTCAGCTCACTTTGGTCGAGCCAGGGAGGAGGGGCCAACTTTGAGTGCTGTGTTTACAAACACCAACCTACAAATACTGCATAGTATATCTTTAACTAAAAGCCTACAGTCTAATAGCTAACTAGCATCAACAATAAAAGTAAGTCAGAGCCTACAGTCTGATAGCTAACTAGCATCAACAATAAAAGTAAGTCAGAGCCTACAGTCTAATAGCTAACTAGCTGAAAGTCTAGTTACTAATTTAAGTTGACACTAAGTTTCTAGTAGTTTAGTAAAATCAAAGATAAAAGTCTTCATAGTTGCTAACTTCTGTAGCTAACTAAATTCAAGTATAAAATCCAGATAGTTGCTAGCTTAAAGTAAATGCTAACAAAAAGCATTAGTAGCTAACTTAAGTAAAAGCTAACAGTGTACTAGTGAGACACAATAAAAAATAAAAGTCTAGTTGCTAGCTTAAGTTAAAGCTAACAGTCAAGTAGCTAACTAGCATCAACAATAAAAGTCTAGTTACTTATTTAAGTTGAAACTAACTTGTGACTAAAATGTGAAGACAAATGTCTAGTAACAAAAGAACAGTCTCATATAGCTAGGACAGTTAATCTGTTCCCTTTAGACTTTTAATAACTGATAATGCAAAAGGGATGAATATTTTTTGTATCAACTGAATGTTTTCAGTCATACTGAATTTGTAAAATAAAAACAGAACCATTTGTACTTCAAGTCCTATTTATAGCAGTGGATCCCAATCTGAGGAATGTAATCCAACCATCTAACAAAGATTAAATTCCTGAATGTTTCTCTTGAAACACACACATTTTTGTTTTTTGAGAAAACAAGCATGCAGGAATTTATGAATTCTTAAATAACTTCTCTATATTTTGCAAGTGGTCCTTTTTTTAGGCTGTGCTTGTGTGAATCTTAATATATAAAAGCTGTGCTTGCAATGCTACATGTAGGTACCATGTTTTGTGGCTGTTTGGAGACAACAGTCAGGTTTTTTGTAACGTTGTGCAACTTTTTGTATTAGTTGGTGTGTTGCAGATGAGCAGGCAGCCCCTTTAAGCTCACGGTCTTCCTTCCCGCTGTCAGTTTTTCCACGTCTCTCTGCCAAGAAACACCTGAGACAATGAGCAAAGGTGGCTGCCGAGCAAGTCCTGTCCTGTTGTGAGGGGCTCTTTCCCCCTGAAGAGATTTGACAAAACTTTCCCTCAGAGCCACCAAGCGGAAAAACCTCATCAGAACCAAAAATAATATCAACACCACATCGTCCACTGATGGCATTTTAAACTCTGAGAGGCTGCGAGTACTCACATGTCACACATACAGAATATAATGTAAAACTGAAGAGTTTTTTAAAGCAGTGTGGAGAAATGTGTGCCATGACATTATGACTAAACACCATCAGAGTGGTCATTTTCATCTTTCTTTGTGAGTAAAGAGGTTGACAGTAGTTGAGGTGTGAGGTCTGATCAGGGAACGTGGGTATGGTTGCAGCTGTGTGTTATCCAGGTGTAACAAGTGTGTCGCTCTGTTTTCAGGTGTAAGTGTAACGGCCATGCCAGTGAGTGTGTGAAGAACAGCAGAGGACGGCTGGTGTGTAACTGCAAACACAACACCGAGGGCGACGACTGCAATGTCTGCAAACCGTTCTACAACGACCGGCCCTGGAGGAGAGCGACGTCCGACAACGCCCACGAGTGTCTGGGTGAGTCTTCTGCCACAAGACTGCTTCTCTTATTCCTTTACTACTGCGACTGTCTTATTGTCTTCTGCTGCCGTACTGCAACTACTACCTTACTGCGGCTACTACCTTACTGCGGCTACTACCTTACTGCGGCTACTACCTTACTGCAGCTACTACCTTACTGCAACTACTACCTTACTGCAGCTACTACCTTACTGCAACTACTACCTTACTGCAACTACTACCTTACTGCAACTACTACCTTACTGCGGCTACTACCTTACTGCGGCTACTACCTTACTGCAACTACTACCTTACTGCAACTACTACCTTACTGCAACTACTACCTTACTGCGGCTACTACCTTACTGCGGCTACTACCTTACTGCGGCTACTACCTTACTGCAACTACTACCTTACTGCAACTACTACCTTACTGCAACTACTACCTTACTGCAGCTACTACCTTACTGCAACTACTACCTTACTGCAACTACTACCTTACTGCAACTACTACCTTACTGCAGCTACTACCTTACTGCAACTACTACCTTACTGCAACTACTACCTTACTGCAACTACTACCTTACTGCAGCTACTACCTTACTGCAGCTACTACCTTACTGCAGCTACTACCTTACTGCAACTACTACCTTACTGCAACTACTACCTTACTGCAACTACTACCTTACTGCAGCTACTACCTTACTGCAACTACTACCTTACTGCAGCTACTACCTTACTGCAACTACTACCTTACTGCAACTACTACCTTACTGCAACTACTACCTTACTGCAACTACTACCTTACTGCGGCTACTACCTTACTGCAACTACTACCTTACTGCAACTACTACCTTACTGCGGCTACTAGCTAACTTTAACTGTTTTACTGTAACTTCTACCTAACTTTAACAGCTTTAATGCAACTACTGCAACTTGATCTACCTTACTGCAGCTACTGTATAACTTAAACTGCAGCTATGACTGCTTTACTGCAATTATTACAGCTTTACTACTGCTAATGCCTTACAACAGCCACCGCTGCTTTATTAGTACTACTGCTTTACTTCTTTTACCACTGCTACTACAGATGTTACTGCCTTCCTGTAGCTACTTACTACAGGTGTGTAGCTTTACTACAGCAGCTAATACTTTACTACGGCTACTGCTGCTTTACTACGACTGTTACTGCTTCACTTTGGCTTTTACTGCTTCACTACATCTGTGATTACTACTAATGCCTGTAAAACTGAGACAAAAACAGCAAAGTATAAAGGACTGACCCTTAGAAAAGATCACACACATATTGTAATACAGTGTTAGTCATGACAGTCTCTGGGGGATTCTGGGAGCTGTAGTTCCCGTTCATACTATGAGAGTGCAGATGCATGACTAACTGTGTTCAGGGAATATGAGTGTTTTTCTTCTCCCACAGTCGCCCTAATCCCTCCAACACTCACATCAGCACAGGAAGCTGGAGGAACCCGATAGTATGGAAAACTCACATTTAGATGTTGAAGCAGAGCCGAGTTCTCACCTCATTTAAACCCTGATTTTTTTCACAGATCAGTTTTCAAGTTTCATTCAGTGTGTTCAGCACAGTTAATACTCAGGTAAACAGTATATTCACAAGAATGGAGAGTAGCCTGACAGAACCGCATCTGTTACTGCTTTACTTCTACTGCTACTAATTTACTGAAGGTGGAAGAAGTACTGAAGTAAAAGTACTACAATGAAAAAATATTCCATTACAAGTAAAAGTCTTCTGTTCAAAATGACTTACTTAAGTAAAAGTACAGAAGTACTGGCAGCTATAAATATATATATAAGAAAGAGAGTAATAGAAAGCATTTTAATGTTATACTGCTGGGTTAATATAAAACAATACTATTTTACAAAGTGATTATATGTGTCATGTATGAAAGATTGCTCAGAAAAGAAGAGTATTGCTATGACATAAATGAGGTTCAGTTAAAGTTCAGTATTTTATTCTGAAATGCAGTGAGCAGAACTTTAAAGTACTATAGTACAAGTACTTGAGTAAATGTATATTCCATCACTGTGCTTTACTACTGCGCTACTACAGGTACTACTGCAGTTCTGCTGCTTCAAAGTAGTAGTAGAAGTATTAGCTGCAGTAGAGCTGTTAATACTGCTAGTACCACATTACAGCTACTGCGTAATTCCTGCTACTACTGTTTTACTACAACTGTTATTTCTTTCCAGCAGTTAGAGTCTTACTGCCTTTACTATGACAGTTTCTGCTTTGTTGCATCTAATACTGCTACTACTAATAAGAGTATTTAATTACTGTTATGTCTTGTTCATTGATAAAATTGCATGAAAGCAGTTAAATTTGGGGTAAATCGCATCAAAAGACGTATTTTAGCTGATTTGAGGCATCCATGTAATCAGATATATCGGAGCTTTCATAAAAATTCCAGTTTCCCAGTCGTGATTATGACTGAGAGTAAAATGAGGTTAAATTGGTGCTTTTATAATGAATCTCTCTTTGTGTCTCTCAGCCTGTAACTGTAACGGGAAGAGCTCCGAGTGTTACTTCGATACCGAGCTGTACCGGGCCACGGGTCACGGAGGTCACTGCAGGAACTGCGCCGACAACACCGACGGCCCCAACTGTGAGCGTTGCCTCGACAACTACTACAGAGACCAGAGCGGTAGCCGCTGCCTGCCCTGCGGCTGCAACAGCATCGGTGAGTCGCAGCTCAGACTGAAGAGAGAGAGATGAATATTAATGTTATTACTGGACTGTCGGGTCTATACAGGACCAAACCAGGTGGTCTGCATGTTGTCCATTAGGAAGCTACTGTCACCTGTTTCTAAAACAAATTAATTTTCAAGAATTTTCTTGAAATGTAAATCAGTATTTTGAAACAAAATTGACAAAAGGTTGCAGAAAAAAGCATCAGGTGTTTGTAACAAAGTCTCATCACAAGAAGAGTCTCTACAGATTAAAAAAAAACTGTTTATTTCACATTGTAAAGGAGACAAAAATGTCACTTTGTCACCATTTGGATGTGAAATTCATGGTTTAGTTAGTTAAACGGACGCAGATGTTTTGTGATTTTGATGAAGATCCGACTGGGACCGAAGCATTTGTGGAGTCAGTAGCCTACATGTGATGTACATAAAACTGTCCTCCTCCCATAAGAAATAAATCGATCCGTTTTTTTGCATTTTAAGGTAGATCGTGGTGCGTTCAAGGAAACCACAACGTCACAGACACGAGCAACAAGTGCAGAAAAGCAACCTTTTTAAAGTTTCTTTTAGAAATTCACACAAAATATAGTTTAACACAAAGTCAAGAGGTTGTGATATGAAGCTGTAAGCAGAGCCGTGTTCCTGCACATGCTCAGTGACGTCTGCCGTACACAGAACTGCTCTCCAGAGACTGAAAACGTGTGACGCTTGATCGATTGTTGATTCGGATCCAAACATGAGATTTGTTGACAAGAAGAAAAAATATAGAAAACCAGCCAGCCTTGCAGATATTTTGATTGCAAAAACACTTAAAATGTACATAAACTGCAGATAATGTGAGAACATGCAGAACCACTGGAATGGACTTAATGGTTTTAGTGGTATTTTATAAACGCTACAGCAAACCGCCGGTTAATGTGAAGCAGCTGCTGACACAGTTACAGCAGGTCTGTTAACGGGAGCTGATTGTTTGCACATGGTGGAGGGTTAACGTGCTGACTGTGTGTGTGTGTGTGTGTGTGTGTGTGTGTGTGTGCGCAGGCTCGGAGTCTCCTCAGTGCGACAACAGAGGAGTGTGTGTGTGTAAACCAGGAGTGACCGGAGAGAAGTGTGACCGCTGCCAGCAGGGATACCACAGTCTGACGGAGGCCGGCTGCAGGTACCGACTGACATCACTCTGATCAGCTGTTTCACCTCCAGCTGCAGTTCTGTGGGTCTGAAGAGGTTTAAAAAGTGGATTTTACAGTGTTTTTGCCACATGTTTTCACAGTTTGGACGATGGAAATGTCCCTGAATCCTGTAACACACAAACACTGCTCAGCTTGTGAGGAACATTTTGTTTCCAGTCTTCCTGGATATCAGCGTCCAGTAGAGCTGAAGCAGTTTGTGCATTAATCAATTAGTTTTTTTTAAGCAAAAATCACAGATTCCAGCTTCTCAAATGTGACTATTTTCTTGTTTTCTTCCTCTGTGTCGGTAAACTGAATATCTTTTAGGTTCTGGACAAAACGACATATTTTTAATATGTCACCTTTTCACAATTTGCTGACATTTCACGACCGAATCGTAATCAAATGAGCAAGAAAACGTTTCCCATTAGTCTGATTCGGCACACAGAGCCTGTTCAGTAATCATGTTCGTTTTAGTTTTATCCTCCAAACACACAAATAAACACTTCACTTTATTTAGTTATGTTTCACTAAATGAAGAACACAAAGATAAATCTCAGCTAAACATCATTTCATGGGGATGGAAAGTTGCAGTGCAGACTGCCTCAAGGTCACATGAATTACTGCACAAAAAGCTCATAAATAATATAATAATAATATAATTATTCTTCAGCTTTCTTTAATGAGTCATATGTTTTCCTTGTGGCCTGGTAGCAAATGTTGCAAAACCCAAAATATTTGTTTTGTCAACTGTTGATCTAAAACAAAACATAAGGGGGAGTATAAGGGAGTTATTATCATAACAACTTCTACAGAATAAACAAGAAGATTGTTTGAATAGAAAATAAGAAAACAAAGATTATTTTCTCTACTTTTAAAACTCCAGAATCCCATCTGAGTCCATCACAGTACAATTAATCTTCCACATATGAAGCGAGTCGGTGGATGTAAATGTATTGTAATTATCAACATACGCTTCATGTAACGATAACTTCATTATGTCAGCGTGAGTAAATATGTAATTATTTATATTTGGAATAAAGCCTAACGGGTGAAGCCGACGCTCCTCTGAAAGGCAGATCGCTTCAAACCGGAGTTGAATCTTCTTTTCCAGAATCAGAATCATGACGGTGCTTCGAGATCCGTTCAGGGATACAGAGCAGGCAGTTCATTGGTCGAGGGTTCAGCCATCGCCGTCATGTGAACGCTAGTTACGGAGGTTTGAAATACAACAGCGAATGATCATTTCCATCATCACCCTGGATACTCGTACTGTTGAGTGTAGTGATCTGTCACTAGACTGTTGGTTGGGTAATTGACTCGTGTGATGTAGATTTGTGGGTCACCAGGTGTTTGGGGGTCTGATTACTGTAGCTATCGTCTTTACACTGCACATTAGAGTCCTTAATGACTCTTAATTTGGTTGTTACTTTTGAGTGGTGATTACCTCTAGTGAATAGTCACTTCTTCTGCACATTAAAAACTGCGGGGTCTGCTCTAACTTTATACTTTATAATCGAGTGTGTCCTAATTTTACTGTCAGGGTTTGTTGAACTAAGGACGAAGACGACAACAAGGCTCTGAGATCTTGAGGTTGATATGCGAGACATTAAGATGCTTTTTGCTTAATCGTCTCTTTTGCAATTTATCAGTATGGAAAGTTAATGCACAATTTTTCAGATCCCGAACTCTACGTATCATTAGACGTCCACCGTCGATCTAGTCTATCAGACATGCGTTCATTTTTGTAGCTACCTGTGTTCACATTTAAGGAATAAATGTGATTACCTGGTTCGGAAGGTATGCACCTCCGTTGTCCAGAAGAAGTTAGTCTTCCAACATTTAGCCCCTGTTTGTACAGCCGATTGTAAACATTTAGGTTCGAAGTCTTAGCAGCTGGTGGCGCGAGAACTCAGAGCAATATGGCTGCACACATCTGTCTAATAATAAAAAACATAAATGCTAACCTTTATCTGTGGCCACGTCTGTCTAGCAACAGGCTCAGAGATCCTGCTTCCCCAACATTGTGAACGCCAATTTGTGAACGAACTTTAGGAAAAACAAAAATCGTTCAGAGGCGAAATTGTCAAAAAAGTATAAGGTCTTTATTGAATTGACGAGTGGCAAAGACCTTGAGATGATATGATCTCCTGATCCCTCTGACACCTCTCATTGGTCTGTTCTTATTTACCCCAGTAACTCCCCTAAAACATCACTGGTTATCATATTAAAGAATAGCTGACAGGTTTATTTGCTTTGTGCTTGGTAGGCGGCCGGTCCCTACTGAGGACCCCTACTGAGGACCACTTCTGTGTCGTGTCAGATAAACAGTTTCAACGAGAGAGGCTATATGAGCTTTAAAAGACATGTATACAGCAATCACATAAAGAGCATATATATCTAGTACATTAAGAATATGTGAGTATTTATGTGCTTAAAGAATATATGTATGCTTAGAGAGTATATATGTATTACATCATAAGTCTTCAACAATTAATCAAAAACAATTGCGACAGCTGCAAAGCCATCACAAACACAAACCTGCAGGAATCTGCTGGAACAAACCCGTCCTGCTCTCTGAGCGCCCTCTGCTGGCAGAGTCAGACATCTTCACGTCTCTCTGCAGGGTCTCTCAACCGTTTCTCTCTCTGATCAGCTGTCGTTCATGTAAACATAAATCATATGTTCATCTGACACTTGTGTATATATATATAACTCTCTCTCTCTCTCTTCCCATCAGGCCTTGCTCCTGCTCGCCCTCCGGCAGCACTCAGGAGTGTGACGTCAATACCGGACAGTGTCGCTGCAAAGACAACGTGGAGGGTTTCAACTGTGACAGGTAACACACACACACACACACACACACACACACATATATTTTAATGCTGTAAACCCTGTATTCCATTAGAAGAATACAGGATTTAAACATGTACAGAGGTGTTATACACAAAACCTGTCAATCATAACACACTGAAACCCTTTTAACACCTGGAATATGTAAGATTGAACAGTGAGATATGTTTTCCTCGCTGTAATCATTCCTCCTGTTCATACTGGATATTAAAAGATCCTTCAAATGTGCTTTCAATGGAAGTGATGGAGGCCAAAATCCACAGTGTGTCCACACAGTCATTTAAAAGTCTCTGTGAAGCTTCTATTCAGCTTCAGCAGTCTGAGTTAGTCATATCAAGTGGATATCTGAGGGACTTTGGCACTAAAAAGACTGTAACGTTGAAAGATATCTACTTGATTTGACTCATTTGGACGCTGAAGCTTCATATTAGCTTCAGATAAACTTTTAAATACACTTCCACTCAGCAGAAAGGCGCTAATTCTACTTTATGTTCATTATCGAGGCCTTTGTGGTGGTTTGTTTTGTATTTGGAGCTGAAAAATTCAGCAGCAAAACTGAAAAAAATAGAGAATATTGTAATGAAATGTGGAGCTCCTTCATAGGAAGCTTTGCCTTTTGAGGTCAATCTTGTTCAGTTATTATGAAACTAATGGAACCTGTTTGTGTTGTTCAGGTGTAAACTGGGCTACTTCAACCTGGACCCCAACAACCCTCAGGGCTGCACCCCCTGCTTCTGCTTCCAGCACTCGTCCGTGTGCAACAGCGCCGAGGGCTACAGCGTCCACGCCATCAGCTCCTCCTTCTACAGAGGTAACACGCCTGCAGGCCAGACGCAGGGGGAAATTAACCCATTTAAACTGAAACACAGTGATGTGTGTGTAAGTGTTATTATAAAGTGCTGTAATATGTGTGTGTGTGTGTCAGATGACGAGCAGTGGAGCGCTCAGCAGCGTGACGGCTCCAGCGTCTCCGTGCGTTGGTCACCCAGCGGACAGGAAATCTCCCTCATCTCAGACGACTACTTCCCCATGTACTTCGTCGCTCCAGGTAGATCAGATCAGCCTCTTTTTAATGTTGTTATAAACATCTTTATTGAATTTACAGCACTTTGCATTTACAACGTGTGTCTGCAAACATGTCAGGAGGACCAAAGGTTGTAAAAAAAAAATAAAATAAAATAAAAATCTTGTAAAACTTTTGATAGTTTTACGTTTTAACAGCTTCTTTTTTTTTGTTCGTACATTCAGATGTAGAAGAAATGTGTTCTTTGATGTGGACAGTCAGCTCTGAAAAGTTTGGCTTTTTGCTGAAGAATTTTAATTATTGAATATAACATTTGATTAGAATAGTGAGCAAATTAATTGAATAAAACTGCGAGCAGACGTTAGTTATGTTACATAACCAAAATTATGTAAAGTGAAGGTAAATATGATCAGCAATAAATCGCCACTATTTACTCCACAGTTGTTTTGTGTGCAAGCAGGATGTAAAATTTACATCTAAGTTCATTTACATCAAATGTCTGTCTTGAGAGCAAATAATAATTAATTGGATAAAACCTGTGAAGCATTTTAAAAGATATCTCTTTGACTTACGCTGCAATTTCCCATGAAAAACAGTTGTTTCAGTTGCATCTAACAGTAAAGCACGATTGTCATTTCCCTTAAAACCTTTAAAAAAGCGCCTGAGCAAACCGGGATCGATGATGTCACAGTGACATCAAGCAACCCTGCTTCAGCTTTGGAAACAGAAACAGAAAGTCTGCGTTACAGGCTGGAGGAGTTCGTGTTCAACTTAACTGGGATCAGAGTAGATTCATAGAGCTGGACGCAGCGAGGTGTGACATCACCCGCTGGTTTGCATCAGAGCCGATTAGTGAAATTTTGTGACAATAGTCCGACTCGGTGTGAGTCCCGGAGCTGACTGTCAATCACAGCTGTCAATCAACACCCTCACAACAGACATCAAAGCTGCTATAAGTCTTCAAACCTTATTAACGGAGCAATAATTTTGTAGAGAGAAGTTGAGGCTTTTTGATGGGAGTCAGTTGAAGCATCTAGTCGGTGGCCCTTCTGATTGATTAGATAACTTTATTAACTCTGGAGCCGGAGGAAGCTTCCTGAAGCTGACCAATCAGAACAGAGTGGGCTCATCAGGAGGCGGGGTCTTAAAGAGACAGGAGCTAAAAACGACCTGTTTCAGACAGAGGCTGAACTGAGGGGCTGCATAAAGGACCAGTAGAAGATAAATAAGGAGTTCTTAACTGTAAATCATGTAAAGATATTCTAGTAGAGCCCCAGAATATAAATATAGAGCTGGGCATGTGAAGAATATGTGTCCTTTAATCTAAACCTGGTTCTAACCCCTAAATTCCACCAGGCGCGGCGCGGCGCGTTTCAGAAGCAGCTCTCCACTCCGCTGCGCTAAAGATAGACGCCTCGTCTATTTTTTACAGAAGCCGCGTCAAGCAGCACAGAGCAGATCGAGCTGGGCAGGAAGTCAGACACAGAAACAGCATTGAGTATACGGTCAATTTTCAAAATAAAACACCAATGGAGACTCCTGGTCGTATATCAACAATAAACGCAATTAAAACAGACGAATAAAGAAACCATTTAACTACGTAGCCTAATTAACCATAGTAGAAGCACAAAGATCAATGAAAATGACCAAATCAATGAAAGCTGAGCAAGTTCACAAAATTGGGCAGTTTAGTTGCCCTGCTACTCCAGTAATTACGGTATACTTCAGGCACTTTAAGGCCCGGTGGAATAGGGCGCTGTGCAGAGGATGGAGCAAAACCGGGTCAGAGCCGGAACACGGCGCACACGGGCCCGGTGGAATCCCGGCGTCACTTTAACCATTAAAGCAGTGTGTGTTTAATGTCCAGTTGTGTCTTCTCTTGTTTTTGTGCGTCACAGAGAAGTTTTTGGGGAACCAGATGCTGAGTTACGGACAGAACCTGAGTCTGAGTTTCCGGGTCGACCGGCGGGACACGCGGCTGTCAGCTGAGGATCTGGTTCTAGAGGGAGCTGGCCTGAGGGTGGCCGTCCCCCTCATCGCCCAGGGCAACGCCTACCCCAACGAGAACATGCAGACATATGTGTTCAGGTGAGGTGGCGGTGGCGGCGGTGGCAGGAGGGAGGAAACCAGCCAGATTATCATCTAATCTGGTTTCAGTTCAGTCAGCTGTTTAGGATAATCTGTACATCTTGTTTACATATTTATTTGATAATCTGTTAATCTGGATTAAATCAGACAGTTTTGTGTTTGTGTTGATAACGTGTTGTTGTGTTTGTGGTTCAGGCTCCATGACAGCGCTGACTACCCCTGGAGGCCGACCATCAGCCACTCGGACTTCCAGAAACTCCTCCACAACCTGACCGCCATCAAGATCCGCGGCACCTACAGCGAGAGGAGTACGCATCATAACACACACACACACACACACACACACACACACACACACACACACACACACACACACACACACACACACACACACACACAAACACACACACACAAACAAACACAAACACACACAAACAAACACACACAAACAAACAAACAAACACACACAAACAAACAAACAAACAAACACACACACACACACACAAACAAACACAAACACACACAAACAAACAAACAAACACACACAAACAAACAAACAATGTGAGATGTTATAAAGTTTTAAAAATAGAAATACTTGAGTAATTTTAACTGCTCCTCACGCTAATGAAACGCTCTCCTCAGGTGCTGGTTACCTTGACGACGTGTCCTTGGTGACGGCGAGGCGGGGCCCAGGTGTCCCGGCCCGCTGGGTGGAGCAGTGCACCTGTCCTCAGGGTTACCAGGGGCAACACTGTGAGCAGTGCACTCTGGGATACCGCCGTGCTCGCCCCGAGCTCGGAGCCTTCAGCCCCTGTGAGCCCTGCAACTGTAACGGGCACAGCGACGCCTGCAACCCCGACACAGGTAACACTGGTTAATGACTGGTTTAATGGTTACTGACTGGTTTAATGGTTACTGACTGGTTTACTGGTTTACTGACTAGTTTAACGTCTACAGCGACGCCTGCAACCCCGACACAGGTAACACTGGTTAATGACTGGTTTAATGGTTACTGACTGGTTTAATGGTTACTGACTGGTTTACTGGTTTACTGACTAGTTTAACGTCTACAGCGACGCCTGCAACCCCGACACAGGTAACACTGGTTACTGACTGGTTTAATGGTTACTGGCTGACTGGTTACTGACTGGTTTAATGGTTACTGGCTGACTGGTTACAGAAGGAGCTGCTTTTCAGGCTGAAAACAACCAAACTGCAGAACGCAGCTGAGCGTTTCGTGTCCGTCTGTCCCTTCAGGAGCGTGCGACTGTCAGCACAACACGGCCGGTTTGAGCTGTGAGCGCTGTAAGGACGGTTTCTACGGCGACGCTTCCCGGGGGACGTCAGGTGACTGTCAGCCCTGTCCCTGCCCGGCCGGAGCCACCTGCGCTGTCGTCCCCAAAACCAGAGAGGTGGTCTGCACCAACTGTCCCACCGGAACCACAGGTAAACCCACTACACCGCCACACCTGTCCACATCAAACCAGGTGACCTGTGAGGTCACAGACGCCGTCCACTTTATGTCCTCCATACTTCCTGCAACACCTGGGCTTCTTTAATGTTCTGTTGAATTCTGTTTAAATGTAATACCTGTGACATCACCCGTCTCCAGGTAAGCGCTGCGAGCTGTGTGACGACGGTTTCTTCGGCGACCCGCTGGGTCAGGGCGGGCCGGTCCGAACCTGCCGCGCCTGCAAGTGCAGCGACAACATCGACCCCAACGCCGTCGGCAACTGCAACCGCGAGACCGGCGAGTGCCTCAAGTGCATCTACAACACCGACGGCTTCTTCTGCGACCGCTGCAAGGAGGGTTTCTACGGCAACGCCCTGGCCTCCAACCCCGCCGACAAGTGCAAACGTAAGTCCCGCTGCTGTTCACAAACAACCGACAGCGTGTTCAGAGCTCAGAGGATGAAGATGCTCTCTGTTTGTCCTCCTCCTCCTCAGCCTGCTCCTGCTCTCCGGCCGGCACCGTGGGCCGACAGACCAGCTGCTCTCAGGTCACCGGTCAGTGTCAGTGTCTTCCCAACGTCGCCGAGCGTGACTGCAGCGCCTGCCAGCCCGGCTTCTTCAACTTGCTCAGCGGCAACGGCTGCGAACGGTCAGCTGCCCTCCGCTGCGTCTGATAGGCTGTTGTTCTTTTATGACTCATACTCAAAAAAAAAAAAAACTACATTCAAAGAAACAATAGAGAGGAAAGAAAAAACACATAAACAGCATATCAGCGTGGGAAAGTAACTCATTTACTCAAGTACTGTTCTTAAGTACTATTTTGAGGTACTTGTACTTTAATATTTCCATTTGATGCTACTTTATACTTCCACTCACATGCTTTAATCTCAATAAATGATCCAATATTTCACCAGAAATCAAAGATTTAGAGAAAAAGGTCCAAAACCTGAAAACAGCTTTGACAGCTTTAGTTACTGAATATCACACAGTCAGCTCATAAATTACACTGCAGTGTAAAGATAGTTACACCAAAACTGTTTATGGCCCAAATGGGGTAAAACTTTATATAATATTTCCAAAAAAAAATCAAAGACAAAATCTGAAAAATGAATCCAGATTTATGTAGCAGATTAAACAGACATGCATCTGTAGTAATAAAGTACTTTATTAAATATATGTAGATATATAAATCACAGGGGAGAATTTTATGCAAAATGAATACTTCTGCTTGTAATGCTTTCAGTAAATTTAGCTGCTAGCTTATGTACTTTTACTGCAATAAAGGATCTGAGTACTTCTTCCACTACTGCAGTTTATACTCATATACATACATAAATATTACTACTCATCAATATTTGAAGTAATATGTATGTATGTAGAAGTAATTATTGTCTCATCCAGTAAAAGTACCAATACAACAATGTAAGACTTGCAGCAAACTGTAGTTGAAAGTATGAAAGCGTTAGCGCTGCAGTATGAACCCTGGCTTACAGCTGATTATATATTTATATGTTTAAGATTCAATAACAGAGGAATATCTGTCTCTGTGTTTCCTGACGTTGCTGCTGCTTCGTCTCACTCTCTTTCTTCTGGCGTTTCCTCCGCAGGTGCAACTGTAATCCTATTGGCTCCACCAACGGTCAGTGTGACATCACTACCGGACAATGCGAGTGTCAGCCCGGCGTCACCGGCCTGCACTGCGAGCGCTGCGAGGTCAACTTCTTCGGCTTCGGCTCGTCCGGCTGCAAACGTAAGAAGGTTTTTTTTTCTGTTTTTTTTTTTTAATGTGATGCTGTTGGAGATGTGAGAAGAAGCCGCTAACCTTAACCCTTGACCTCTGTGTGACCTCCAGCCTGCGACTGCGACCCCGAGGGCTCCCAGTCGGGTCAGTGCAAGGAGGACGGCCGCTGCGAGTGCCGGCCCGGCTTCGTCGGCGCTCGGTGTGACATGTGTGAGGAGAACTACTTCTATAACCGCTCGGCGCCGGGCTGCCAGCAGTGTCCCTCCTGTTACAGTCTGGTCAGAGACAAGGTGAGCACATCAACAACCACGATTTGCACACTTTTTTGAGGTTATTGCGGACAAAAATGTTTGATTTCGCAGCGGCTTTTCGCACTCTGGCCCGTCAGGATCAGACCATTTTGCTTTTTAAAAATGAGGGATATTTATTACAAGTGTGGTGTGCTTTTATTTTGAAAGATTGATTGACAGGATAGGAGAATTTTCTGCAGGGTGAGACATGTCTGTCTTTCTCACACCTGTGTCATCAAAATCATGCAAGTTTTGAGCCCATTCACTTGAATTTCAATTAGTAAATTGAAAACTCTTAATGAGTTTGTGTGTAAAACAAATTCACTTCCTAATTTTCATCAAGTCTAGAAAAGAAAAGACTTTTAACCCACATGACCTGTTCAAAGTTTGATTTGTATGTAGAGTGTGAGTGAACCCACACCTTTTTGAACATTTACTGCTTCCACATAGTTTTAGATACAAACTTCATTTGAACTTTAAATGAGTCACGAGACTTTGACCTACAAATCTTGAATTTACGTGTTTTTTCTATCTTTTATTGTTTTTGAGATATTAGAGTGTGAGTTTTAAAGTCTTTTCTTGCTCCTCCTGTGATTTTATAATGAGTGTGTATTGCGGAATGTTTCACAGCACTGAGGGAGTGACATCACCAGGAGCAGTTGGAGAGGAGGATTTTAGAGTACGCTTCTTGTTAAATATCCTCATAAATCCCATGACTTTGGCCAAATCTAACATTAAAAATCATATTTTAGTGGGAAATTTCGTGGCAAATCCATTGATACAGGTTTGAAAGTGGTCAGACTTATAGTTTAGATGTCAGAAGCCTCTGTTTGACACAAAGTTCATGCCCATAGATTGCCTCCCCATTGGTTTACACTGTAAGGGTGATGTAGCACTGCAACTTTCAGGGCTTATAAAATCCAAACCGTTCAAGTTATTACTAAGTTTTTAACAACTTTTTTTCAGCATAGTGTCATAAGTCATCTATTTAAGTTTGAAGCCGATACCATTAACACCCTTGGAGGAGATAGATATAGTTTGTTTGGGGGTCAAAATTGGGGCGAAGTCTTATTTTGAAAGGCATATTGCGGACTTCCTGTTGGATTTAGGTCAGGGGTGTCAGTGTATGATTTGTAGGTGTTGATGAGACAAATAATTGAGTTTTGGTTTGATGACATTCCTACAGGCCATGGCCGCCATTTTAGTTACATAGGTGGCGGTAGAGAGCACATTTTGGCACTTTGGGGGTTAATTTTTACATTTTATCAAATTTTTCACCAGACCTGATGTGCCTGCCAAATTTAGTGAGCTTTTGAGCATGTTTAGGGGATCAAATTTAGGGTTTAAGTGGCGTAATAAGAAAGAAAGAAACAAACAAACACACAAAAAACAATAGGGTCCTCACTGTTTTACAGTAGTACTCTGCCTTTTGGGCTCGGTCCCTAATTAAAAGACATTTTACACAATGTGTGCATGTGTCCTCCCTTTAATATTTATATATAAATAAATATCTGTATGTATGAGCGCTGGCTTTGAGGCTGAGCTGTGTTATTTTTCTCTCTCCAGGTGAACCAGCAGAGGCAGAAGCTTCATGACCTGCAGACTCTGATCGATAACCTCGGCTCGGGCGAGGGGACGGTCAGCGATAAGGCCTTCGAGGATCGTCTGAAGGAGGCGGAGCGAGCCATCATGGAGCTGCTGGAGGAGGCTCAGGCCAGCAAAGGTAACGCAGCGTCCTTCAGGTCCTCACATACGTTTACATCCACTTATGTTTGAACATATGAACTAGTTTTTCACTTTTAAGCATTTTTGATATTCCTACAATCACCCCAGCCTGCAATACAAACAAATTAATCACTAGTTCCTCCTGAACGCCTTCATCTTATACAAGTAAATGATGTAAAAAGACTGAAGACAGAGCCTGAAACCAATGAGGGATTGATTCATGAATGATTCATTGATTGATTGTTGTTAGAGAAGCAGAGACTTACAGCCTCTTCAGTGGAAGAAACTCCAAACAGTATTCATGTAAAACTAAGTTTCTAAATCATTTTGCATGTCGGAAATATGCTTTATTCTGTTGTCCCATCCGATCATCCTGTGACCTCTTGTGGGGGTCCCGACCCTCAGGTTGGGAACCAGTGGACCCTTCTGATTGTTGAGTAAAGGAGACAGTTGTGAAGTAGCGGAGCTGAACTGTTGGATGAGTGTGTTTGGTCTTTTGATTAAACTGTCAAATAAATGTAACTATAGTGCACCAGGCAAGTCGTCAGTGCCTGGACCGCCGCCGCTACGGCCCGCCGCCGCTACGGCCCGCCGCCGCTACGGCCCGCCGCCACGGCCCGCCGCCATGTCAGGATGTAAAATATCTACAGTACAGCCACAGTATCTGCTAACACTTCATCCTGTGAGCAGTGGGAGGGCGGGTTCGTTCATTAAAGCCTCAGATGTGAAATGTCAAAGAGAAACTGAATGTTTCTGCGACCTTTGACCCTGCAGACGTAGACAAAGGCCTCCTGGACCGCCTGAACAACATCAACAACACTCTGACCACTCAGTGGAACCGGCTGCAGAACATCCGCAACACGGTGGACGACACCGGCAATCAGGCCGACCGCGCCCGCAACAGAGTCCGTGACGCCGAGGACCTGATCGCCCGCGCCCGGCAGGAGCTGGACAAGGCCAAGGACGCCATCGGCAAAGTGGTGCGTGATGTCACAATTGTTACGGGAACTATTAGAGCTCATTAACGGGGGGGGGCTGACCTGATGTTGATGTCGTCTGCAGGATATTAAACCACCCAGCGGGGCCGGAGATCCCAACAACATGACGCTGCTGGCTGAGGAGGCGCGCAAACTCGCCGACAAGTAAGACTTGAACTTAAATACATCAAAAACACGACGGCAGAGGTCAGCAGAGAGACAGAATATCATCTGTCTCCTCTGGCTGCTGCTGGCGCTCTACGATTTAAAAGTGTTCATGAGACAGAACGTTTGTTTTGTTTTTCACAAATCAAAGAAAAGTTTATTCATTGTTGAAGGAGCAGAAACTATTTAACTGTTAAATATTCATATTTTGATATTTCGTCGTCTTCTTTGACATTTTTCAACCATGTTTCTCAAAACATTTTCTTTTCATTTCGGGATTTTTAAGATAATTTATTCCTGTTTCCTTCACATCAAGAGAAGATTTAGATTTTAGTCATGTGACTAAAATCCACTACATTTCAGAGGGAAATATTGTACTTTCTACTCCACTACATTTATTTGACAGCTTTAGTTACTTTTCAGATGAAGATTTGACACAATGGATAATATAACAAGCTTTTAAAATACAACACATTGTTAAAGATGAAACCAGTGGTTTCCAACCTTTTTGTCTTTTGACGTCTTACAAAAAGCAGTGTGTAGTCGGGGTCACATTTCACATGTCTATGAGTTGTTAACAGCTCCACCAAATAGTGATTTTTCCCTCTAAACTTCTCACATGCTTTCATTTCAATAAATGTTCAAATGATCCAATATTTCAGCAAAAATCAAAGATTAGAGAAAAAGTCCAAAAACTGAAAACAGATTTGTGTATCAGAACTTTGTTTTTTCTTCTTTCCTCTCCCATTAATCATCTCACCACCCCTCAGATTTATCTGCTGACCCTTTGGAGGGGCCCGACCCCTAGGTTGGGAACCACTGGACTAAACTAGCTAACTGTATATAAAGTAGTGTAAACTAGCTCCACCTCCAGCAGCTACAACAGTAACATGCTGCTCTAACACTGATGCTTCACTATTAATAATCTAATGATGTCATATATAATAATATATCAGTCAGAGGGACCAAACCACTACTTTTACTGCAATACTTTAACTACATCAAGCTCATAATACTTATGTACTTTTACTGCAATACTTGAACTACATCAAGCTCATAATACTTATGTACTTTTACTGCAATACTTAAACTACATCAAGCTCATAATACTTATGTACTTTTACTGCAATACTTTAACTACATCAAGCTCATAATACTTATGTACTTTTACTGCAATACTTTAACTACATCAAGCTCATAATACTTATGTACTTTTACTGCAATACTTTAACTACATCAAGCTCATAATACTTATGTACTTTTACTGCAATACTTTAACTACATCAAGCTCATAATACTTATGTACTTTTACTGCAATACTTTAACTACATCAAGCTCATAATACTTATGTACTTTTACTGCAATACTTTAACTACATCAAGCTCATAATACTTATGTACTTTTACTGCAATACTTTAACTACATCAAGCTTTTACTGTAGTAGGATTTTTAATGCAGTATTTGTACATTGCTGTGTTGGTACTTTTATTTCTTCCACTGCTGCAGTAATCTTCAGGAAAAAGAAGCAGAGACTGAACATCTAAAGACTGAAGCTTGTTTTAATCATTATCTAGTTTCAGAGTTTACTGCGTCCGCTGAGAGGATCTCTGCTGAAGATCCTTTCTGTTTAACATCTGTGAATCAAATAAGAACTAAATATTTAAAGTCTAATAAACTAAAGTCAGAGATCTCAACCGGAAGATATGTAAATGTACTTATACATTGCTGCGCTTGTACTTTCACGGCAGTAAAAGATCTGAGTACTTCTTCCACTACTGACCATACCCAGCCCTAAACATCATATCTTTTATCTTCTCAGGCACAAAATGGACGCCGACCAGATTGTGAAGATCGCCAAAGACGCCAACGACACATCGACCAAAGCGTACAACCTGCTGATGAAGACTCTGGACGGAGAGGGCAAGACGAGTCAGGAGATTGACGAGCTCAACAAGAAGTACGTCACTCCACAACTTAGTAAAAAAAAAAGAAATTATTCTTTGAATTGTCCCGATTTCAACGATGAGGTCCGATATTTCTTTTAAGAATCAAAAAACTTTGTGTTCAGGTACAACGAGGCGAAGGAGCTGGCGAAGAATCTGGAGAAACAGGCCAACAAGGTTCAGGCCGAGGCTGAAGACGCCGGAAATAAAGCTCTGAAGATCTTCGCCAACCTCACCAGTCTGCCGCCGTTCGACACCAAGGCGCTGGAGGTGACACTCTTAGTCAGATTACGTTTATTTAAATGTGAAATAACAGACAACAAGTCAGTAAATATCTTTTATGATGTGTTTTACCGATGAGCGTCGTGTTTTTTTGTGTCTGTAGGACGAAGCTGGTAAGATCAAGAAGGAAGCGTCCGACCTCGACAAGCTCATCGATAAGACGGAGAAGGAGTACAACGACCTCAGAGACGACCTGAAGGCCAAAGAGCTGGAAGTCCGCAAGCTGCTGGAGAAAGGCAAAAGCGAGCAGCAGGTACGTTTTACTGAATCATCACACAACACATTCAAAGCCTGAGAGATCTTATTCCTCCTTTGGTGTCCAAAAACTATTTAAAAAAAACACGTCAATGAGCCGCACCGCTGCACTGGGAAGACACGTCTAGGAAAAGAGTTGTATTGTACGGTGGCCCTGAAAGCTCAAAATACTAACAAAATACAAACAGACAAAACAAGAAAAACATGATCAATTTCACATCATATGAACAGCATTCAGAGGAAAAAATGCTGCAAAACACAAAAGCTGCTAGTTCGCACAAAACACAACAGTTGTTTTTGTTTTTATTTTCTTTATTTTCAGCACATTTGTGTATTTTTTGGCCAATAAGAAAGAAATCAAATGCAAAAATTGCAGTTAAATCAGGAATTGCACTTGAGGGAATGAAAGTATCTTTTGTTCCAAAACCAAAACTATAGTAATCTAATTTTACACGTATTACATCATAAGTAACAGCACAGTCTGGGACTTTTAACCTCTAATATCAAACTCTCTCACCTCGCACTATAAGATCATTAACTGACACTTTTAAAAAACGTCTCTAGACTCACTGAGCTTTTCTGAAACTGATGTTTACTGTAGATGTAAACAGGAAGCTGAACTGAGGTCAGCGGACAGTTTGAGATGTGAGCAGAGTTTTTGTTCTGATGTGTTTTGTTGTTGTTGACGTCTGGTTTGTGTTTCCGTCCGACAGACCGCAGATCAGCTGTTGGCTCGAGCCGACGCTGCCAAAGCTCAGGCTGAGGAGGCGGCGAAGAAGGGACAGTCCACCTTCAGAGAGGCTGAGAGCATCCTGAACGACCTCAGAGGTACCTGTCTGTCTACCTGTCTGTCTACCTGTCTGTCTACCTGTCAGTCTACCTGTCAGTCTACCTGTCAGTCTATCTGTCAGTCTACCTGTCAGTCTACCTGTCAGTCTATCTGTCAGTCTACCTGTCAGTCTACCTGTCTGTCTACCTGTCAGTCTACCCGTCAGTCTACCCGTCTGTCTACCTGTTAGTCTACCCGTCTGTCTATCTGTCAGTCTACCTGTCTGTCTACCCGTCAGTCTACCCGTCTGTCTACCTGTCTACCCGTCTGTCTACCTGTCTGCTTGTCAGTCTACCTGTCTACCTGTCAGTCTACCCGTCAGTCTACCTGTCTACCCGTCTGTCTACCTGTCTACCCGTCTGTCTACCTGTCTACCCGTCAGTCTACCCGTCTGTCTACCTGTCTACCCGTCAGTCTACCCGTCTGTCTACCTGTCTACCCGTCAGTCTACCTGTCTGCTTGTCAGTCTACCTGTCTACCCGTCAGTCTAGCCGTCTGTCTACCTGTCTACCCGTCTGTCTACCTGTCTGCTTGTCAGTCTACCTGTCTACCCGTCTGTCTACCTGTCTGCTTGTCAGTCTACCTGTCAGTCTACCTGTCTACCTGTCAGTCTACCCGTCAGTCTACCTGTCTACCCGTCTGTCTACCTGTCTACCCGTCAGTCTACCCGTCTGTCTACCTGTCTACCCGTCTGTCTACCTGTCTACCCGTCTGTCTACCTGTCTGTCTACCTGTCAGTCTACCCGTCAGTCTACCTGTCTACCCGTCAGTCTACCCGTCTGTCTACCTGTCTACCCGTCTGTCTACCTGTCTGCTTGTCAGTCTACCTGTCTACCTGTCAGTCTACCCGTCAGTCT
Organism: Thunnus albacares; assembly: GCF_914725855.1. Classification (NCBI taxonomy): domain Eukaryota; kingdom Metazoa; phylum Chordata; class Actinopteri; order Scombriformes; family Scombridae; genus Thunnus; species Thunnus albacares. The sequence continues at coordinate 31,785,890 of NC_058117.1, read as the reverse complement.
ACCTGTCTACCCGTCTGTCTACCTGTCTACCCGTCTGTCTACCTGTCTACCCGTCAGTCTACCCGTCTGTCTACCTGTCTACCCGTCAGTCTACCCGTCTGTCTACCTGTCTACCCGTCTGTCTACCTGTCTGCTTGTCAGTCTACCTGTCAGTCTACCTGTCTACCCGTCAGTCTACCCGTCTGTCTACCTGTCTACCCGTCTGTCTACTTGTCTGCTTGTCAGTCTACCTGTCAGTCTACCTGTCTATCTGTCAGTCTACCCGTCTGTCTACCTGTCTGTCTACCTGTCTGCTTGTCTTATTCACTTTATGTCCTTCTGTCTCTGCTGTGTGTCACTTCCAGGGCTGCAACTAACCATTATTTTCATTATCAATTAATATCTGTCAATTATTTCCTCAATTATTGAGGAGTTCCTGTAATGTTACTTGTAAATGTTATGAATTCATACAGAAACCCATTAAAACCCCCTTTAATTTATGACAGTCCATTATTTTAATCACTTATTTGTCCCAAATCTGTGAAATACCTGAATACTGTCTTAAAATAGCCTTAATTTACAATGTCAGCACTATAAACCACTTATCTTAATAACACCTTCAACTGATTGTAAATCAATTTGTTAAATATTTCAATGTCAATTAAGGGGGAAGTGATGAGCCAGAGCCGATTGAGTTCATTCAGTTTGGTTTGTTTTCACGATAAATTAAGGATTATTTAAGAGAATAGTCTCATAGTGACTCACTGTGATCTTCTTTACCTGCAGACTTCGACAAACGAGTCAACGACAACAAGACTGCTGCTGAAGACGCCTTGAAGAAGATCCCCGCCATCAACGCCACCATTATGGCTGCCAAGGAGAAGACCAAACAGGCCGAGGCGGCGCTCGGCAACGCTGCCAGCGACGCCCGAGAGGCCAAGAACAAGGCGGAGGAGGCGGAGAGGATCGCCAGCAACGTGCAGAAGGTACGACGCGAAACAAACACCGACCTATTTGTGGTTAAATAGTTAACCGATCTCACACTAATGAAGCGTGTCCTCTCAGGGCTCAGCGAAGACCAAGGAGGACGCAGAGAAGGCCTTCCAGGACACCGACAAGCTGGACAAAGAGGTCAACGACATGATGGACCAGCTGAGCGCCGCAGAGCAGGACCTGGCCAAGAAGAAGGCCGAGGCCGACCAGGACATGATGATGGCGGGAATGGTACGACCCGGTTACACACTGTGTGCCTTTATTAAATTTATTAAATATTTCCAGTGTGTGTTAAACCAGCAGTCAGGTGTCCATATGAACAGTGAAAGAGGTTTTCCTCGCTGTAATCATTCCTCCTGTTCATACTGGATATTAAAAGATCCTTCAAATGTGCTTTCAATGGAAGTGATGGAGGCCAAAATCCACAGTGTGTCCACACAGTCATTTAAAAGTGAAGCTTCTATTCAGCTTCAGCAGTCTGAGTTAGTCATATCAAGTGGATATCTGACACATTTACAGTCTTTGTGTTTCCCTGTTGAGCTGCAGGTGGAAGTATAGTAACAAAAAGAGGAACTTTGGCACTAAAAAGACTGTAACGTTGAAAGATATCTACTTGATTTGACTCATTTGGACGCTGAAGCTTCATATTAGCTTCAGATAAACTTTTAAATACATTTTTGCACAGAAGGAGGACTGTGGATTTTGTCCTCCATCACTTCCATTGTAAGGTCATTATGAAGGGATCTTCTAATGGTCAGTATGAACAGGAGGAATGATTACAGCAAGAAAAACAGCTTTAATGTTCATTTGGGCTCCTGACTGTTGGTTTAAGACACACTTGAAAAACTGTGAACCCGTCACACAGTATATGCTGTATACTTTTATACGGACTCTGTGTGTAAATATCTTAACGCTGTTTACTTTCATGTAGGCGTCAGATAATGCTAAAGAGGCGGAGGACAACGCCCGCAAGGCCAAGAGCGCCGTCAAGGCCGTCCTGAGCACCATCACCTCCCTGCTGGATCAACTGGGTAAAGACCTACCTGAAGCTTATTTTTTTAATTATTGAAGTTTGCATGTTTCCTCCCAAGATCCAAATCAAACTGACGAATAAAGTCATTTGATTGATTTGACATCTGAGGGCATAAATTACTGATCAGTGAATGATTCATTTAAAAAATATCTTCTTGGTTCTGACTCAGCAGATCTGAGGTCCCAGCAAACTGGTTAATTTGCTTCTTTGTCTCCTATCCAGGAAACATCGACAAGGTGGACCTGAGCAGACTGAACCAGATCGATGAGTCGCTGAAGAGGGCCAAGGGCAAGATGGCCAACAGCGATCTGGACAAGAAGCTGGCTGAGCTGAACGAAGTGGCGCGGACTCAGGGCGAGATGATCGACGACTACGACCGGCAGATCCGCGAGATCCGCGCCGACATCAGCAACCTCAACGACATCAAGAACACGTTACCCGAAGGCTGCTTCAACACGGCGTCTATGGAGAGGCCTTAACCCCGCCCACCACCACCTCCTCCTCCTCCAACACTCCTCCACCCCTTCACTTCTAACACTCTGGCAAACACGCCAACTTTTTACCAAAACAGTTTTTTTTTAAACGTTTTGTTTTCAGATTCATGTCTTTGTTTTTCTTTTGCAAAGAGAGAAGCCAACATTTCAAGCCACGATCACGGTTTTCAACGAAAGAGAAGCAGCTGTTTTTGTTTTGTCTTTAGGTTTGTTTTTCGAGACGCAGTAACGTGGTTATGGTAGAATGAACTAAGCGGCGTAGAGAAGCCGTGCAGAGAGGTAGGAAAAGCCTCGGAGAAAAACCAGAACCACAAACCCGACGTGACTGCACCTGTCTGCTCCACAAGAGGAAGATTCACCGACGCAGAAACCACAGAGGAAGTTCCTCACGCCTCGAGGAACATCTGCTCATATTTTTAGTTTTCTGTGTCTAACCAGCCATTACCCATCATGCCTGGGGACACGCCAGCTACTTCAGAGTTTTACAGTTTTCAGCCGGCTGAATGTACGGCCTTTTGCCTTTTTTTAATTTTATTTTTTAAACCAACCATGTTTTCAGAAACCACACAGTGAAGGAATCCTCTCGTTTCTGATTTTAGCTTCTTTTCTCCCAAAGCTACGTACCTGACACAAACAGCAGAGGAAAAGTATTTTAGTTCTTTTCTTCACCAGTATTTTCACTTACAGCAGGTTGTGTTGTTGAGTAAAGCTTTGCCCACTCTGCTGGTGCGTAAAGAGCCTCTAAAGTCACGAAAAACGGTCTTGTTTCCACAAGATATGGATTTTGGTTTAGGGTTACAAGTTATGATCGAGCTCACACAATATACTGTCTTATTTACGTGCAAAACAACCAAGATAGTAACTTGTGCACAAGATACGTTACAATCTTGTTCCCAGAAAATCTATATCTTGTAAACCCAAGTTATGATCTATGGATCTTGGATCTTATCTACATGCAATAGATCATCATGTACATGCAAGATACTGGATCCTCTAAGAAAAACGTGGTACCTGAGTGTCAAGATACCATCTTGTGCACTCAAAATATGGATCTTGTGGGAACAAGATGAGTTACAATCTTGTTCCCACAAGTTCCATATCATGTGCGAACAAGATAGAAACTTGTGCGTTCAAGATATGGATCTTGTGGAAACCATAAGATTGATATCTTATGTGCACAATATATTATTTGTTCCATTCCCTTATTATCTTGGGTACAAGTTATCATCTTGTATGCACCACATATTGATTTTCTGGGAACAAGATAGTAACTTGTGTGTGCAAGATTTTAATCTTGTTCCCACAGTTTTTAATATCCCAGGCACACAAGTTATGATCTTGTTTTGTTTTGTGCACAAAGATGTAAAGAAGATATTATCTGATATCTTGTGCGCTCAAGATTTTAAAGAAAACCTTTCAGGACTTCAGAGGCTCCGTAGGTGCATCTTTAAATCAGTTCTGACATTTCACAGCATGGTCAAACACCATTTCATGTACTGATTCTATAACACTACAACCATTTCATTTTTATTGTCCCAGAACTTGCTGCTTATCACTGGTGTTTTTACCAATCACACATTAACATTTTCTTCCAGGCTAAATCCAACACTATGCAACTTTGTACATTTTGCGTAGCGAGAATTTTATCTGATACACTGGTGCTAATAATTATTTCAAATGTTATATTTTTGTGTGAATGTTTTTTATTATGACATAGAGTGAGGAATTTGTTATTTGTGTAAATATATGCTTAAATGATTCAGGACTGGCTGATTTTAAAGAAATAAAAACTCCAACATGCAAAACAGCCACATTAAGTTCTATCACAATCAATCAACTGAAACCTCCAGGTTAAATATATATAAATATCTATGATAACGTCTGTGGTATGTTATTATTATAATATGCTTGCTTGTATACAAGGCTCAGTGTTGCTGCCTCATAGCGATGCCAATATTTCATTTGTGTTTTATTGATTATCTGTGGGTTTTCACAAGTTAATTCAACCTAACTGAATATTTTTGTTTGAGCTTTGACCCTTTTATCAATCAGGACATGTTTTAAATCATATTACTGAAATTATTTTCTCAACTCCATGGAGATAAGCTCAGCCACATATTGCTACAGTAGTTAACCGTTTTTTTTTTGTTTTTGTTTTTTTTTTAATGAGTGTTTTGTGCCTTAATATAAAAGTCGGTTGTAATCACAGTCCTAACTAGGGCTCCCACGTTTTATTTCACAAAAATGTCCTCGTCCTCGCTCCTTCACGCCGCTCCTTATGTCGGTACTGAAACAGAGTTTTTTTAAAAATCAGGTCCTGAACAGAGAAATCTCCAAAAACAACTTGTCCTTCCTTGGCAAATAACCACCAGTTATACTTTTATTAAAGAATCTGATTCTCCACTGGCAGCTTAAAACATCATTTCCAGTCTTTTTTTAAAAAATTTTTTTTTATAGATGTCAACTCTGCTGATGAAAGATTACAAGTGGTTGATTATCTGTTTATTTGTCTGACCAGTGAAAGAGAATCTTAATCGTTCACTTAGCATTTTCCTCTCTGTTGAAGTGACAGTTTCAGGTGACTCGTATTTGCAGTTTTTTTTCCCTCCATCCAGGCGCCGTTCTGCAGGATGTGCAGCACACACAGACATGATGTATAAACAGTATTTCTAAGTTATAATGTACCAGTTATTTGTATTGTAACCCTGTTGTCTTAGATGGATGTATGTGCTGCACAGCCAGCAGGACTCCTCTGTATTTGGTTTTCTCTTCATGTTTCCAGCCCTGTGAGGACCTGAATGACCCTGTTTGTCCCCATGTGCCTGTAAATCCAAACTTAACATTTGAATAATAAAAAAAATTACTACAGGAGTCAGTGTGTGAACGTGTGGTGATGTTCAGTTCAATTCAATTCAGTTCAGTTTTATTTATATAGCGCCAAATCATGACAGAAATGATCTCAAGAGCACTTTTCACATAGAGCAGGTCTAGACCGTTCTCTTTAATTTATAGAGACCCAACAATTCCCCCATGAGCAAGCACTTGGCAACAGTGGTAAGGAGAATTCCCCTTTTAACAGGAAGAAACCTCAATATGCTCTAGGTGGGCAGCCATCTGCCTTGACGGGTTGGGTTGAGAGAGAAAGAAGGAGGTGGGAGAGAGAGACACAGAGTAACATAACAACAGTAATAACATCAACAACGATAATAAAAGAGATATGACTAGTAATAATAAAAGAAGGTGTCAAGGCAGGACATCCACAGGACCATGCCATCATCACCGCAGCCCTTGATGCCCAGTTTTACTGCGAGACGAGAAAGCACATAAAACTCCCGGGAAGAAGCCAAGTTAGTAACATGCATTGATGTTACATGAATGCATACAAATGGTGAAGAGGAGGAGAAGAGAGGAGCTCAGTGCATCATGGGAAGTCCCCCGGCAGTCTAGGCCTATAGCAGCATAACTAAGGGCTGATCCAAGGCGAGCCCTGCCGGCCCTAACTATAAGCTTTATCAAAAAGGAAAGTTTTAAGCCTACTCTTAAACATAGAGAGGGTGTCTGCACCCTGAACAGAATCTGGAAGATGGTTCCACAGGAGAGGAGTCTGATAGCTGAAGGCTCTGCCTCCCATTCTACTTTTGGAGACTGTAGGAACTACCAGTAAGCTGCATACTGGGAGCACAGCGTTCTAGTGGGATAATACGGTACTATGAGCTCTTAAAGATATGATGGTATCTGACCATTAAGGGCTTTGTAGGTGAGGAGAAGGATTTAAAATTCTATTCTGGATTTTACAGGAAGCCAATGCAGTGAAGCTGCAATGGCAGATATATGATCTCTTTTCCTAGTTTTTGTAAAAAAAAAAAAAGTATTGACATCCCAGTGTCATTGACAGCTGATCTCTGTGCAGTTTAGAAACACCACAGCAACGAGCTCTCAGAAACAATGGAGACCAAAACATGAAGAATTACAACAGAATCTGACACATGAAGTCTGAAATGACTTCTGTCTATCTGAGTTTACAGAAGTCAGCTGTGTCTCCATAAGAATAATCCAGCCAAAGTCCAGCATAGAGAGGCTGAGTGAATGTGGTCTGGACTCTGTGGAGGAGAGTCATGGTTTCAGAGACATTGTAGAAGGACAAAATACCTGCTCTGTGATCCAGGTACACTCCTACTCTGGAGGAACCAGGACCTGAGACGGTAGTAAAGCTATCATTGAACCAAAATGAAGAACTGGTAGCGTCACAATATAATATCCAAGATGTGTCATAACGCCCAAATAGACATTAATAGGACTCTCCTGCTCTGCTGATATTCTTGTAAGCAACTGCTTCACATCTTTCTCTCTGTCCTGGATTCTCTGCAGGATTTGTTGTCGACTCACCTTGAGCTCTCTCTGCCTCTCAGTCCTTTCTGCTGCAGCTGATCTGCTGATCAGTGCACAGAGCATCTTCATCACCTCATCATGAAGAGAGCAGATGTTCTTCTGGAGCTTCTCTGAGGGTTCGACCAGCTTGTGTTTCTTTAATGGAGCTACATCATAATGAGGCTGGAGGTGAACTTTTGTTCCTTTTGATTAGTTTATCTTCGCTGAATGGGGCTCGTCAGCTCTTGCATTAATTACCATGTGTTGGTTACACCCATGTCACACAGGCTTATCAGGGAAGGGGAGTGAACAAAGAAATAGCTGCAGTAGATCCAGACAGATCGAACAAGACAAGGTTTCTCGGTCCAGCTGATCTCCTTTCTGCTCCATTTCAGCTCTCAGTGGCAACGACTGTCTGAGTTTCACCTCCTGAGAAGTTGAACAAGTTTGAGCTCTGATCTGAACAACGTGTGTCCCTACAGTGAATGTAGTCTGACAGCTCTTGTACTACATTACATGTTGGTTACATCCATCATCAACTGTAGATCTGAAGGGGAGGGAACAAGAAAATATGAGCACAGAGTTGAGCTTGTTGTGTTTGAGTTTTTAAGAGATACTGTGTGTTTCACCTTTTATACAACTGAATTAATTTCTTGTCTATTTCTTTCTAATTTTTTTGTCAAAAGTATTGATACTTCAATGTGTTTTCAATACCATGTGCTTTACACACAGTACATGGAGCAACAATACCATCTCTATTAATCATTCATTCGATAGTATCAAAAGTACTGAAGCCACAAAAAGAAAAGAAACAACAAAACAAAAAACAAGTCTACACTCAGGTTTCCAACCAAAAGCTGCACAGAAGAAAATTCACTGGTCCTCAACTTGTGGCTTTTATGGCATTCATTCATTCAGTCACCATGTTATTGGTTGGTTATGTGGCACTAACTCTGGCAAATTTAATTTAAAAAAAAAGTAAAACTATCCTTTTTTTGTGCCTAGGACTTTTTTTCTTTGTGCTATGGTATCAAAAGGGGCATCAAGTATTGTTTTTTTTTACTAGTATTGTGACAACCCCACTGTGAGGCGCTACGCTGGTTACATGACACAGTAATATTTTGCCATTGTCGGAAAGTAAGTAAATGTTAAGTACATTAAAGTACAGTTTTGAGGTACTTGTACATTACTTAAATATTTGTATTTGTTGAGTCTTGTGCAGTTCCATAGTGTAGTAGGTGGGACTTCAGGATCCAGGAGATCCAGAGGATAAAGGATCACAGGTGAGGTACGAACAGGGAGGTGTCCGTGGGAGGTTCTTAGGTAAGAAAAGGCAAACATAAGGGTGTGGTAGGTTTATCGTTCCCCTCTTATTCGAGGCACACATTGAGATTACTGACAGAGAGGCAACGACCCAAACAACAAGGATCGTTCGTCCTCCGGTCCAGCTGACGGCGCTGAAGCAACAATAAACCGGGTCTCTAACCGGCAGTGAACCCGGTAACAGCAGCGACTACCGGCGGAGCAGCGCTGCAGAGGTCTGGAGCAACTTTTAACTTCACCGGTCTGATTGTGAGTAATAAACTTACTGTTTTTAATTATCAAAAGTTAATTAAACTGTATCTTTTGGCTACGGGATGTCGTAATGCATCGCAAAATGATGGCAGAGCCGGTAATTAAACGTAGCAAACAAAAGGCTAACCTTAGCTTAGCTGCAAACACCCCGTTCATTCTACCTGAAAAGGTGAAAACAACGAATTTAACTCGAATTTGTGAAGTTTAAAACCGTCGCTCCCGAGCTCCTGGCGTTAATTTTAGCTTCCCTTTAACCTTTTTAAAATATATATTTTGAGATATACGATTTCAACTTGGTCGTGAAGAGGTAAAACAACCAGACTCCATTTAAAAAACTCTGTAATTTAACGGTTTTCGGCATCTGCAATGATACACGAGTCTCTGCACATAAACAGGGTCTACTGGTAAATTAACCCCCTGCTTTATGCTATTTCTGTCCCGAATCCGAGAGAAGGCTATTATTGATTAATAAACGTTTATTCACCCAACCCCACGCACCTTTTCACTTTGCCCACCAGGTGTCACTGTTTTACCTTTTGAACATCGTTTTTCATGGTTTTGCAATGTGTTATAATGTGGATAAATGTTTTTTAATAGTTTTCTACTAGTAAGGTGTACACTGAGCTGAGTACATACTGTTTCGTCAAATTAATGTATCTGTATGTATTTTAAGAAAAAGAATTAAATCTGCACAGTGCTGTTTACTATTGTTGAAGGAGAAGAAAAATACCAGAAGACATTTAATGGGTTGTTTTGTCTTCTGCAGGCGCAAATATATGGTGGAGAATAATCCCTTGAGTGGCTGACAACCTCCACTCACTTCACTGGGGAGTCATATCAGATCCCAAGAACACTTTGGCACCAGAGAGAAGAGGTAAGCAGTGTTTTTAAATGAGAAATGAGCTCTATTGTATAAAAGTTGAAACACACAGTATCTCTTTAAAACTCAAACACAACAAGCTCAACTCTGTGCTCATATTTCCTTGTTCCCTCCCCTCAGATCTACAGTTGAAGATGGATGTAACCAACAAGTAATGTAGTACAAGAGCTGTCAGACTACATTCACTGCAGAAACATATGTTGTTCAGATCAGAGCTCAAATTTGTTCAACTTCTGAAGAAGTGAAACTCAGACAGTCATTACCACTGAAAGCTGAAATGGAGCAGAAAGGAGGTCAGCTGGAACAAGTATCCTTTTCTCTTCTCTGTTCAATCTGTCTGGATCTACTGAAGGATCCGGTGACTATTCCCTGTCGACACAGCTACTGCATGAGCTGTATTAAAACACACTGGGATGAAGAGGATCAGAGGAAGATCTACAGCTGCCCTCAGTGCAGACAGACCTTCACACCGAGGCCTGTCCCGGTGAAAAACACCATGTTAGCAGCTTTAGTGGAGCAGCTGAAGAAGACTGGACTCCAAGCTGCTCCTGCTGATCACTGCTTTGCTGGACCTGAAGATGTGGCCTGTGATGTCTGCACTGGGAGGAAGCGGAAAGCCCTCAAGTCCTGTTTGACTTGTCCAGCTTCTTACTGTGAGAATCACCTTCAGCCTCATTATGATGCACCTCCATTAAAGAAACACAAGCTGGTTAGCCCCTTGGAGAAACTCCAGGAGAACATCTGCTCTCGTCATGATGAGGTAATGATGATGTTCTGTCGCACAGATCAGCAGAGTATCTGTTATCTCTGCCCTGTGGATGAACATAAAGGACACGACACAGTCTCAGCTGCAGTAGAAAGGACTGAGAAGCAGAAAGAGCTCGAGGTGAGTCGACAAAACATCCAGCAGAGAATCCAGGACAGAGAGAAAGATGTGAAGATGCTTCAACAGGAGGTTGAGACCATCAGTCGCTCTGCTGATAAATCAGTGGAGGACAGTGAGAAGATCTTCACTGAGCTGATCCGTCTCATCCAGGAAAGAAGCTCTGATGTGAAGCAGCAGATCAGATCCCAGCAGGAAAATGAAGTGAGTCGAGTCAAAGAGCTTCAGGAGAAGCTGGAGCAGGAGATCACTGAGCTGAAGAGGAAAGACACTGAACTGAAGCAGTTCTCACACACAGAGGATAACAACCAGTTTCTACTCAACTACCCCTCACTGTCAAAACTCAGTGCATCTACAAACTCATCCAGCATCAATATCCGTCCTCTGAGGTACTTTGAGGATGTGACAGCAGCTGTGTCAGAGCTCAGAGATAAACTACAGGACATCCTGAGGGAGAAATGGACAAACATCTCACTGGCAGTGACTGAAGTGGAAGTTTTACTTCCAGATTCAAAAACAGAACCCGAGACCAGAGCTGAGTTCTTAAAATATTCATGTGAAATCACTCTGGATCCAAACACAGCACACACACAGCTGTTATTAACTGAAGGGAACAGAAATGCAAAACGAGTTAGACATCAACAGTCTTATCCTAGTCACCCAGACAGATTCACTCATTGGCGTCAGGTCCTGAGTAGAGAGAGTCTGAATGGACGTTGTTACTGGGAGGTGGAGTGGAAAGGGAAAGAAGTTCGTGTAGCAGTCGCATACAAGAATATCAGCAGAGCAGGAGAGTCCTATGAATGTCTATTTGGCCGTAATGACAAATCTTGGATGTTATATTGTGACACTACCAGTTCTTCATTTTGGTTTAACGATGTCTTTACTCCAGTCTCACCTCCTCAGTCCTACAGAATAGGAGTGTACCTGGATCACAGAGCAGGTATTTTGTCCTTCTACAATGTCTCTGAAACCATGACTCTCCTCCACAGAGTCCAGACCACATTCACTCAGCCTCTCCACGCTGGACTTCGGCTTGATCATTTTAATGGAGACACAGCTGAGTTCTGTAAACTCAAATAGACAGAAGTCATTTCAGACTTCATGTGTCAGATTCTGTGATGTAATTTTTCATTTTTTTGTCTCCATTGTTTCTGAGAGCTCGTTGCTGTGGTGTTTCTGAACTAAACAGAGATCAGCTGTCAATCAAACTGGGATTGTCAACACTTTATTTTCTGTTGATTTCTTGACAAAAGGTGTGAGAAAAATATCTGGACATTTTAAGATTGAGGGTTTTTAAAAATGTTTTTCCATGGAGGCTATCGCTGCTCATGATGACGTCTTTTATCTTCACTGACATTTCTGCAGATGAAAATATAAACTTCTCTTTATTCTAAATGTTAGATTCATGTTTGTATTGCTGTATTTGTATGCTGTTGTTTCTCTTCCAACTTCAGTGTCTTAAACAGAGAAAACAGCAGAACTTCCCTCATCATAGATATTTTGTTCTCATCACTTTGTAAATTCATAAAGAAATGTACAATCAAACTGTAATTATCATGATAATCATTTATTATGTTCTTGTACATAGCTGACATTCTGGGTTAAACTAACTGATTGTGTGGATGAAGTGAATCTGAACATGAAATCATTGAACAAGAGTCATTTAACAGACTTCACTGATTGGACGTGTGAACAATCTGAAGCTTTACATAATCAATAAAAATATTTGGTTTTTTTCAACAGTGAGCAAAGTATTTTCTTCTGTCTTCATCTCAGGATCTCATTCAAAGCTTCTGGAGAAAATGTGAGACTCACTAAAATGAGAGTTTATTTGAGGCAGTTTTCCTCCTGAAACACCACAAAGTACAGAGTTCATGTTCAGAGCAGACAAATGTTTGTCAGTCAGTCTCTGTACTTCCAGCTTTCTTCACTAAAGCTGCTTTGTCACTGAGAAAAGAGCAGAGTTTTATATCACTTGTTGCTTTTAACAATATTTTCTTTGTGCATTTAGTTCATAAAGTCTTTGTTATACAGGCCTAAAAAACTGGAAAATAGGAGAAAATCACTTGATCATGTTTGGGTTTGAAGAAGTTTAGTTGAGTCCTGACAAACAAAACAACATATTGTTTCATTGTGAACTTGAGGTCATTTCATTTATTTTTATGTAGATGTTCATGAAGATGAAACTTCAGAATAAGGCTGTCATGTTGGTTCAGTGTTTAGCTCTGTCACCTCACAGAGAGATGGTCCTTTACTTTTATTCACAAATGTAAGCCTCGTCACCCAACAGCAGAACATCTTGGACAGGATTTTGTTTACATTTCAATCAGTTTACTGTAATTTCATCCATGTTTATATCTTCATACAAAAATATATCAGATTGTTAATTATTCCTCATAATTTGATCATCTAACACAAATAAAACATTTGTGTTCTTGCAGAATAACTCACTCAGAACTCAGATAGGTCAGGTTGCAGTTAAATATTGTTCCCAGTCCCAAGTATGTTTTAGAGTCAAAATCAAATTCAGTTTAGAGTTGGTAATTCCTGAACACCTGAGATGACTTATATCCACACATTTATACACGTATATACCAACATGTTGCATAAATTATATTCTTTAACATAATACATATATGATATTATACATATATATATATAAGCTCTTACAGGCCACATAGAATGAGGTGCTGGGCTAGATTCAGCCTGTGGGCCTTGAGTTTGATTCATGTGAATTAGATCATTGATTGGTGTGGGAACATCAGTGGTTTGTGAAATGCAAACATTTAGTCTTTTTGAGTTTAGAACAAGCTTTAAATCAAACAGGGGGGTCTGGAGGTCGTCAACAACAAACTAACCTGGAGAAGGCCTGGTCTGCAGTGGGGCCGATGGCATACAAGATGGGCATAAAAATGGACATTACAGTGCTGGGTTGGAAATAAATGTTATTTATGTAGATAGTAAATAGCAGAGGGCCTAATATTGATCCTTGGAGCACACTTTATCAATGGTTTGGGGGCTTGATTTGGAGCCATCAGCAACAACTTGCATAAAATTTTGAAATATTTTACTTAAAAATTAACCTCCAAGAACAACACAGATATAATTTATATGAACTTTGACCTTTTGTCAAACAGATTCCTCAATAGTTTAGTTCACCATTGCCATGGCATCCCCCTTCTAACATTTTAGCCTATCAACGGTACAAATTTGGTACCATTTCACTGCACCAGCTTGGAGGAATCCCACTTCAAAATCCCCTCCAAGACCAGAAATTACACAGCTAACATTATATGAATTTTGACCTTTCACCAAACAAATTCCTCAATAGGTTAGTTCACGGTTGCCATCGCAGCCGCTTCCTAATGTCTTATTCTATCAGTGGTCCAAATTTGGTAACATTTTACACAAACTTGGTAAAATCCCAATTCAAAATCCCCTCCAACACCAACAATTACACAAACGGATACATTTATATGACATTTGACCTTACACCAAACAAATTCCTCAATAGGTTATTTCATAGTTCCCAAAGCACCCACTTCCTAATGTCTTATTCTATCACTGGTAGAAATTTGGTAACATTTCACTGCATCAACTTGGAGGAATCCCACTTCAAAATCCCCCCAAGATCACAAATTACACAGACAGATATATTTATATGAATTTTGACCTTTCACCAAAAAATCCTCAATAGGAGGTTAGGTTAGTTCACCGTTGTCATGGCATCCAATTTCCAATGTTATATTCCCATAAATCCTACTTCAAAATGCCCTCTATGACCAAATATTACGCAAACACAGATAGATTTCTCTGAACTTTGACCTTTCACTAAACACATTCTTCATAGGTTACTTCAAGGTTGCCATGGCATCTGCTTTCTAATGTCATATTGTGTCATTGGTACAAATGTAGTTACCTTTTAGGGTACCAACTTGGAGATATCCCACTTCAAAATCCCCTCTAAGACCAACAATTACACAAACACACATTTCTCTGAACTTTCTGAACTTCCTTAATAAATTAGTTCATCACTGTCATGGTAACCCCTTCCTAATGTTATATTCTATCAGTGGTCCAAATTTGGTAACATTTTACTGTGCTAACTTGGAGAGATCCTACTTCAAAATCCCCTCTAAGACCAAAAATTAAACAAACAGTGTTCAATTTTTATGAAAATCTACATAAAAATAAATTAAATGACCTCAAGTTCACAACGACACAATATCTGTTGTTTTATGTTTGTCCGGACGCAACAAAACTTCTTCCCACTGAAACTTGATCAAATGAATTCTTACTATTTTCCAGTTTTTTAGGCCTGTATAACAAAGACTTTATCAACTAAATGCACATAGAACACCTTGTTTTTTAAAAGCAACAAGTGATATAAAACTCTGCTCTTTTCTCAGTGACAAAGCTGCTTTAGTGAAGAAAGCTGAAAGTACAGAGACTGACTGACAAACGTTTGTCTGCTCTGAACATGAACTCTGTACTTTGTGGTGTTTCAGGAGGAAAACTGCCTCAAATAAACTCTCATTTTAGTTTCACATTTTCTCCAGAAGCTTTGAATGAGATCCTGAGATGAAGACAGAAGAAAATACTTTGCTCACTGTTGAAAAAAAAAAACATCTTTATTGATCATATAAAGCTTCAGATTGTTCACACATCCAATCAGTAAAGTCTGTTAAATGACTCTTGTTCAATGATTTCATGTTCAGATTCACTTCATCCACACAATCAGTTAGTTTAACCCAGAATGTCAGCTATGTACAAGAACATAATATCATGATTATTATCATGATAATTACAGTTTGATTGTACATTTCTTTATGAATTTACAAAGTGATGAGAACAAAATATCTACGATGAAGGAAGTTCTGCTGTTTTCAGTGTCAGTGAAGGTTAAAGACGTCATCATGAGCAGCGATAGCCTCCATGGATAAAAACACATGCGAAAAAGTGAATTTTAAAGAAATAAAAAAAAACAAAAAACAAGAAAACCTCAATCTTAAAATGTTCCAGATATTTTTCTCACACTTTTTGTCAAAACATCAACAGAACAAAGTAAGAAAGTGTTGACAATCCCAGTTTGATTGACAGCTGATCTCTATGCAGTTCAGAAACACCACAGCAACGAGCTCTCAGAAACAATGGAGACAAAAACATGAAGAAATGACTGAAATGACTTCTGTCTATTTGAGTTAACAGAACTCAGCTGTGTCCCCAACATAATAAGGACAAAGTCCAGCATAGAGAGGCTGAGTGAATGTGGTCTGGACTCTGTGGAGGAGAGTCATAGTTTCAGAGATGCTGTAGAAGGACAGAATACCTGCTCTGTGATCCAGGTACACTCCTATTCTGGAGGACTGAGGACCTGAGACACGGGTTTTGATTTTGTTGAACCAAAATTTATAATGGTTAGTGTAACAACATAAAGCCCAAGATTTGTTACTGAGTCCAAATCTACATACACTTGAGCTCCCTGCTCTTCTGATATTCTTGTATGCAACTGCTACATCAACTCCTTCACCTCTCCACTCCACCTCCCAGTAACAACGTCCAGTCAGACTCTCTCTACTCAGGACCTGACTCCATCCAGTGAATCTGTCTGGGTGACTAGAATAAGACTGTAGGCCCAGACTTATTTCTGCTTTTCTGTTCCCCTCAGATAATAACAGCTCTGGGTTTGCTGTGTTTGGATCCAGAGTGATTTCACGTGCATATTTTAAGAATTCACCTCTGGTCTTGGGTTCTGGTTCTGACAGTAAAACGTCCACTTCAGTCACTGTCAGTAAGATGTTTGTCCATTTCTCCCTCAGGGTGTCCTGTAGTTGATCTCTGAGCTCTGACACAGCTGCTGTCACATCCTCAAAGTATCTCAGAGGACGGATATTGATGCTGGATGAGTTTGTAGATGCACTGAGTTGTGACAGTGAGGGGTAGTTGTGTAGAAACTGGTTGTGATCCTCTGTGTGTGAGAACTGCTTCAGTTCAGCGTCTTTCCTCTTCAGCTCAGTGATCTCCTGCTCCAGCTTCTCCTGAAGCTCTTTGACTCGACTCACTTCAGTTTCCTGCTGGGATCTGATCTGCTGCTTCACATCAGAGCTTCTTTTCTGGATGAGACGGATCAGCTCAGTGAAGATCTTCTCACTGTCCTCCACTGCTTTATCAGCAGAACGATTGATGGTCTTCACCTCCTGTTGAAGCATCTTCACATCTTTCTCTCTGTCCTGGATTCTCTGCTGGATGTTTTGTCGACTCACCTCGAGCTCTCTCTGCCTCTCAGTCCTTTCTGCTGCAGCTGAGACTGTGTCGTGGCCTTTATGTTCATCCACAGAGCAGAGATAACAGATACTCTGCTGATCAGTAAGGCAGAACATCTTCATCACCTCATCATGACGAGAGCAGATGTTCTCCTGGAGCTTCTCTGAGGGGTCGACCAGCTTGTGTTTCTTTAATGGAGCTGCATCATAATGAGGCTGAAGATGATTCTCACAGTAAGAAGCAGGACAAGTCAAACAGGACTTGAGGGCTTTCCGCTTCCTCCCAGTGCAGACATCACAGGCCACATCTTCAGGTCCAGCATAGCAGTGATCAGCAGGAGCAGCTTGGAGTCCAGTCTTCTTCAGCTGCTCCACTAAATCTGCTAACATGGTGTTTTTCACCAGGACAGGCCTCGGTGTGAAGGTCTGTCTGCACTGAGGGCAGCTGTAGATCTTCCTCTGATCCTCTCCATCCCAGTGTGTTTTAATACAGTTCATGCAGTAGCTGTGTCCACAGGGAATAGTCACCGGATCCTTCAGTAAATCCAGACAGATCGAACAAGAGAAGGTTTTTCTGTCCAGCTGAACTCCTTTCTGCTCCATCTCACCTTGTTGCAGTTAATGTGTGAGTTTTACTTTCTCTGCACAGATATAAGTCTGTCCTCTGGTCCAAAACTAACTTTTGTTCCCTTTGTTTCTTTTCATTTGCTGATCCTCACTGAATGGGGCTCATCAGCTCTTGCATTACCATGTGTTGGTTACACCCATGTCACAATGGCAGATCAGTGAGGGGGAGGGAACAAGGAAATAGTTGCACAGAATGGAGCTGGTTGTGTTTCAGCGCGGGAAGAAGAGGGAGGGATTCCAGCAAGAGGGGTTATTTTTTAAAGGGGCAGTACAAGTTTTTACAGCAACCACATCAAAATGGATTATTTACACTTTTACTTTTACCTACATTTAGCTCACAACAGTTGTAGCTAACTCTGCAAAGATATATTCTCTAGAATAATTTGTGACATGAGTACAAACACTGTCTTTGTTACTAGCAAGACTTTGAAAGAGGCTGTTCCAAAGTTGAGAAGCAAAAACAAACCAAAGGAAGATTTCCACCAACAAACTATACTACTGTGTATTCATTTTTGTAAAGTTTGTTCCCATATCCACACACTAAAACATTGGGGGAAAATAGTCTTATGCAGTTTTTTTAGTCCACATATTCAATCAGTCTGTAAGAACTGTAGTAAGTCAACTAATATTTATAGGACAAGATCCTTTAAGGTATATATATCAAAACAAAAGCAGAAATAGAAAATATTACTGCAACAATATACATAAATACATTCTAAAAAAGGTAAGAACTATTAAGACAACATAAGAAAACTTAAGGTAGGTTTGTGAATTCACAAATCACCTTTAACCAAGACACATTGACAGTCTTCCAGGTACAGCTCAATTCCTTCATAATTATATAAAAGAATATAAAATATCAAAGTGATAGAGATAGAAACTTCATTTTGACTCCAAATTGATGTTTATGGAGTCAAGAAGCTCAATTAGGGCAGAGTTGAAATCAAACTTCTCCCAGGTTTGCTTATTCCTTTCATTTTTCTGAAAACAGTCCAAATATAAAGGAGGCTCTTAAGATGCAAAAGAATCTATTGAACAAATGTGATAAAAGTGGTTGTTTCGATCAAAAGACCATCGTTAGCACAACTTACAGACCACTTGATTCTACAGACATGAATATAAATACTCTATCAAAGTAACAGCAACGTCCAATCAGGACGAGAGAGGTAAGAGGCAAAAGCTGTTTTTTCTGTCTTATTCTGAATAGAGCTGTTCAGCCAACAGTGTTTGCATTTAAAGTGCACATAAAACTGATAATCAGTGGACTTTTGTCATTATAATTATAAAGCAAAATGTGTTTCCATGTGTTTCAGAGGAGAACGTAGCTGGATAACAACTGATTTCTTTTTGAGTAGGAGTTGTCTTGGATTCAGATCTAAATTTCATTAAGTCTGTCACAAAATCAGCATTTTACCATCTAAAGAACATCTGATGGATCAGAGATTTCATGTTAAAGCCTTTGTCTGCAGCAGGCTGGACGACTGTAATGGACTTTTCTCAGGTTTCTGTAAGAAAGCAGTCAGACAGATCCGGTTGAACACAAAGACTAAAAAAAGCAGAGCATATTACTCCAGTTCACAGATCACTACAGTGGTTGCCAGTTTGTCAAATAATTGACTTTAAAGTATTACTGCTTGTCCATTAATCTCTGAATGGTTCATCAGATCCTCTTATACAGTATGAAGCTTATGGTCTTTGTGTGGTTTCTAAAGTTAACAATAAACATGGTGAAGCTGCTTTTAGCTCCTATGCTGCTCACATCTGGAGCAAACTACCTGAAGACTAGAGACAATGCGGGCTACTTTTAAATCTATGGTGAAGACACATCTGTTTGCCTTGGCTTTTAATTAAATGCTAAAGCTGTGGTTCATAAATTAACAATCCAATGAGAGATCACTATATGTCTATAACAAAGCTACACGCTGTGGGAGACAGCCATACTTCAATAAGAAACAATCCTAGAATTTTATTTTCTACCATCGATGGCCTTTTAAACCCCTCCAAACTTCATGAAGAAACATGTCCTGCCTCACGGTCAAAATGTGAGGAGTTTGCATCATTTTTTGAAAATAAGCTTGTTAATATCCAAGCTAGTTTGCAGACAATATTGACAATTTAAAAAAATCAAACTGTTAGTTCCTCGTGGAGAAATCTAAATTCTTTTTGTAAAATTAGTGAATGAAGGGGAACTTCGTTAAATTGTCCTGCAATTAAAGTCTTTCACTTGCTCCCTGGATACAATTCCTACTACTTTTTTAAAAGGGATTTTTAGATTTTAGAGTTTTATTCTTGATCTATTAGACATTGGTAGATGCTCTCTAGAGACAAGCATTTTCCCAGATGCACTTAAAACAGCTCTAGTAAAGCCCTTACTTAAAAAACACAACCTTGACTCTTCTGTGCTGAGCAACTACCCATTTCCAACCTGCCTTTCCTATTTGAAATACTGGAAAAGGCAGTGTTTAAACAGTTGGATGAGTTCCTACGTGACAGTAAAATGTACAATCAATTTCAGTCTGCCTGTAGAAGGGGACGGCACTGAAATGGCGCTATTAAAAATAATTAATGATCTTAGAGTGAACGCAGATAACAGAAATGTATCTATTCTGAGGGTTCTTGACTTAGCTGCTGCATTCGAGACAGTAGATCGCAAGATTCTTCTGGACAGATCTGAAAATTGGATTGGTCTAAAAGGTAAACTCTAAATTGGTTAAACACATACCTCACAGGCAGAAGATATTTTAGCCTCAGCAACCATGTCTCTGGAAAGTATTATAACCTTTTCGCTATTCCGCAGGGTTCAGTTCTTGGTCCTTTATTATATTGTTTATATATGCTACCACTTAGCAAAATTACTGGTGATCATGGTGTGAATCATCATTGTTATGATGATGATACTCAGTTGTATTAATCTGTAGCACCAGATGACTCTGATGCACTGAATCCCATGATAAATTGTATGGAACAGTGGATGAGCAATCATTTCTTAAATTAAATGAAGACAAAACAGAAAATCTTGTAATTGATACAAGTGAACAGATACAAAAGATTTTTAGCAAACTTGGAAGTCTGGCACCACAGAACAAGTCGGAAGTAAAGAACCTGGGTGTTACTCTTGATTCTGAGTTAGATTTTAATTCACACACAAACAATGTTACAAACATAGCCCTTTATCACCTAAGAAATATTGCTAGAGTCAGAAGATGACTCATGTTTTTGTATTTTCTTGCCTGGATTATTGTTGCTTGTTGTACAAGTTTCAGATTGTACACACATCCAAGTCTGTTAAATGACTCTTGTTCAACAATTTCATGTTCAGATTCACTTCATCCACACAATCAGTTAGTTTAACCACGAATGTACAAGAACATAATAAATGATTATTATCATGATAATTAGTTTGATTGTACATTTCTTTATGAATTTACAAAGTGATGAGAACAAAATATCTATGATGAAGGAAGTTCTGCTGTTTTCTCTGTTTAAGAAACAACAGCACACAAACACATCAATACAAACATGAAACTAACATTTAGAACAAAGAGAAGTTTATATTTTCATCTGAAGAAACGTCAGTGAAGGTAAAAGACGTCATCATGAGCAGTGATAGCCTCCATGGATAAAAACACACAGGAAACAGTCACATTTAAAGAAACTGAAAACATCAACAGAACAAGAAAAAAACTAAAAAGTGTTGATAATCCCAGTTTGATTGACAGCTGATCTCTATGCAGTTCAGAATCACCACAGCAACAAGCTCTCAGAAACAATGGAGACAAAAAAATGAAGAATTACAACACAGAATCTGACACATGAAGTCTGAAATGACTTCTGTCTATTTGAGTTCACAGAACTCAGCTGTGACCCCATTATCATAAAAACAAAGTCCAGCATAGAGAGGCTGAGTGAATGTGGTCTGGACTCTGTGGACGAGAGTCATGGTTTCAGAGATGCTGTAGAAGGACAGAATACCTGCTCTGTGATCCAGGTACACTCCTATTCTGGAGGACTGACGACCTGAGACGGGAGTTGAGATACTGTTGAACCAAAATTCATTACCGTTAGTGTCACATCTTAAAGACCAAGATTTGTCATTGAATCCAAATCCACATTCATTCGAGCCTCCTGCTCTGCTGATATCCTTGTATGCCACTGCTATACCAACTGCTCTTCCTCTCTTCTTCACCTCCCAGTAACAACGTCCAGTCAGACTCTCTCTACTCAGGACCTGACACCAATTAGTGAATCTGTCTGGGTGACTAGAATAAGGCTGTTGTCCCCTAAATTCTCCTTTTCTGTTCCCCTTGGATAATAACACATATGTGTATGCTGTGTTTGGATCCAGAGTGATTTCTTGTGAATAATTTAAGAATCCAGTTCTGGTCGTGGGTTCTCGTTGTGACAGTAAAACGTCCACTTTAGCCACTGTCAGTGAGATGTTTGTCCATTTCTCCCTCAGGATGTTCTGTAGTTGATCTCTGAGCTCTGACACAGCTGCTGTCACATCCTCAAAGTATCTCAGAGGACGGATATTGATGCTGGATGAGTCTGTAGATGCACTGAGTTGTGACAGTGAGGGGTAGTTGAGCAGAAACTGGTTGTGATCCTCTGTGTGTGAGAACTGCTTCAGTTCAGTGTCTTTCCTCTTCAGCTCAGTGATCTCCAGCTCCAACTTCTTCATAAGCACTTTGACTCGACTCACTTCAGTTTCCTGCTGGGATCTGATCTGCTGCTTCATATCAGACCTTCTTTTCTGGATGAGACGGATCAGCTCAGTGAAGATCTCCTCACTGTCCTCCACTGCTTTATCAGCAGAGCGACTGACGGCCTCCACCTTCTGTTGAAGCAGCTTCACATCTTTCTCTCTGTCCTGGATTCTCTGCTGGATGTTTTGTCGACTCACCTCGAGCTCTCTCTGCCTCTCAGTCCTTTCTGCTGCAGCTGAGACTGTGTCGTGGCCTTTATGTTCATCCACAGAACAGAGATAACAGATACTCTGCTGATCAGTACGGCAGAACATCTTCATCACCTCATCATGACGAGAGCAGATGTTCTCCTGGATCTTCTCTGAGGGGTCGACCAGCTTGTGTTTCTTTAATGGAGGTGCATCATAATGAGGCTGGAGGTGATTCTCACAGTAAGAAGCAGGACAAGTCAAACAGGACTTGAGGGCTTTCCGCCTCCTCCCAGTGCAGACATCACAGGCCACATCTTCAGGTCCAGCGTAGTAGTGATCAGCAGGAGCAGCTTGGAGTCCAGTCTTCTTCAGCTGCTCCACTAAAGCTGCTAACATGGTGTTTTTCACCAGGACAGGCCTCGGTGTGAAGGTCTGTCTGCACTGAGGGCAGCTGTAGATCTTCCTCTGATCCTCTCCATCCCAGTGTGTTTTAATACAGCTCATGCAGTAGCTGTGTCCACAGGGAATAGTCACCGGATCCTTCAGTAGATCCAGACAGATCGAACAAGAGAAGGTTTCTCGATCCAGCTGGACTCCTTTCTGCTCCATTTCAGCTCTCAGTAGCAACGACTATCTGAGTTTCTTTGATCTAAACAACGTGTTTCTGCAGTGAATGGAGGCTGACAGCTCTTGTACTACATTACATGTTGGTTACATCCATCTTCAACTGTAGATCTGAGGGGAGGGAACAAGAAAATATGAGCACAGAGTGGAGCTTGTTGTGTTTCACCCTTTTACAAATTGTAGCTCATTTCTCATTTAAAAACACTGCTCACCTCTTCTTTATGGTGCCTGAGATGACTCCCCGGTTCACTGAGTGAAGACTGTTGTTGTAACGGATGTCAGTAGGGCATGGAGAGGGACGACTCAAGGATTTATTTGCTCCTGCAGAAGACAAAATCACCCATTTATTGCCTTCTGGTCTTCTTCTGCTCCTCTGCTCCCTCAGCAATGCAAAACAGCACCGTGCAGATTTCACTCTATTAAAATACATACAGATACATTAATTTGACATTACAGTTTGCACTCAGCTCAATGTCAAATAACTAATTAAAAACACTGAAAGAACAGGAAGTTTTGCTGTTCTGCTGTCTATCTAAATCTAAATCTACTGGAAAGGGCTGTCATGGTTTTTCACGAGCTTTAATGCATCTTTATTTTTAACTTGTATACATTATTATAGGGTCTAATAGTTAACTGCCTGTCATTCATTCATGAATAAATAAACAATCAGCATCCATCATTTGACTGAACAGATCTGATGAATCAATGGCAGTCTACTCATTGATCATTGCAAGGGGAGATCTGGTGTTATTGTTAGGTTGAGTCATGGCTTACTACTATTTCAAACACTGTGTTTATTCTAAATCAAGCCATAGCATTAAATGACAGCAGTGTTACACTGTGATTGGATTGCTAGCTGCTGGCAGTTGCATCTCACAAGACTTTCACTGGATCATGTTATTATTAACAATTTCAAGCAAATAAAAAAAGCTTAACGTTAATGTTTTTTTCTCACCCTCAGCACCCAGGTTGCTACCTATGCTGTGAACAAATGGACTGCATTTAGAAGAAATTATTACGGCTTAACAAATTCGAACGAATTAGCCGAAAACAGTAGAAAAATAGAACAAAACTTCCTGTTCTGTCAGCGAGAGAAACGTCATCACGCCGAGCCAATCAGAGGCAGAGGAGCGCAGCCTGCTGTAATTCAAATGACGCCCTGAAAGTTAAATGAAAACAACTACATAACGTATATTAACGGTCCAAAAAAAACAAAACAAAACACAGAGCAGCTCGGTAACGTAACGGTATTAAGCGTAAACAATATGCATTAAAGGTAACAACATAAACGGTTCAATATCTAAAGAAAACAATTAACAAAAAAGCGCTGCAGCATTTTTCAACACAACTTACCGTCGGAGATGAAAACGGCACAGTGAGGAGCAATGAGGAGGCTACGGAGGAAACGGAACCTTCTTCTCCTTTGTGTTTATTGGCGGATCGCAAACCTGCTTTCAAGGTGCATATCTCCACCTACTGTCTCGGGGTGTGTAGGTTAATGCCATTAGATTACCTGAATACTGATTAGTCTACAGAAGAACAAATAAATAAATAAATAAATAAATCACACCCTATTTACTGATCCTGCCTGTATTATATAACCTACTGAAACCCTTCTGATTTCCCTGAAGTTGTGTCCTGAGCTCAGTAGTGATTTTATTTCTATATCTCTGAATTATATTTACTATAATGCATGATAATGTGTTCTACATCTTCCACAGACACAGATTTGATTGACTTTTCCACATTACATTTAACGTGGAGTGAAAACTTGCATGAACCTCTCTGTGGTTACTATATCCTCCTTTAAACTGTTGAACATGAACCGACTTCTGTATATTATAATAATGTCTCTCTTTATTGTGTGTATCCCATTGTTTCTGCTAATTATAGCTGTTCTTGCCTCTCCCCTTACATACTTTAAGAGCCTGCTTTGCCAGTTTATGTGCTTGTTCATTACCTTTAACTCCATATGAACAGGGACCCAACAAAACTGCACTGACAACAAAACCTTTGTCATTTTAAAAGCATAATGTGAATTTCTATCATGAGATCTTCTCTGACTATTTGCCTTGATGATGAACCTCTGAGAGCTGCTGCTGAATCTGAGCAAATGACTATTTTTTATGGCTGTACCTGCTCTATCCACTGAAGACCAAAAATGGTTGCAGTGGGAACCAATTCCGACACATCCATCATCAGGATTCTTTGAACCGTCTGTATATACTGTCAAAAATCAATTGTCTTTGAACGCGATCTTTAACAATATGATGAATGTTATCTGTTACTGGCCAGTTCTTCTTTTCTTCTAGGAGCTGTAAGTTAACATACAGATCTTAAAACAAGAGATAGACTCTTTCAGACCATCTTTTCTGCAATCTACCTATATTCTGTCCAAAACCTCTGTCATTAAACTCCCAGCATTCACTTAAAACACTTAAAAGTAGTTTTACATGCTTTTCCATATAAAATGCATCCATAATCAGAAGTGGATCTTATTAGTTCCCAGTATATATTCAACAGTGATAGTTTATCAGGCTCCCAGCCATAACCACATAAATTCCTCATGAAGTTTAAAGCTTTTTTTACATTTTGTTTCTATGTGCTTTATATGACAACTCCACCATAACCCTAAATATTTGAATTCTGGCTCCCTCTCTCTCTAACGGTTATCCATATAGAAATAAGTTGATGTTAATTGATGCTTTCTTTTGTGTAAACAACATAAAACATGATTTAGCAACTGAAACTTTGAAACCCCAGTTATATGAGCAACTTTCAACAATCTGTAAAGCACTCTGAAGATTTTTTTAATCACATGATGATGAAGAAAACTGTTCATGTTTATGATGATATCATTTTGAGTTCCTTGGGGCATTCCAGAGCATTTTAATTTTCACAGAGAGAGAGATGATAAACAATTTAACAACTGGCTATTTTAAATGATATATAAAAGGGCAGAGTTGAAATCAAACTTCCCCCAGGTTTGCTTATTCCTTTGATTTTTCTGAAAACAATCCCAATGTAAAGGAGGCTCTTAAGATGCAAAAGAATCTATTGCACAAATGTGATAAAAAGTGGTCGTTTCAGTCAAAAGATCATCGTTAGCACAACTTACAGACCACTTGATTCTAGAGACATGAATATAAATACTCTATCAAAGTAACAGCAACGTCCAATCAGGACGAGAGAGGTAAGAGTCTTGTTCTGAATAGAGCTGTTCAGCCAACAGTGCTTGCATTTAAATTGCACATAAAACTGTTAATCAGTGGACTCTAGTCATTATAATTATAAATCAAAATGTGTTTCCATGTGTTTCAGAGGAGAACGTAGCTGGATAACAACTGATTTCTTTTTGAATAGGAGTTGTCTTGGATTCAGATTTAAATTTCAGCAGTTACGTTAAATCTGCCACAAAATCAGCATTTTACCATCTAAAGAACATCTGATGGATCAGAGATTTCATGTTGAAGCCTTTGTCTGCAGCAGGCTGGACGACTGTAATGGACTTTTCTCAGGTTTCTGTAAGAAAGCAGTCAGACAGATCCGGTTGAACACAAAGACTAAAAAAAGCAGAGCATATTACTCCAGTTCACAGATCACTACAGTGGTTGCCAGTTTGTCAAATAATTGACTTCAAAGTATTACTGCTTGTCCATTAATCTCTGAATGGTTCATCAGATCGTCTTATACAGTATGAAGCTTCCTGAGCTCTCGGCTCAGCTGTTTCTGGTCTTCATGTAGTTTCTAAAGTTAACAATAAACACGGTGAAGCTGCTTTTAGCTAATATGCTGCTCACATCTGGAACAAACTACCTGAAGATCTCAGACTAGAGACAATGTGGGCTACTTTTAAATCTAAAGTGAAGACACATCTGTTTGCCATGGCTTTTAATTACATCTTAAATCTGTGGTTTATAATTTTTATCTTTCATGCTGCCTTTTAAATGCTCCTTTACCTTTTTAAAATCTAATTTTATGTATTTTACTGTTCTCATACTTTTAGTCTTGTTTTTGTTTTTATTGTTCTTATATTTTTTGGCATTCTATAAAACACTTTGAATTTCCTTGTGTATGAAATGTTCTGTATAAATAAACTTGCCTCTCCTAGAATGAAGGAAATCACCTTTATTCACCAAAGATACAAGTGCTTCACAAACAGCCGCTGCAAAATCAAACACTTTTGGCCGCAATAATCGCACAAAACACTGTGAAATCCTGGAGGGACTGGCTGCTGAATCCCGAGTCGTTAACGGTGGAAAACCTAAAAACACGACGCCTGTTGTTCCGTAGTTGTTGCACTAACGGACAAGCTTAATGTCTCGACCATACTTAGGTTAAAAGACCCAGAGAAAACACAAAAAAACACTGTTGTAATTTCTCCATTTGACTGAATTATACAAACGTTTATAGACCTGCTGTGATGAAACTATCCAGACTGAAGAGGGCAGCAATAAGCCGTCACTGCGTCTAGACTCCCAAGAAGAAGAAGAAGAAGAAGAAGAAGAAGAAGCAGCAGCAGCAGAAGAAGAAGAAGAAGAAGAAGAAGAAGAAGAAGAAGAAGAAGAAGAAGAGGTTGTTTTGTCAGAACTGCAGATAAAGGGTAAAATAAAAGTTAACTTTCTGTTTTACGTTAAAAACGAGCAAAAACAGGAGCGAATAGAAGCCTGAACTGCGCCTGCGCAGCATGATGGGCTCCGACGTGAAATAGCCGCTGTTAACAACTAACTGTTAGCTTTAGCATCAACTCACTGTTAACTTTAATGTTTGTTTCTTTACTTTTTGTTCGAACTCAGTTCGAAAGAAGTCAAAGTTAGACGGTAGTTTTAAAGGAGCTAACGGAGTTGAAGCTAAGAGGCTTATTGGTTACTTTGAGGTTTTTAGTCTTTAGAAATTATCCATTTAAAAAGAAAACTTCTGTAAAAGTTCCTTAAAACATGTGAACGGTTGGTAACATATATTATGTAATTATTATGTTGATAATCATCAGTTGCAGTCCTCGTGTGTGTTTTGTTTAATTTGTTCTGTTTTGTTGTAGTTGTGTAAGGTTACTGCTGCTTTAAAACCTTACAATCAATCAATCAAACTGTAATTATATGGCACATTTCACAGAAGCAAGTGACAGATAAACGTTTAGGATGGTAAATATGGATTTGGAGACTAACGCATACTAAAATAATTAAAAAGCAAAATAATTAATTGAACAAGACAACAGTAAAAGATGGGTAGTTAAGATAAATCTATAAATAAAAAGAAACAGATTGAAATGACAAAATACATTAAATACATAGATTATAAGAAAACAGTAAAATTTAAGTAAATGGTGAAAAATGTGGATCGGTGTTCCCCAGAGTTTAAAATGAAAACCTTAAATGTCTTGTTTGTCCACAAGATTTAAGAAGTTTACTGTTATAGAGACTAAAGAAACCAGAAAATATTCACAATCCAGTCTCTCTCTCTGCGTCTGGCTCATTTTCCAGTAATAATTACAGCTGGAAGGACCAACTGTTTTCCAGTGAACTTAAATCCCATCCGGAAATCCAACTGAAAAAATAATTTTAGTCATTTTTTAAAAGCCTAAATGCCAAAAATTTGCAGGTTGCAGAGTGTCAAATGTAAGAATTAGAATCTTATTTGTGTCATACATGATAGTAAATTGAATATCATGTCAAATAATTTGGACTGTTGATCAGACAAAAGATATTTCAATAATCAACAATTGATTATTTTAATTATTGAGTAATCTACAGATTATTTTCGTGATTAATTGATACATTTTTTTGTCAATTAATACTGCAAAATTTATAATTCCTTAAAGCCTGAGATGATGTCTTTAAACGTCATGTATTGTCTACCTCAATGCTTGTTGTCACCTGACATAAGAAGAACAGTTCGTCAGTCAGAAAGGAGACCTGCTGGTTTTCACCGACCACGACCACTACAGGTGTGAAATGGAGGAGAACCAGAACCAGGAGCACCGCACCAATAACCCTGTTAAAAGGGAAGAATCAGGTTCACCCTCTGCTACCACCGATAAACAGGTCAGTGTTCATGACTTCATGATAAAACCGGCTTCATAACAAGAATAAAGACACAAAGATGAGTCTCGAGCGTCAGTGTATCATCCATTCATTCTGTTGTTTGACAAAAAAATCTGAAAAAAGGAAACACGTCCGGGTTTTCCTTGAGGTCTAAGGTGGGCCAAGACCAACCTCTTCAGCACCTTCATCTCTTGAGATGTGAGGGCAGCTGGTTGATAGTCTTTGAGGCAGGACGTCTTCCACAGCACCAGGAGGTGACACAGAATTGCAGATAACTGGCTGGCACAGGTCCTTAGAAACATGGGGGGTGGGTGCTCGTCGTCTCAGTGGAGAAAAGGCACCTCAAAGGTGGGAGGTTTGGCTTCAAGGAGCTCACCGGGGGGGAAGGGTGCAAGCATTGCGGTGCAGCTGAATTTAAACCTGTTAGTGTTACTGTTGTAGCTGCTGGAGGTGGAGCTAGTTTACACTACTTTATATACAGTTAGCTAGTTTAGTCCAGTGGTTCCCAACCTAGGGGTCGGGGCCCCTCCAAAGGGTCAGCAGATAAATCTGAGGGGTGGTGAGATGATTAATGGGAGAGGAAAGAAGAAAAAACAAAGTTCTGATACACAAATCTGTTTTCAGTTTTTGGACTTTTTCTCTAATCTTTGATTTTTGCTGAAATATTGGATCATTTGAACAATTGAAATATATATATTTTAATTAGTTATTTTTTTCTTGTGTTTATTTGTTTAAGGGGATCAATACTTCTGGTTCACACTACAACAACATAGTAGATGGCAGTAATGCAACTCATCGCTGGTTGCTACTCGACGTAAAACAGGAAAAAGAAGAAGAAGAAGAACAGTCCGTCAGTCAAAGAGGAGACCTGCTGGATTTCACCAACCAGGACCACCACAAGAGCAGAATGGAGGAGAACCAGAACCTGGAGCTCCGCATTAAAAACCCTGTTAAAAGGGAAGAATCAGGCTCACCCTCTGCTACTACCGATAAACAGGTCAGTGTTCGTGATGTCACGATAAAACCGGCTTCATACCAAGAAAAAAAACATGAGGACGAGTCTCGAGGATCCGTGTATCATCTGTTTATTCTGTTGGTCCCTCACCCTAACCCCTAACCCTTAACCCTTAACCCCCTAACCCCTAACCCTACCTTCTAACTCCTAACCCTTAACCCTTAATCCCCTAACCCTAACCACTAACCCTACCTTCTAACTCCTAACCCCTAACCCTTAACCCCCTAACTCCTAACCCTAACCACTAACCCTACCTTCTAACTCCTAACCCCTAACCCCTAACCCCTAACCCTTAACCCTTAACCCTTAACCCCCTAACTCCTAACCCTAACCACTAACCCTACCT
Source organism: Thunnus albacares (assembly GCF_914725855.1). Lineage (NCBI taxonomy): Eukaryota > Metazoa > Chordata > Actinopteri > Scombriformes > Scombridae > Thunnus > Thunnus albacares. The sequence continues at coordinate 31,755,869 of NC_058117.1, read as the reverse complement.
TCTAACCCCTAACCCTTAACCCTTAACCCCTAACCCTTAACCCCCTAACTCCTAACCCTAACCACTAACCCTACCTTCTAACTCCTAACCCCTAACCCTTAACCCCCTAACTCCTAACCCTAACCACTAACCCTACCTTCTAACCCCTAACCCTTAACCCTTAACCCCTAACCCTTAACCCCCTAACTCCTAACCCTAACCACTAACCCTACCTTCTAACCCCTGACCCCTAACCCCTAACCCCTAACCCCTAACCCTTAACCCCCTAACCCCTAACCACTAACCCTACCTTCTAACTCCTAACCCTTAACCCTAACCCCCTAACTGTAACACCCTAACCCATAACCTCTAACCTTAACCCTCCAACTCCTAACCCCTAACCCAGACTGAAAAAAGGATTTTAGTGATCAGTGAAATATTGTTTTTTTTCTTGTGTTTTTTAAGGGGATAGATAACTTTGGTTCACACTCCAACAACAAAGTAGGTGGCAGTAATGCACCTCAACGCTGGTTGCCACCTGACATAAAACAGGAAAAAGAAGAAGAGGAAGAACAGTCCATCAGTCAGAGAGGAGACCTGCTGGCTTTCACTAACCAGGACGACTACAAGAGCAGAACGGAGGAGAACCAGAACCCGGAGCACTGGACCGACAACCCTATTAAAAGGGAAGAATCAGGTTCACCCTCTGCTACCACAGATAAACAGGTCAGTGTTTGTGATGTCATGATAAAACCGGTTTCATAACAAGAATAAAGACGTGAGGATGAGTCTCGAGGGTCCGTGTATTATCTGTTCATTCTGTTGTTTTAGAGAAAGTTTGAAAAAGGGAAACTAAAACATTTCCAGGCTTTGTGTTCATGGAGTTTTTTGGGCCATAAAAATTACAAAAAGGTCTCAGTGTTTCCTGGTTTCAGCTTGTTGCAAGTAATATTAACAAAGATAGAAATGAATCTCTTTTTACTTAGTAAACTACCAATACAGCAATTTGTTTTCATTTGCAGCAAATTATAACTAAAAGAAACCTTAGAAATAATTTTAGAAGTCATAAAAGGAAAACAAGAAAGAGCACACGTTCCATTTCAAATGTATTTATTGTACAATGGAATGTATCATCTGCTCTAAATGTTTTCTTATGTTTTGTTGAACAGTTTGTCTCTTTTATACCCTGATCCTGAGAATAACAATTTTTCATTTCAGCTGTATTTTTTTCAGTTCGAGTGAACTTGACTATCTGTAGTTTGATTCATTTCTGTGTTTTGAAGAGTTTGAAGTTTAACTTAATACCGAACGACAAACTCAGAGTTCAGATGAATCTTGTGTATGGGCAGAAATATGTGTCACTAGAAACTGAATTTAAATTGTTTATATTTGAATTTGCATTGTTCAACTTGAGTAATTGCAGATCAAACTGAATTTGAGTCACAAAATTTGAATTTGTATTGTTTAACTTGAATAATTGCATTTAAAACTGAATCTGAATAGCATAATTAGAAGTTGGATTTATCAGTTTGGAACTGAATTCCAATAAACTGAATGTAATACTGTATTATCAAATCGAATTCAGTTGAATCTAAAAACTATATTAACTTTATTCAATCCTCACTGAATATGAAACTCTAACATTCAGTTCTCACATTTTTAAATTCAGTTCTTGCAATTCAGTTTACTGATAAACATGTGGGTGCTTCGGTTAGCCAGCAAACTGCCCCAGATATATAGATCTCTATGCAGTTAGCCATGATGCTACTACAGGCAGCTAGTCCCTGCGTTTACTTTCATTTAGACTCAGCAACAAACTTTTGAAGCGATTCATGTAAAAATCATGTTTATTTCAAAAGCAGGGGAAGGCTGATGAAGGTTGTCCAATAACCGTCATTATACATGAGGCTTTGTTTGCCCAAATCTCAACCTGGATCTCTGGAATCTCAATAACAGAGCTGCAGAGAGCAAAGTTAGCATGACACGTAGTCACAATTGCCATATTTATGGGAAATACATCAGGCTCAAATAAACTGGAATTTTCCTTTAAAATGGTTTTAGATTCTATGTACTCCTGACAGTAGAACAAGCCAGTATAAATCTAAATAAAGGCTCAGTCATGCAAATAATAAATAAATACAGTGAAACCGCCAGAATCTTAAAAAATACCACGATACAAATTTTTGGCCCAACAGTTCCATCTGTTTCTAATTATGTTGTTTTTTTAAATCTCTTGTATGACCTTTTATTTCTATTTTTTAAAAACATATTTGTTCTCTATTATTTAGTGATATTGTTTATTTGTTGTAATTTTACATCACTGTCTCCCTGGGTTTTATTGTATATAAACCACTTGTAAACTTAATTTGTATAGCACTTTTCTTAAATATTATTATTATTATTATTATTATTATTATTATTACTATTATTGTTGTTGTTGTCGAATGTTCTTTATAAAATGTGAAAACTCCTCCCTAACCCTGATAAGTTCACAAGTAAATTTTAGAAAGCATTATCTTCTAAATTTTACTCCTTTTGTTATGAGCAGAATTTTTGAAATAGGAGTTTAACAAAAAAAAAGGACCCTCAGAGATGCAAATACACTGACCACTTAGCCTACTAAATGTGGGCAAAAAATTCTTACAAAGGCCCTTCGCACTTCGTCTAGAGACAATTATGTCCACCATGACACGTTGGGACCAGACAGCTTCATTTAGCATTTTTTTTTACTCTCTTCATTAAGTTTAGATTGGACTGGGAGATTGCAGGGATTAGTAGAGATGACCCATAAACTGTGATTGTATGCAGATGATTTTGTCTAATATATATTAGACCCTGACGAATCTGTCACTAATTTTTTTTTTGCAAGGAGGTCATGATGTTTCTTTATATTGAGATGCTGGATCACTTAAAAGATATAGCTTAACAGACCCTGGTTTCCATTAATTGATTATGAATCTATCATGCTCTCTGCAATTGTCTGTCTTGTATTTGATTTATTTTTTAATTGTTAATACTGTCAATGCTCTTATTTTATTTTATTTTATTGAACAGGAAAAAAATATCCAAGTATTCAAACAAAGATCAGGGGAGGTCTAGATATCCTGACTTTTGTCTGTGATTGGGGTTCAAGCTTCAACAACTCTGGATCCTGCATTTCCTATAATGTATCTCTATAACGGGTTTGTTGACTTATAACAAAGGAAAGTCAGGGCCCCTCTGTGGACACGCCCCCGCAGCTGGGTAGTAATGCTTTAGTCCAACTTTAACACTGTGGGTTATGTTCCACAGACATGATCTAAATTTTATGTATGATTTTAGATCACTCACTCCACCATGTCATCTCACTGTCTTTCTCTGTGTGTTTGTCTGTTGCCATAGAAACAAACGGGACTGCTATGTGAAAAAGCCTTCACAACATCACAATATTTAAAAATTCATCAGAGAGCTCACCCAGGAGAGAAACTTCACAGCTGTGACCAATGTGGGAAATCTTTCGCTACAAAGACATCTCTAAAACGCCACCAGTCCATTCATATGGCAGAGAAACCATACTGGTGTGAGCAATGTGGGAAAACTTTCACCAGAGACAGTCTTCTAAAGCTGCACAAACGCACTCATGCTGCTGAGAAACCATACAGTTGTGACCAGTGTGGGAAAACTTTTACTACAGACCGCAGTCTACGAGCTCACCAACGCATTCATACTGGTGAGAAACCATACAGCTGTGACGAGTGTGGTAAAGCGTTTAGTTCAGACGTCAGTCTACGAACCCATCGACGCGTTCACACTGGTGAGAGGCCGTACGGCTGTGACCTATGTGGGAGAACTTTCACACAAGAAATAGATCTAAAAAGACATAAACGCATCCACACTGGAGAGAAACCCTACAATTGTGAGCAGTGTGGGAAGACTTTTGCACAAGAGAGTACTCTGAAACGCCACCAACGCATTCATACTGGAGACAAACCGTACTGGTGTGAGCAATGTGGGAAAAATTTCACAAGAAACAGTCATTTAAAACGCCATCAACGCATTCACACTGGAGAGAAACCGTTCAGCTGTGACCAATGTGGGAAAGCTTTCACTGATGACAGTAATTTAAGAATGCACCGACGCATTCACACTGGTGAGAAACCGCATTGGTGTGACCAGTGTGGGAAAGCTTTCACTAGAGATGTTGACCTAAGAAGCCACCGACGCATTCACACTGGAGAAAAACCGTACAGCTGTGAGAAATGTGGGAAAGCTTTCACTGCAAAGTGTGATCTAAAAAGACACCACCGTACTCACACTGGAGAGAAATTGTATAGCTGTGACCAATGTGGGAAAACTTTTACCTCAAACAGTTATCTCGAAAGCCACCGACGCATTCACACTGGACAGAAACCGTACTGGTGTGAGCAATGTGGAAAAACCTTCACCAGAGACAGTCTTCTAAAGCTGCACAAACGCACGCATGCTGGTGAGAAACCGAGAGTAACCCAGTAGCTCTGGGCTACTGTAGAAACATGGCTGCTTCAATTTGTTGCAATCTGCAACTTCACCAATGGATATCACTAAATACTACACATTGTTCCTTTAATGATTCCTGATCCACTTGTATTTCTACTTAAAATATACATATATTTTTAACTATGACTGAGCAACAGTCCATGTAACTGTTCATTTTTATTGTTGTCAAAATTAGTTTTTATTCCTGAAGTAAAATATACTCAACATTCACCTACTAGTGCAAATCAACTATGGCTGTAACTAATGATAATTTACTTTATTATTGTCACAATTAACTGATTAATTGTTCAGTTTATACTGAAATGTCAACCGCAACTACCTGAAGATTAAGTTATCAAAGTGCTTGTTTCATTTGTCCATCAGTACAAGACATTCAGTTTATCACATGAGAAGCAAAGCCTCAAAATTGAAAGGATGAAACTAGTAACAATGGGCCACATGCAAGAAAAAAATTATTTTTATCCAAAAACTCAGACTTTTCTCTGAGGTTTGCTCATACGAGTGTTCCAAGTCAGTTTCAACAAACTCTCTTAACTGCCTGTACTTGGTGTAAATTGCTTGTTTCAGCCTGATGAATGTCACTTCAACATGAAATTAGATGCTAAAAATAATCTTTCTAAAGCAAAGCGTCCTGTGATTAATATGAGAGGCGTCATGTGACAGTCACAGAGATATTGGAGGAGAGATTATTACAGTCTACAGTGGGTGATGTTACACTATCAGCTGCAACACTACATGATACTGGACAGAGAGCTGCAGACAGACGCCGAGGCAGCTGTTTACTGTTGACACGTAGAAGCTGCTGCACCAAAATAAGCATCATAAAATCTAAAAACCCTCTCAGTAAAGTGGCAGCCATGATGATTATATGATGAAACATTTATCTCCTTTGATATCATTAAGAGAAATATTTGTTTTTGTATGTTTTCCATGTGTAGATCAGGAGCAGAGTTATGATTGCATATCATTTATAACCTGATGGTTATTTAAAAGGTAAATCGGCAAAAACCTCTCTGACTCAGCTGTTTGTGAATTTCAGACATCATGTTATTCTGAAAATTGATGTCTGAGTGAAAGATCTTCAACAGATAAGGAGTTGAATGAAAAATAAGATGAGAGGAGGTTTTTGAGACGATTTACCGGTTTGAGCTTCGTCGTTGTGAAACTTGAGTTAATCAACACTTTAACAAGAAACTGAGCCGAAACTGAGCTGATGTTTTTATGTGACGGAGTAATGAGTATAAAATACTTTGCTGGAACCTAAACACTACATCAATAGCTCTTTTGAGTTCTATGTACTGTAATTAATCCATTTATAGAGGCTTATTCTACATCATACAGACGCTGCTATAAAATCAGTTTGAGCCATTGTGCTCTGGGAAAGTCATGGAAACATTCTTGTCCCACAAATGTAGAAATGTGAACTTTCATGTGAACGTTACTTTATTGTTTTCACGTTAACGTTACTTTATTGTTTTCTTCATTATTTGTTTTTACGTGAAGGCCAGTTCATACTTTCCGTGGACAGCTGTGGTCTCGCTGTCGTGCAGGCGTTTCCATTCGTACTTTTTTCAGAGGTCCGCAGTCACAGATGTGTTCCACATGTGCCTGCTAGTAAACAAGGTTGCAGCATAATAACTTTCCAGAGGTGTAAAATCCGCTCTGTGAATATTACAAACTGTTTTTTTTCCTGATCAGGCTTTAAATGATCTGTTACTCCAACAGGCCGTACTGCTTTCTAGCACATGTGCAGTCCGTGTGGGCTGCACACAGGGACCCTCTTGGCCACACGTAAGGTATGAATTGGCCTTTAACATTATTGTTTTCACGTTATTGTTTTCATTTTATCATTTTTCATTAAAGGGGATCTATTATGCTCATTTCCAGCTTTATATTGTTATTCTGGGACTCCATTAGAGCAGCTTTGCATGATTCATAGTTCAAGAAACTCCTTATTTATCTTATACTGGCCCTTTATGCCTCTTTCACATTATTGTCTTCATGTTATTATTGTTTTCATATTATTATTGTTTTCACGTTGACATTTGGAGTGAAGGTTTGTTTACGTAACCTCCGGAGTCAGAGAAAGCTTCCTGAAGCTGACCAATCAGAACAGAGTGGGCTAAAACGAGCTAAAACGTCCTGTTTCAGACAGAGGCTGAACTGAGGGGCTTCATAAAGAACCAGTATAAGATAAATAAGGAGTTTTTAACTGTAAATCATTCAAAGATATTCCAGTAAAGCCCCAGAATATAAATATACACCTGGAAATGTCCTTTTTAAAGCAGTTTTTCTTTTCCCTGATTTTAATAGAGTTATGGGCTTGTTACACGGACTGAAATGACTGCTGCTGTTGGAACAGTGTGTTAAGAGTTTATTAGAGGTGTAATGGTGCAATGGTTTGTGTATTCATCCTGAACCATTTGGTAAAGGATGCTCGGTCCGGTAAGCGACTTTCCCTGGTTCGGTGTGCTCCCTCAGTCAAACTACTACTGTCAAAATAGTTTAATAATCTGCTTAATCCGATGTGTGGAACAATAATTCTAGCACTTGAGTTCCACCCAGAATGTTTTTACAGTGCACCACTTAGCTGTAGCTTGCAGGTAGCATGCCCATGGATGTATGCTTGCAGGCTTAGCCAAGTTATCCTGGTTATCCTGGTTACTCATGCTAATGTAGTACTGCTGCTGTGCACTGTTATATCTGTATTTAAACAATGTCATGTCTCCTCGTCCCCCTCCCCTCTCTGTAACGGTCGATTTTTCACTCTGTCTTTGAGTTCAGAACAACTATAAACACATTTGATATCTGATGTAATTGGACAGCACGTCATTAGAACCAGCTCTGAGTGACTGTAAATCATCATAAACCAGCTGTCCTGACTCAGTTTTCCTTTTCTACTGTGGCACAACTAAACTGTTTCAGTAATAGTTTGGGCCAATGAGCCATTTCTGGATGTTTGTATTTTATCTAAATAAAGGACCAAAATATTATTTTCTTTTTTCCCCCTGCTGTACCGACAATATACTGAACCATGACCCCAAAACTGAGGTGCATACTGAATTTTGAGTACCATTACTCATTGAGTTTCTGTATGTTGTACTGACCTCTGTTAGAACGTCTCAGGTGCTCCAATGATTATATTACCTTCATTGAGTTATTTTTTTCATATTTTTCTCCCACCTTTATTTTTGCCTTATGTTGTTGCCCTTATACTTGTGTGAAAAGTTCAATAAATCATTGATCACAAGAAAAGCGTCCTGATGAAGATGTATAAATGATGTGTACACCAACAGAATGTGATCACCTCACACTGACTTCAGACTAGAGCTGCAACTACAGTAAAAAATGCCTGTTATCATTTCCCAGAGTCTTCAGGTGTTTTGTTTAGTCTGACCAACAGTTCAGTTTATATTCAGTTTCCTGTCACGTATGACACAGAAAAGCATTACATCCTCATGTTTGAGAAGCTCAAGCTGGCAAATGTTTGGCATTTGTGCTTAAAAGATAATTGGGGCTGCAGCTGGAGAAGCCAGAGGAGCCGGGGATTGAACCGCTGATCTAATCAGTGATTAGTGGACGACCCGCTCCACCTCTGAGACACAGCCGCCGACTTTGTTTGCAAAGTCCGTTGTTTACTTTCCTCTCTGTAGAACTGCAGCATATTGGCGAGTAAAATGTTCAGTTTGACAGACACCTGTTCTGGTCATTATTTGCATTATCCAAAACATCAACTAGTCTGAATGTTTTTGCTCCGTAATAGTTGTGCTGTTAATATAGTGTGTCATGTTATAAATCTAAATCTCGCTATCTATTACACCAACAGTGGCTAGTGTTAGCTCATTAAGTCAATTTCACATATACTAAGTAAACTTTTAACATATATGCTATATTAATATAAAGCTTTTTTGGTAAATTTATTATATATGCTATATAGAGTCTTCAAAAGTTGTGATCAAACAGGCTATTGAATGTCAGTTTTTCATACTAAATTCACCTGATCACTGTCTGCAAATAGAAATGATAAATTATGACGTGAATAAAAGGAGAACAGTGCATGTGTTATATGCTGCATACTTGGCTAATAAAACTGATTCTGTTGTAAGATGCAATGAGTTCAGATTGAGGCTATTTTGTTTATGTTTTATATATTATTTCACTTACCCACAACCTGAAAATAATTTTAATGCAGTAACTCAGTGGTTCTCAAAGTGGGGTCCAAGGACCCCCAGGGGTTCTTGAAGTTGTTCCAGGGGGTCCCCAGCAGAAGGGGAATAATTTATTTTCACTATAATTCCATCCATAAGTAACATGATGACAGAATGTTTGACTATTTTGGTCATGGGTTTCACACACTTTCTGTAATAAAACTAAATCTAAAAGCAAAAATCTTATCAGATGGGGGTCCGTGGTCTGATTTGTGTCAGTTTAGTCCTTGAGGTGAAAAAGTTTGAGAACAAATTTAATTAAAATTAAATCAAATTAATCATTAAGGCTGAGTTTAAATGACCCCAATATAGCGTGTTTCATGTGTGTAAAGTTTGCATTCATTTATGTATTTGTTATATTGCTTTTTTGTTGTTGTTGTTTTCCCATAAACATGGAATTGCTTTATTTTTGAAAAGACACTACACAGGTGCATTCCCATGATGCATTGTGTGATCCGTTGCTAGGATACAGTAAATTCTTCCCGCTAACTGCTGACATCTTGCTCACGCAGTTATTCAGTTGAACCCGTTTCCACTGAGTTCAGGCTATTAGAAAGACATTTATAAACGCATAAGGAGAGTTAATTTATGCGTCCATGTCGGCGTCTTTATCCTCGCACACCGAATGTTCGCGTTGTAGGACAGTTTAACGCTTCCGGAGGCTCGGTCTGTTGTTAGCCGTTCGTTGCTAGGTGGCTAATGCTAATTTAAACGTTAACAGAAAAATGGTTGAATGTCCAGTAGATAAATGACTAACGGTAATCTGTCGGTGTCCTATCAGGCTGACAGACAGAGACACAAGAGTCCTGATGAACCAGAGGTGGCCGCATTCACCTGAAAACATTTCTAGCTTACGCATTGTGTAGCCCACTGAATATGCACAGTAGTGTTTCTCCTGCTAGTCCCGCCCGCGAGTTCCCGCTCTGCCCATAGACTTTACACTGTGATGACATCACAGATTTTAAAATTGTTTTTCTCAGTTCAAGGAAAGTTTTACAAAAATAAAACTTCCATTGATGGGCCGCAGGGGATTTTTTTTGTTTTGCTGCAGTACCGCAAATGACTGGGAAAAATGCAAAGACTGAGCAGCAGCTTCCTATCCGGCTTTTGTAATACATCCATGGCATCCACAGCCCGCCTCCCTGCAGCCAGCGTCAGGTAACAATCTCAAGTTACATCTGGAAACATCAACCAGTGTTTCAGTTTAGTAAGCGACTGTGTTACCTGGTGGTTGCTTTTAGTGACGGCAGCTGTTGAAAACACGAACAGAACACATAATTGTACTAAAAGCCTGATCAATTTTACTTCAATACATTTTCATCTGTGTTTCTTATCAAACCATTTATACAAGTTAAAGTGTGCTCAGCAAGAAGCTTCATCTTTTGTAACGTTTCTTGTAAAATATAAAAATGTATTGATGTAGTCCAAGGACTTGATAGAGTCTACACATATTTAATTTGTTGTTGTTGCTCAAATTTGAGTTTTTTAGTATAAACTGTAACTTTCAGTGGTTGAATGACAACTGAGAAAACTTTGAAACAACATTAGTCTTCACCAAACATCTATTATGGCGTCTTCATGGTTTAAAACTTGAGTGAACATGTTGTTTCCTTCTGATGTTTATTACGATCTGAATCAAACTGAAAGAAAGAAAGCTTTCAATAAAAATTTCAGAGTTTTTGGCTGTGTTAAAAATAAGACATTTATAAAGTTACAGATAAAAACACAGGAAAATGTAACATTTACAGAAACTCAAAACATCAACAGAAACTAAAAAAGTGTTGACAATCCCAGTTTGATTGACAGCTGATCTCTGTTTAGTTCAGAAACACCACAGCAACGAGCTTTCAGAAACAATTGAGACACAAACATGAAAAATTACAACAGAATCTGACACATGAAGTCTGAAATGACTTCTGTCTATTTGAGTTTACACAACTCAGCTGTGTCTCTATAAAAATTAAGCCCAAGTCCAGCATAGAGAGGCTGAGTGAATGTGGTCTGGACTCTGTGGAGGAGAGTCATGGTTTCAGAGACGCTGTAGAAGGACAGAATACCTGCTCTGTGATCCAGGTACACTCCTATTCTGGAGGACTGAGGACCTGAGACAAGAGTTCTGATACTGTTGAACCAAGACTCATAACTGTCAGTGTCACAACATAACATCCAGGATTTGTCATTGCCTCCAAATCCACATTCACACGAGCCTCCGTCTCTGCTGATATTCTTGTATGTGACTGCTACTTCAACTCCTTCCCCTCTCCACTCCACCTCCCAGTAACAACGTCCAGTCAGACTCTCTCTACTCAGGACCTGATAACATCCAGTGAATCTTTCTGGGTGACTAGAATAAGACTGTTGTTGTCTCATTAGTTCTGCTTTTCTGTTCCCCTCAGATAATAACAGCAGTGTGTTTGCTGTGTTTGGATCCAGAGTGATTTCACATGAATATTTTAAGAACTCAGCTCTGGTCTTGGGTTCTGGTTCTGACAGTAAAACGTCCATTTCTGTCACTGTCAGTGAGATGTTTGTCCATTTGTCCCTCAGGATGTCCTGTAGTTGATCTCTGAGCTCTGACACAGCTGCTGTCACATCCTCAAAGTATCTCAGAGGACGGATATTGATGCTGGATGAGTCTGTAGGTTCACTGAGTTGTGACAGTGAGGGGTAGTTGTGTAGAAACTGGTTGTGATCCTCTGTGTGTGAGAACTGCTTCAGTTCAGTGTCTTTCCTCTTCAGCTCAGTGATCTCCTGCTCCAGCTTCTCCTGAAGCTCTTTGACTCGCCTCACTTCAGTTTCCTGCTGGGATCTGATCTGCTGCTTCACATCAGAGCTTCTTTTCTGGATGAGACGGATCAGCTCAGTGAAGATCTTCTCACTGTCCTCCAGTGCTTTATCAGCAGAGCGATTGATGGTCTTCACCTCCTGTTGAAGCATCTTCACATCTTTCTCTCTGTCCTGGATTCTCTGCTGGATGTTTTGTCGACTCACCTCGAGCTCTCTCTGCCTCTCAGTCCTTTCTACTGCAGCTGAGACTGTGTCGTGTCCTTTATGTTCCTCCACAGGGCAGAGATAACAGATAATCTGCTGATCAGTACGACAGAACATCTTCATCACCTCATCATGACGAGAGCAGATGTTCTCCTGGAGCTTCTCCGAGGGGTCGACCAGCTTGTGCTTCTTTAATGGAGGTGCATCATAATGAGGCTGGAGGTGATTCTCACAGTAAGAAGCTGGACAAGTCAGACAGGACTTGAGGGCTTTCCGCTTCCTCCCAGTGCAGACATCACAGGCCACATCTTCAGGTCCAGCATAGCAGTGATCAGCAGGAGCAGCTTGGAATCCAGTCTTCTTCAGCTGCTCCACTAAATCTGCTAACATGGTGTTTTTCACCAGGACAGGCCTCGGTGTGAAGGTCTGTCTGCACTGAGGGCAGCTGTAGATCTTCCTCTGATCCTCTCCATCCCAGTGTGTTTTAATACAGCTCATGCAGTAGCTGTGTCCACAGGGAATAGTCACCGGATCCTTCAGTAGATCCAGACAGATCGAACAAGAAAAGGTTTCTCTGTCCAGCTGAACTCCTTTCTGCTCCATTTCAGCTCTCAGTGGCAACACATGTCTGAGTTTCACTTCTTTAGAAGCTGAACAAGTTTGAGCTCTGATCTGAACATGTGTTTCTGCAGTGAATGGAGGCTGACAGCTCTTGTTCTACATTACATGTTGGTTACATCCATCTTCAAACAGGAGATCTGAGGAGAGAGAACAAGGAAACATGAGCACAGAGTGGAGCTTGTTGTGTTTCACCCTTTTATACAATTGAGCTCATTTCTCATTTAAAAACACTGATCACATCTTCTTTCTGGTACCAAAGTGTTCTCGGGATTGAAAACATTAGCAAATAATTATTGTAAAAAAACATTTTGAACAAGCATCATGATTTACAGCAAAGACTGACAAACAAATCACACAACAGATGATGTCCAAACCAAATTCCACCCAGAAATCAATAAATGTTCTGCTTTGTTGACCAAAATAACAAACGTGACTGCACCAATATAACTACATATTGCTTTTACTAATCATTAAAAACCTTCTCTCGGATTCGGGACAGAAATGCAGACAGAAAGAGCATAAAGCAGGGGGTTAATTTAGCAGTAAACCCTGTTTGTATATAGAGACTCGTGTATCATTGCAGATGCCGAAAACCGTTTTAATTGCAGTTTTTTGAATGGAGTCTGGTTTGCACTTCTTCACGACCAAACTGAAACTGTGTATCTCAAGAAACATCTTTAAAAAAAGGTCAAACGAAGCTAGAATTGACATCAGGAGCTCGGGAGTGACGGGTTAAACTTCACAAAGTCGTGTTAAATTAGCTATTCACATTTCACGGTAGAATTAACCGGACCTTTGCAGCTAAGCTAACGTTAGCCTTTAGTTTGCTAGCATTGAATTACTGGCTCTGCCGCCAAGTTTACGATGTGTTATGACAACATGTAGCCCAACGGTATAATTTAATTAACTAATACTAATTAGAAACAGTAAGTTTATTACTCACAATCAGACCAGTTAAACTAAAAGTTGCTCCAGACTTCCGCGGTTACAGACCCGGTTTATCGGTGCTTCAGCGCCACCAGCTGGACCGGAGGATGAACGATCCTTCTTCTTCTTCTTAGAGTTTTAATGGCGGTTGGCAAACCAGCTTATAGGGTCATTACCGCCACTTACTGTACTGGAGATGGAACAGCAGATTGGCAGAAAAATAAATACATAATTTCATTAGTTATAATAATGATGAAATAGTTATTGTAATTACAAGATATTTTTATTGTGATAATGACAATTTTATTATAAGAACTTTATGTAATATTGAACTAGTTTTCTCCTAAAGTTGACATGGTTTTTTTGTAATTGTGAAAATTGTCTCGTGTTTTTTGTAATTGCTTTCTTGTAATAAGCCTTCAAGATCACCACCTGCATCAAGTCACAGGCAAAAGCAGTCATCTTACAGCTCCAAACAAAAACAAGACACCCAGACAAGACCACTGACCCAAACCGTCTTGGATCCTTCAAACTACAAGAGCCAGCAAGATGGGAAGACCAACTCACTTCCCAGTGTGAACTGATAGTACCATCTGGATAAAAGACCCCCACCATTGGTTATCATAACTCACCTCTAAAAGTCAGTTACACACAGAGACGAGCTGGCACCAACTTTAATCTCACTGTGGATTTTGATTTTCAGGACTTGAATGACCAACCAAGAAACTGGTCACTGGGCAAACCAGCATAAGGCACAAGACATGCTGCACAATATACCATGCTCCAGTGGCAAACAGAACTCTCCACATCAAACATGTGGACACACTCACACACGCACACACAAACTCTAAAATATAGACTTGTCTAAACACAATTAATATTGTAAGTTGTTGGTTGATAGATGTGTGCATATCATATGTGTGTTGTTATGTGCTTTAGTAAGACCTTTTTTCCACTGCCTTTAAGCCAAGAAATGTACCACAAACTTAATTCCATCATCCTTGATAACACATCATGTTTAGTATCATTCTGCTTGGTTCACTTTCAGAACACTAAAGCTGCTATCAAAAATGCAAAATTAGGAATCATGCAATTGTTAAATTGTAAATACTTTGATTAATGGAGTAACCATATTCTGGAGTTGAACCTGCCTGTCCATGAACAGGAGGGGACTGACTCTGCTCCCCCAGAACTCTGCAACCCCTGGGACTGACCAGGATGCACCTTCTGGGCGGACAGACTGAAACTTTAAAACAGTGTCTTATCTGAGACTCTAGGCTGTTTTGTTAAGGCTGCTGCTTATACCCTCGCAAAATTATAATTAAGATTAAAAACAATTCTAATTCTAATTGACCTCTCTTGTGTGGCCAACAAGGAGGACTATTTCCCTACTATTATACCTACTCTAATATGAGTTATGTCACTGGACGAATAATTTCATGTTGGAGTTGTGCACTATAATAACTCATAATTACCCCATAAAATCATAAAGCTATTTGAGTGCACAAATTCCTACACATAAATAATATAAAAGACAAAAAATAAGGATAAGTTAAAGTACACAAATAGATTTTGCAGGAAATTTGAAGTAATGTTGACATTAAAAATGAATTAATTGCCAAATTACATTTATAATAATAAGAGCAATGGTATTACGATAATTACATTGAAAATACAAGTAGCCTCAAGTCCCTGGACAGTAGTTGAGAGAAATAACTGTGGTAATAAGTAAGGACCGTCGCTCTGTGAAGTCACAGAGCTAAACACTGAACCAACATGACAGCCTCATTCTGAAGTTTCATCTTCATGAGAATCTACATAAAAATAAATGAAATGACCTCAAGTTCACAACGACACAATATCTGTTGTTTTAACAAAACTTCACACCCAAACTCGATCAATTGAATTCTTACTATTTTTAAGCCTGTATAACAAAGACTTTATCAACTAAATGCACAAAGAAAATCTTGTTTGTTAAAAGCAACAATTGATAGAAAACTTTAGAAAACTTTTCTCTGTGACAAAACTGCTTTAGTGAAGAAAGCTGAAAGTACAGAGACTGACTGACAAACGTTTGTCTGCTCTGAACATGAACTCTGTACTTTGTGGTGTTTCAGGAGGAAAACTGCCTCAAATAAACTCTCATTTTAGTTTCACATTTTCTCCAGAAGCTTTGAATGAGATCCTGAGATGAAGACAGAAGAAAATACTTTGCTCATTGTTGAAAAAAATCTTTATTGATTATGTAAAGCTTCAGATTGTTCACACGTCCAATCGGTTAAGTCTGTTAAATGACTCTTGTTCAATGATTTCATGTACAGATTCACTTCAACCACAGATAGTTTAACTCAGAATGTCAGCTATGCACAAAAAATAATGATCTCCTCCTTGATTATTATCATGATAATTACAGTTTGATTGTACATTTCTTTATGAATTTACAAAGTGGTGAGAACAAAATATCTATGATGAAGGAAGTTCTGCTGTTTTTTCTGTTTAAGACACTGAAATGGAAGAGAAACAGCACACAAATACAAACATGAAACTAACATTTATAACAAAGTTCACATTTTCATCTGAAGAAACGTCAGTGAAGGTAAAAGACGTCATCATGAGCAGTGATAGCCTCCATGGATAAAAACACATGCGAAAAAGTGAATTTTAAAGAAACTCAAAATATCAACAGAACAACAAATGAAAAGTTGATGATCCCAGTTTGATTGACAGCTGATCTCTGTTTAGTTCAGAAACACCACAGCAACGAGCTCTCAGAAACAATGGAGACAAAAACATGAAGAATTACAACAGAATCTGACACATGAAGTCTGAAATGACTTCTGTCTATTTGAGTTTACACAACTCAGCTGTGCCTCCAATATAACAAAGATGAAGTCCAGCATAGAGAGGCTGAGTGAATGTGGTCTGGACTCTGTGGAGGAGAGTCATGGTTTCAGAGACGCTGTAGAAGGACAAAATACCTGCTCTGTGATCCAGGTACACTCCTACTCTGGAGGACTGAGGACCTGAGACGGGAGTTGAGATATTGTTGAACCAAAATGTATAAATGTTATTGTCATAACGTAATGCCCAAGATTTGTAATTGTATCCAAATTCACATTCATATGATCTCCCTGCTCTGCTGATATCCTTGTATGCGACTGTTACACCAACTCCTCTCCCTTTCCAGTCCACTTCCCAGTAACAACGTCCAGTCAGACTCTCTCTACTCAGGACTTGACGATATCCAGTAAATCTGTCTGGGTGACGAGAATAAGACCTTGGTTGACTCATTCGTTCTGCTTTTCTGTTTCCCTCACATAATAACAGCTCTCTGTGTGCTGTGTTTGGATCCAGAGTAATTTCACATAAATAATTTAAGAATCCAGTTCTGGTCTTGGGTTCTGGCTGTGGCAGTAAAACATCCACTTCAGTCACTGTCAGTGAGATGTTTGTCCATTTCTCCCTCAGGATGTCCTGTAGTTGATCTCTGAGCTCTGACACAGCTGCTGTCACATCCTCAAAGTACCTCAGAGGACGGATATTGATGCTGGATGAGTCTGTAGATGCACTGAGTTGTGACAGTGAGGGGTAGTTGTGTAGAAACTGGTTGTGATCCTCTGTGTGTGAAAGCTCCTTCAGTTCAGCGTCTTTCCTCTTCAGCTCAGTGATCTCCTGCTCCAGCTTCTCCTGAAGCTCTTTGACTCGACTCACTTCAGTTTCCTGCTGGGATCTGATCTGCTGCTTCACATCAGAGCTTCTTTCCTGGATGAGACAGATCAGCTCAGTGAAGATCTTCTCACTGTCCTCCACTGCTTTATCAGCAGAGCGACTGACAGCCTCCACCTCCTGTTGAAGCATCTTCACATCTTTCTCTCTGTACTGGATTCTCTGCTGGATGTTTTGTCGACTCACCTCGAGCTCTCTCTGCTTCTCAGTCCTTTCTGCTGCAGCTGAGACTGTGTCATGGCCTTTATGTTCCTCCACAGAGCAGAGATAACAGATACAGAGCTGATCAGTACGACAGAACATCTTCATCACCTCATCATGACAGGAGCAGATGTTCTCCTGGAGCTTCTCTGAGGGGTCGACCAGCTTGTGTTTCTTTAATGGAGCTGCATCATAATGAGGCTGGAGGTGTTTCTCACAGTAAGAGATCAGACAAGTCAAACAGGACTTGAGGGCTTTCAGCTTCCTCCCAGTGCAGACATCACAGGCCACATCTTCAGGTCCAGCATAGCAGTGATCAGCAGGAGCAACTTGGAGTCCAGTCTTCTCCAGCTGATCCACTAAAGATGCTAACATGGTGTTTTTCACCAGGACAGGCCTCGGTGTGAAGGTCTGTCTGCACTGAGGGCAGCTGTAGATCTTCCTCTGATCCTCCCCATCCCAGAAGCCTTTAATACAGTTCATGCAGTAGCTGTGTCCACAGGGAATAGTCACCGGATCCTTCAGTAGATCCAGACAGATAGAACAAGAGAAGGTTCCTCTGTCCAGCTGATCTCCTTTCTGCTCCATTTCAGCTGTCAGTTGCAATGACCGTCTGAGTTTCACTTCCTTAGAAGTTAGACAAGTTTGAGCTCTGATCTGAACAACGTGTGTTTCTGCAGTGAATGGAGGCTGACAGCTCTTGCACCACCTTATGATGGGTTGGGTGGGTAAGGAAATATATGGACAGAGTGGAGCTCTGTGTTTGTGAGATTAGAAGAGGGAGCGGTTATTAGAGGTTGATTACTTTCAGGGAGAAGAGCGGTTTTAAAGATATAATGTTTGTTTAACTGTGAGCTTATTGATAAATATTTGAAAAATATTTTAAAAGATTTGATCAAATGAGTGAGAATATAATATCATTATATTCCATTAAATTACAGGAATATTTATTTATTCACAGCAGTGTTTATTTTCTCTGTTCATCTACTGTATTTGAATTAATAAAAACTTAAAGTTAACTGAATTACAGCAGAACTCAGGAATTCTTAAAAGAGTGAAGATCCCGAAGGATAATTTACCACCTAAAGCAGAGGTCATCATTGTTTCTAAATGTGAAATGAGCTCTATCATCAACAAGCTCACAGTTAAACAAAGATTATATCTTTAAAACTGCTCTTCTCCCTGAAAGTAATAAACCTCTAATAACCACTCCCTCTTCTAATCTCAAAAACACAGAGCTCCACTCTGTCCATATATTTCCCTTCCTACCCAATGCATCATAAGAACTGTCAGCCTCCATTCACTGCAGAAACAGAGATAAAACTTGTTTCACTTCCAAGGAAGTCAAACTCAGACTGTCATTGCCTTCCTCACCTCCCCCCAACCCCCCTCCCTCACACTTCCTCCCTCCCCCTCCTAAACTTCCCAATCCTCCCTCCCTATGAATTTTCCCTCCTTCCTTACCTCCCTTGCTCCTAACTTCTTCCCGCCTCCCATCCTCCCTTCTTCCTATCCACTTCCTAACTTCCCTGGCAACCTTTAGTAGCTAATTGTAGTAGTGATGTTTGCATTTTCTTTTTTCCAGTTTTGCCTTTTTCTCTAACTTAGAAGTGTCAAACCTCTGTTTTGTTAAGGATAGTTTGAGATCCACATTGAAAGTGAGAGGCTGAGATGACAAGCAAGGGAAGAACCAGGAAGTATAGGGAGAGGCTGAATGAAGATCCTCAGAGGAGAGAGAACATCCTGAGAGAGAGACACAGAATGTAAATTTGACAAGCACCAAAAGTTACTTTAGCCTAAGAATTGAAAGGTTTCATGACATGATGAATGTTTCACTGTATCACAATAGTCATGGTTGGTTTCATCATTTCCCCCAGTAGATATCTGTGGGCCAGTAGTAGGGCCAGGGCAAAAGCCACTCAAGCTGTGCTTGATCTTACACCAGATCAGGATCATGAGGAGATCAATGAGGTCCCAGTGGCAAGGCCAGCTCCAGTGGAAGGGCCGGTGTGACAGTAAGACATCAACGAAGCCCCAGTGGCAGGGTCAGTTTTATGTAGCACACCAACACAGTTACCCGAAGAGATGTCCACCTGAGACCAAAGTACACCCAAAAGAGTACGAAAAAGATATTCTGTGCACAAGTGACTAAGGAAGCTAAAAATGCAAAATGAAAAGTTAATGAAGCAACTTGAAGCTGAAAAAAGAAGAGTGGATAGGTTTAGACAAAGGAGTCAACCCCTAGACAGTGTCTATGCTACAAGCCGTTTTACATTACTGAAGCCAAGGCAAATGATGGCAATACATGAGCCTGCTACCAGCACGAAAACATGCGTCTTCTTATTGATGCCTTATTACAGCGTGGTATCCTTCTCTCAAAAAGCCTCTCCGATCTACTCTCTAGCATCACCTGTAATACCAACAACATGAAATGCGTGGAGCGCACATGCACTGACTGCTGCTTTGACGAGGTCCAGTTTGCCACACATAATCCAGATGATCGGGCCAGATGGGAACAATGGGGAAAGGAAGATGTGGTAGTAGGAGACAAAAACTACAAAAACTGGGTGAAGAAACAAGAAAATGATACAGTGGGAAAACTGAGCTCAACAAAGTGTTGGAGGGTATTGCCATTAGTCAATTCAACTGGATTCACCAGGCCTAGAAATTCAAGCATCTTAAAGAAAATGTTAAAGAAAACGAAATGGTTCTGCACATGGACTTCTTGGAAAATTATGCCTGCAAACTCCACACGGAAATTCAGACATTTCATTTTAGAGGAAACCGAAGGCAAGCAACCATCCATACAGCAGTGGCATACACATCCACAGGCTCACAATCCTATGCCACAATCTCCCACTCTCTCAGCCACAACGAATGAGCTGTGTGGGCCCACCTCAAACCAGTGGTACAGAATATTATGGAAAACTCTGGCCACAAGATTGACACGCTTCATGTGTTCAGTGATGGGCCAGTCACTCAATACAGGAACAAGGCTAACTGTTGCCTTTTAAGCAATGTACCCTACACATGGGGGGCTAAAGCAAATAATGTGGAACTATTCAGAGAGAGCTCATAGGAAAGGTGCTCCTGATGGAGTTGGGGGAGCAGTGAAACGAATGGCAGACAACCATATCCATGGGGGGCAAGACCTTAAAAGCCCAAAGGATGTCTATGAGTTCCTAGTTCAAAAAGAGGTCACAAACATAAGATTCAAGTGGATCAAAGAGGCATATATCCAGGTGTTCGACGAGATGTTGCCACCCTCTGTCCCAAAAGTACCCGGCATATTAAACACGCACCAAATACTTTCCTTCTCTGTCGGAGAGATCATGTGTCATACATTGTGGGTCAGGCGCCTGCCTGTATTCTGACATGTTAGATTTCTTTTCTTTTTGAAAAAAAATTGTTTATAGTGCGATACAAGTGAGCAACATGAAAACAAACAAACAAACAAACAAAAAAACACATGACACAGCACAAGACAAGAGAGAGAACATTAGCAGCAATAACAACAACAAAAAAGCAAAAAATCAAATAAGCAAAGAAACAAACAAAGAAAGGCATGATGTTTGGCTTAGATTTTCTTTTTTAAGAAAATCTGACATATTACGTTTCTGTCGTCTCCATGGAAACGCATTCAGCACGTCAACTTAATCATTTAGAGTTTTAAAGGAAGATTAGTCATAACACAGAGAGCAGTTATCAGCAGCCATGTTAAACTATTAATAACTAAAGTAACATTTAAAGCAAACTTGCAGAACATTTTCTGGTTCCAGCCTCTCAGATTTAAATATTTGCTGCTTTTCGGTGATCAGCCCTAAAGGTTTTAAATTTTGCACAGAATTAACTGTGAAAAAGTTTTCAAGTTTAAACAACACAAGCAGAAATACTGATTTGTGGAGAATTTAAGTTTTAAATGAAGATTCTCTGACATCAACAAGATGTTTCAGGTGATCTCTGGGATACATAGCTGGAAAGTCATTTACTGAAGTTTGGAGTAGAATTTAAATGATTCATTGATTGACAGAATATATTTACAACTTTTTTTTACTTGGTTCACTATTTAACTAATTGCCAAAAATGCCAAACTAGTCATTTGAAGACGTCAACTTGGAGTTTCTGAAACTGACATTTATCACTATTTTCTGATATTTTAAAGAAAAAAAAGAGTTAATTGACACAATAATCATGAGATTAATCAATAATGAAAATAATTACCATTCAAAAGATCTCATTTTGAGGTCTTTTGAATACTTCCCTTGATGTTATATTCCACTTGCATTATGACTGAAGTTTAGAGGGAAATAGACCCCGACTACACACTGCTTTTTGTAAAACTTCAAAAGCAAAAAAAGGTTGGAAACCACTGGTTTCATCTTTAACAATGTGTTGTATTTTAAAAGCTTACTGAGGATTTCACATCGAGCTGTCTACAATTTATTTTATTTTTAATGTATTTATTGTTTTTTTAATCATTTTGTTTGTTGATTCTGTTCTCTGCTGTTTGTCCTCATCAGCTGATCTGTGTTGTTTTTAACACAATGTGGTGAAGCCAAAGATGTTTCCACTAACTAACTAACTAACCAACCAATTTACAGCAGTTTGACACCATTTACCATGATGAATGACAGGATACATTCTTATTATCATGGTGTTTTTTAATCAGTCTAAAAACATATTCTACAGTAAAACTGCAGACAGACTGAGTGGAGGAGCTTTAACCTCCACTACATCCCTGGTTAGCAGGATGAAGGCGCCCTCTTGTGTCCTGCCTCAGTTTTCAGATTTCAGTTGTTGACCTGCTGTGATGTTCGCTGCAGGAAGACGTGTAAAAACTCCACTGAGCCTTTAACAGCTTCAGACAATATCAGTAAAGACAGATTTAAATATCTGTAATATCACACTGTGTCAGTTTGTTGACAGAAGTCACATCCTGTGACACTGATGCTGCATTCAGGTCACATGGGAAAGATGGGAGAGAAGAGTTTCCAGTCTACAAATATTATTCACATCAGCTTTCAGGTTGTAAACAGAACTTGTGAATGTGAGATTTGATGCTACAGGCTGTGATTTCTCTGACTTCTTGAAATCTGAGTGACTGGCAGAGAAATACATGAGACCAGATGTAAATAATTATATGTTCAGTTTATAAGTTAATTATTTTATGACTGGACTTGATAGAGCCTACATTTGTTTAATTTGTTGTTGTTGCTCAAATATGAGGTTTTTTTAGTATAAACTGTAACTTTCAGTGGTTGAGTGACAACTGAGAAAACTGAAAGAACATAAAACTTCATTCATGGTTTAAAACTTGAGTGAACATGTTGTTTATTACAATTAAACTGATTTCAGCGTCTCATATGTGCAGAGTTTCAGTAAAATGATTACTGAATGACTTCTGCAGTAGAAAAGGTGGAGTAACGTTACCTGTGATGGTTCAATAGATCAATCACAGCTGTCAGGAAACTGATCATGACTGTTTTAGATGCATTTCTTTGTTGCCAATTAATATAATTACAAAAACTCTTCAGCACAGCAGCAGTTTGTGGATTGAGAGATTACACCCAGAACAGAAGTTTGAATCAAGTCTAGATTTAAACTTTACAAATTTGTCTTCATCAAACTTCTCTGAACGACACTTAAGAAAACTCTTCAGTACAAACTTCAGAGTGAAAGAGTTTCTGGCTGAGTGTGAACAATAAGACACTTTTATCAAGTGATGTACTCCTACTCACAGCAACGTGTAAAAAATCACTTTTACTCAAGTGATCACATGACTGATCACATGAAGGATTAGCCAATCAGACATATGGATTGACCCGACAGCTGCTGCATTGTTCTTTTAAAAACATCCTTACGTTTAACTCAGTGCTGAGTTATTCTGCATTAACATATTTAATTATAAGTTTTATTTGTTTGTGAAATGGAAACTTATACCTTTATGTTATACTGCCTTTATAGCCAAAATCACATTGTAAGACTTTGCGCTCTCTGCTTCCCGTGTGAAAATGTTCCCAACAGGAACCATCAAAGGCGAGTTTTGGGACTCTTGTCACCATCACTTTTACTTCTCACTAAACAGAGGCAGAGAGTGAAAGTCCTTAAGGAGGAAAGGCACATTAGGATTCAGCTTTCAACTCTCAATTCTCAGAAGACCAGAAACTCCCTAGAGATATGGTGAATTCATTAAAACAAACCTATTAGGGTGATGAATATGGGACGATTGTGATGCATGCGGCTGTATGTACAACTACTGACACTGAACTTCCTACAGTACTGTACCTTTTTCAGCCCAGCAAACCTGGAGATCCACATTTGCAAATGTGAACTCTGTTTATTGTCTTTGAGTAAAACTCAAAGACAATTTGTTCTCTGTGAATTCATCTTTAAGTTTCCATGACAGTGTGAAATCATCAAATCTCTGGGAATAATGACCAACAATCTGATATATTTATTATGTATAAATATATAAATATGGATAAAATGAAAATAAATTGGTTGAATTGGAGACAAAATCCTCTCTGAGACGTTCTGCTGTTGGTAGATGAGGTGATCATGACCAACAATATTTCATCCAATCAGACAGAGAACAGAGTTTCTGTCCTGCAGTCATCGAGGATCTACTCTGAACCAACTGAACACACCTCTTTAACAGCATTTTAAAATCAAAACAAGTTTCACAAATAGTTTTATTCTTATGTTTGTGAGTAAAAGTGAAGGATTTTTACTTTTATCTTTCATTAAAGTCCGAACTGTTCCTGTTAGCAGTTTGATAAATTGGGGTCCAGGACCGTCTCTCTGTGAGGTGACAGAACTAAACACTGAACCAACATGACAGCCTCATTCTCAACTTTCATCTACATAAAAATAAATGAAGTGACCTCAAGTTCACAACGACACAATATCTGTTGTTTTATGTTTGTCAGGACGCAACAAATCTTCTTCCCACCCAAACTCGATCAAATGAATTCTTACTATTTTCCAGTTTTTTAGGCCTGTATAACAAAGACTTCATCAACTAAATGCACAAAGAAAATCTTGTTAAAAGCAACAAGTGATAGAAAACTCTGCTCTTTTCTCAGTGACAAAGCTGCTTTAGTGAAGAAAGCTGAAAGTTAGTTTATCCCAGAATGTCAGCTATGTACAAGAACATAATAAATGATTATTATCATGATAATTACAGTTTGATTGTACATTTCTTTATGAATTTACAAAGTGATGAGAACAAAATATCTATGATGAAGGAAGTTCTGCTGTTTTCAGTGTCAGTGAAGGTTAAAGACATCATCATGAGCAGCGATAGCCTCCATGGATAAAAACACACAGGAAGAAGTGAATTTTAAAGAAAGAAAAAAACAAAAAACAAAGAAAACCTCAATCCTAAAATGTTCCTGATATGTTGTTTAAGAAACAACAGCACACAAACACATCAATACAAACATGAAACTAACATTTAGAACAAAGAGAAGTTTATATTTTCATCTGAAGAAACGTCAGTGAAGGTAAAAGACGTCATCATGAGCAGCGATAGCCTCCATGGATAAAAACACACAGGAAAAAGTGAATTTTAAAGAAACTGAAAACAATACAATTAATGAAAAATAAAAAAGTGTTGATAATCCCAGTTTGATTGACAGCTGATCTCTGTGCAGTTCAGAAACACCACAGCAACGAGCTCTCAGAAACAATGGAGACAAAAACATGAAGAATTACAACAAAGAATCTGACACATGAAGTCTGAAATGACTTCTGTCTATTTGAGTTTACAGAACTCAGCTGTGTCTCCATAAGAATAAAGACCAAGTCCAGCATAGAGAGGCTGAGTGAATGTGGTCTGGACTCTGTGGAGGAGAGTCATGGTTTCAGAGACGCTGTAGAAGGACAGAATACCTGCTCTGTGATCCAGGTACACTCCTACTCTGGAGGAACGAGGACCTGAGACGGGAGCTCTGTTATTGTTGAACCTAAATGAATAACGTTTAGCCTCACAATATAATGCCCAAGATTTGTCATTGTTCCCAAATACATATTCATTCCAGTCTCCTGTTCTGCTGATATCCTTGTATGCGACTGCTACATCAACTCCTTCCCCTCTCCACTCCATCTCCCAGTAACAACGTCCAGTCAGACTCTCTCTACTCAGGACTTGACTCCATCCAGTGAATCTGTCTGGGTGACTAGAATAAGGCTGTTGTTGTCTCGTTAGTTCTGCTTTTCTGTTCCCCTCAGATAATAACAGCCATATGTGTGCTGTGTTTGGATCCAGAGTGATTTCACATGAATATTTTAAGAACTCAGCTCTGGTCTTGGGTTCTGGTTGTGGCAGTAAAACGTCCATTTCAGTCCCTGTCAGTGAGATGTTTGTCCATTTCTCCCTCAGGATGTCCTGTAGTTGATCTCTGAGCTGTGACACAGCTGCTGTCACATCCTCAAAGTATCTCAGAGGACGGATATTGATGCTGGATGAGTCTGTAGATGCACTGAGTTGTGACAGTGAGGGGTAGTTGTGTAGAAACTGGATGTGATCCTCTGTGTGTGAGAGCTGCTTCAGTTCAGCGTCTTTCCTCTTCAGCTCAGTGATCTCCTGCTCCAGCTTCTCCTGAAGCTCTTTGACTCGACTCACTTCAGTTTCCTGCTGGGATCTGATCTGCTGCTTCACATCAGAGCTTCTTTTCTGGATGAGATGGATCAGCTCAGTGAAGATCTTCTCACTGTCCTCCACTGCTTTATCAGCAGAGCGACTGACGGCCTCCACCTCCTGTTGAAGCAGCTTCACATCTTTCTCTCTGTCCTGGATTCTCTGCTGGATGTTTTGTCGACTCACCTCAAGCTCTCTCTGCCTCTCAGTCCTTTCTGCTGCAGCTGAGACTGTGTCGTGGCCTTTATGTTCATCCACAGAGCAGAGATAACAGATACTCTGCTGATCAGTACGGCAGAATATCTTCATCACCTCATCATGACGGGAGCAGATGTTCTCCTGGAGCTTCACTGAGGGGTTGACCAGCTTGTGCTTTTTAAATCTAGGTGATTCATAATGAAACTGGAGGTGTTTCTCACAGTAAGAGATCAGACAAGTCAAACAGGACTTGAGGGCTTTTAGCTTCCTCCCAGTGCAGACATCACAGGCCACATCTTCAGGTCCAGCATAGCAGTGATCAGCAGGAGCAGCTTGGAGTCCAGTCTTCTTCAGCTGCTCCACTAAAGCTGCAAACATGGTGTTTTTCACCAGGACAGGCCTCGGTGTGAAGGTCTGTCTGCACTGAGGGCAGCTGTAGATCTTCTTCTGATCTTCTTCATCCCAGAAGCCTTTAATACAGTTCATGCAGTAGCTGTGTCCACAGGGAATAGCCACCGGATCCTTCAGTAGATCCAGACAGATCGAACAAGAGAAGGTTTCTCTGTCCAGCTGAACTCCTTTTTGCGCCATTTCAGCTCTCAGTGGCAACGCCTGTCTGAGTTTCACTTCCTGGGAAGAGAAACAAGTTTGAGCTCTGATCTGAACAACATGTGTTTCTGCAAAAAATGCAGCCTGACAGCTCTTGTACTACATTACATGTTGGTTAAACCCATCGTCAAACTGTAGATCTGAAGGGGAGGGAACAAGGAAATATGAGCGCAGGGTGGAGCTTGTTGTGTTTGAGAGCAGGAAGAAGAGGGAGGAGTTATCAAGCACTGAACCATTCCAGGAAGAGGAGCAGTTGAAAAG
Source organism: Thunnus albacares (assembly GCF_914725855.1). Lineage (NCBI taxonomy): Eukaryota > Metazoa > Chordata > Actinopteri > Scombriformes > Scombridae > Thunnus > Thunnus albacares. Next base: position 31,728,992 of record NC_058117.1, on the reverse strand, counting down.
AGATACTGTGTGTTTCACCCTGTTTTTGTACAATGGAGCTCATTTCTCATTAAAACACACCACTCACCTCTGCTTTCTGGTGCTTCTTCAGATCCAACACGTTCTTTGGATCTGAAATGACTCACCGGCTCATAATATTATTGAGTTCTCCTGATATTCAGCTTAATTAAACTTTTTATTGATTACAATAATTCAAATACATTAGATAAAAAACAGAGAAATGACTCACTGTTGTAAAAATTATATTACTTGATAATGTTCTTTAAGTTTAGTAGCAAACAGGTTAAATTACAAATGTAAATTTGAGTAAAAGGTGTATTTTTAATGTTAGATGAATTTAAATGAATCAACAGTTATTTGTTGCAGCTCTGAATCAACCAGAACATGAATGCACCAGATTATTTCCTCTGTGGTTCGGTTGGTGACATGAATCTGGAATAAATCTGTTGTTTTAACGTTATAATTTTCTAACATTCGGCAACAACATGTGATTTTCTCCATATCTTGCTTCCTAAATGAAATTATATACTACATGTTGATTCCTGCAGCTCTGTCCTTTCACTGCTTTTGTCTTTGCAAATATCCACAATTTACTTTGTCCAGTGTGACGTTGTGGGAGTGATATGATCTCATACCTCGAAGCATTTGTATTCTTCAGTAAGTCTAGTGATACGCAGTTCCTGAGCCCTGTTCCCATACAAGCTGATATTGCTGAGGCGTCTCTTCATGTATGTACTGACTGTTCTCTCCAGCTCCTCGACTTTAGTGATGGGAACCTCATCAGACGGGGAAGCAATCCAAACCTCAGGCACCAACATTTTAAGTTACATGTAAGTAAGGTCTTGTCTATACTAACAAGGCCTTTGATGGTTTCCTCCTTCAGTTGCTTATTCTGGTCTGAGTCCTTAATGCTTACATTGTACCGCTGCCTCAAGCTCTTGACTGGCATCTCTGATACTGTTGGTATCAACGTGGAACTTCTGGTCTTTGATCATAAGATAGTTAAAACAAACAAACCAAAAAAAGTAGTTGAAACTAGCTAACTGTATATAAAGTAGTGTAAACTAGCTCCACCTCCAGCAGCTACAACAGTAACATGCTGCTCTAACACTGATGCTTCACTATTAATAATCTAATGATGTCATATATAATAATATATCAGTCAGAGGGACCAAACCACTACTTTTACTGCAATACTTTAACTACATCAAGCTCATAATACTTATGTACTTTTACTGCAATACTTGAACTACATCAAGCTCATAATACTTATGTACTTTTACTGCAATACTTTAACTACATCAAGCTCATAATACTTATGTACTTTTACTGCAATACTTTAACTACATCCAGCTCATAATACTTATGTACTTTTACTGCAATACTTTAACTACATCAAGCTCATAATACTTATGTACTTTTACTGCAATACTTTAACTACATCCAGCTCATAATACTTATGTACTTTTACTGCAATACTTTAACTACATCAAGCTCATAATACTTATGTACTTTTACTACAATACTTGAACTACATCAAGCTCATAATACTTATGTACTTTTACTGCAATACTTTAACTACATCAAGCTCATAATACTGATGTACTTTTACTGCAATACTTTAACTACATCCAGCTCATAATACTTATGTACTTTTACTGCAATACTTTAACTACATCAAGCTCATAATACTTATGTACTTTTACTACAATACTTGAACTACATCAAGCTCATAATACTTATGTACTTTTACTGCAATACTTTAACTACATCAAGCTCATAATACTTATGTACTTTTACTGCAATACTTTAACTACATCCAGCTCATAATACTTATGTACTTTTACTGCAATACTTTAACTACATCAAGCTCATAATACTTATGTACTTTTACTACAATACTTGAACTACATCAAGCTCATAATACTTATGTACTTTTACTGCAATACTTTAACTACATCAAGCTCATAATACTTATGTACTTTTACTGCAATACTTTAACTACATCCAGCTCATAATACTTATGTACTTTTACTGCAATACTTTAACTACATCAAGCTCATAATACTTATGTACTTTTACTGCAATACTTTAACTACATCACGCTCATAATACTTATGTACTTTTACTGCAATACTTTAACTACATCAAGCTCATAATACTTATGTACTTTTACTACAATACTTGAACTACATCAAGCTCATAATACTTATGTACTTTTACTGCAATACTTTAACTACATCAAGCTCATAATACTTATGTACTTTTACTGCAATACTTTAACTACATCCAGCTCATAATACTTATGTACTTTTACTGCAATACTTTAACTACATCGAGCTCATAATACTTATGTACTTTTACTGCAATACTTTAACTACATCGAGCTCATAATACTTATGTACTTTTACTGCAATACTTTAACTACATCCAGCTCATAATACTTATGTACTTTTACTGCAATACTTTAACTACATCCAGCTCATAATACTTATGTACTTTTACTGCAATACTTTAACTACATCAAGCTTATAATACTTATGTACTTTTACTGCAATACTTTAACTACATCAAGCTCATAATACTTATGTACTTTTACTGCAATACTTTAACTACATCCAGCTCATAATACTTATGTACTTTTACTGCAATACTTTAACTACATCAAGCTTATAATACTTATGTACTTTTACTGCAATACTTTAACTACATCAAGCTCATAATACTTATGTACTTTTACTGTAGTAGGATTTTTCATGCAGGACTTTTACTTGTAATGGAGTATTTTTACATTGATGTATCAGTACTTTTACTGCAGTAATGGATCTGAATACTTCTTCCGCTGCTGCTCAACTTAAGGATGTTGAAGGAGTTTTTACATTAAAATCATTTTACAGATGCTAAAGCAATTTACACTTTTGTCTCTCACGTGCCTTCTGCTGTTCACACAGCGACCATCAGCCGATCACAACTATCAAAATACACACACAGTTGTTTTATTTTCATATTCCAAACATATTATAATCTGTATATTTATACATGAAGATAAATGTTCACAGTTCAGCCCAGGAGAGATATCGTGAGGTAAAACTGTTTTAATGATGAAAGATAACTTGTACACTGACTATCATGGTGTGACTTGATTGTTTTCATAAACAGGCTCCAGCATACAGGATATTTTAGTATTTTCACTTTTTTTTAATGAGTTACAGCTTTCATTTAGCTGGTATGACAGCAGGGGCAGATTTAGAGATTTTTGGGCCGCAGACAAACGCCGCCTTTTCACCCTCTCTCTAACTGGGAATGTTGGTATTTGTGAGTAAAAATCTGAATCTGAAAAGCAACCAGTAACATTTATCTGTCAGGTAAATATTTTAGTACAATGTTTTCCTCTGAAGTAGAAGTATACAGTTACATACTTTTTTAAGTGCTTTGGGGGCCTTTTGTAAGTTATTTTGGGGGTAAAATGAGTTAAAATAGTAACATAATTCAATATTTTTCATATCTAAACATCATAATAAATCTATAGCTGTTTGAAGCCTTTTATGGGAACCTTGCCTAATGGTGAGTGAGTCTGACCCTGCAGTTAAAACCGCATCACATCACTAAAAGACCATTTTTCAAAATTAATCATTATGTTTATTCTTAACTCCAGGTGCATGTTCTGCAACTTTACCTCAAAATTTCGCCCAAGCAAACAGTTTACATTCGATTTTTGTGTTCAAACAACCAGCAGACTGAGATTCAGACTTTCTGCAGCTTCAGCCACGGTTTTGTAGTCAAATTTAGTGCTTTTTAAAACCTTTTAAAGATCTTGACAGAGAAAATTTAATATCCTTTTCACAGCAAAATGAATCCACATTAGGCCAGAACCTTGTTTGAAATCAGTTTGACAATATTAATAGGGGATATTTTTGTATATCCATGTAACAATCATATGTAAAATCACGTCGAATGAACTTCGTCCTGCTGTTAGTTAATCCTAAGGCTGGGTATCGTTTTAATAATTACGATACCAGTATCAATACCAGTACCCTTACAGCGATACTTATAGTAATGGAGTACTTCATTCGATACCCATCATGTGAATGGAAGCATTCAGTTGTGTAAAATGCCACAACTCCTTCCCATCCAAGTTATTTTAACACAAATACATTTTGCAAGTGTTCAAATTATTATAATAATTATTAATTAACTGTATAATGAAGTATTATCAACACAGCCAATCACATGTCGCATTAAATCAAAGAAACCTTGCAGTGATTGGCTGCCAGCAAAAACATCAAATAGTCTTTTTTTTCTAGATCTGGGTACAAAAAGGATCGAATGCAGGTATCGTAACTTAGTACTGGGTTATTTCTGTTGATACCTTGAAGGTATCGAGTACTGATACTCAGCCCGAGTTACTCTGTTACCTTTGTTAGAGCAGGTGGCGGCTGGTGGAGATCCAACTGAAAAATTATCACACAGGCATCACCTTGAAATTTAAGACCCACCATAATTAAAATAAGAGACTTTTTAAGACATTTTAAATTCTGAAAGTCTAAATTAAGACTTTTAAAAGGATCTGAGGGAACTCAGCTTCAACACCTGAAGGATCCAACGTCTGCAAACATCACCAGAAGAAGAAGAAGAAGAAGGAGAGTGCCGCACCACTTCCTGTTTTCTTGTTAAGTTTTTATTATGCTTAAAAAAGAAAATTAAAAGACAGAGGAGGTGGTGATCAAAGAAAAAGAAAAAATATATATTCATATTCAAATATCTTTATACTTTTCTATTCATATATGATTAACAATGCAAAGAAAATAATTCCCGTAGTAGTAGTGCTTAAGTAAAGTTCAATATAGACTTTTATTATAACAAAATAGGCAGTTTACCGAGGGTTAAATATCTGTCAAAATCTCATTGTACAATAATCGTCTGCGTGTTTGCATCAGACACACCTGCAGACTCCTGGAGGTGGCAGCTCCTCTCCAGGTTCAACAAACACAAATCAAAATGATCAGACATCGTTTTCATGGTAAGACACTGAAGACGCTGACGGACGTCGTGCGGCCGTCCGACGGGGGTTCAAACCCGCGTCACAGAGGGCGCGCCGCTCCGCACGACAACCGCCCGGAAAAAAAAAAAAAAACACTGATCAAAATCATTTTTAGTGAAGTCGGGGGTGAAATGTTTCGACCTGAACAAAAGTTGATTCAAAGTTTTACGCTGTAAAAGAATCTTCTCATCACGTCTGTCTGTAATTTTCAACCTTTAAAAATCTCATTTTCTTGAAATAAAGTGAGAAAATCTCACAGTGCAGCAAGAAAACCTCAGACGGGTTCCAGTGATATGGAAGCACACTGCATTCAGCCAAGGAAAACATCAGAATTATGATTCAATATCTCAAAATTTCAAGATAAAAATTTCTTATTTTTCTCGCATCTCACAATTATAAGAAAATTTATGCAGGTTTTCTCATAATTACAAGATCATTTTATTGTAGTTATGAGATAATGTTCTATATTTTTTCTTGTAACGGTGAGAGTTTTATCGTAATTATGAGAATTTTATTGCAATGTCGAGATTGTTTCCTTGTAATTATGAGCGTATATTTAAGTTTACTTCTGAAATACTTCTGGTAATTACAAGATCATTTTATTGTGATGATGACAATTTTCTCAGAATTGTAAGAATTTTATTGTAATTAAATAGTTTTCTCTTAATGTTCAGATTGTTTCCTTGTAATTATGAGTGTATACAATATTTAACAGTTTTTCGTTACAAATGAGAAAAAAATTGAGATAATTGTCTCCCAACTATGAGAGTTTTAGAAAATTTTCTCAGAATTGTAAGAATTTTATTGTAATATTGAAATAATTTTCTCTTAATGTTGGTAAAGATGGTTTTCTTGTAACTGAGTTTTATTGTAGTTAATAATTGTGACAGTTTTCTTGTAATTGTGCAAAACTGTCTTGTACTTTTTTGTAATTGTGAGAATTTTCGCGGTACTACGAGATGTGGATTCTGTTAATTATGAACATTCGCTTGTAATTCAGAGTTTTCTCAGAATCATGAGATAGATTTCTGGTGCTTATGAGATATTTCTAGAAATGTTGAGAGTTTTATTAGCGTGAGCGAGTTTAATCGTTACGATGTAACGTCTAGTTTCTTCTCTTTTCTGTAGGAAGCGATTCAACTTGTTTGAAGTGTTTTCCGAGCGCAGCGTCCCGACTCACTTTCTTCTTGTGTCAATAAAGAGTCGCGTTACTAGAAAAGTCTTGAAACAAGTTGCTTTTGAGTGGAAACAGGCTGAAATATTCTCACTCTACTGGCAGATTTTTTTTATTCTTTGAGAAAAGTTTTTAAGGATCCATTAAAGACAGAAACAACGTGAGAAATCGGCAATTATTTTGCAGCGCAAGTTGAAGAATGAATGCAGTGACCTTTGACCTCATTAAAGGGCATCAAGCTTAATGTCTAAAATGTTAAATGTCTTTCACTAAAAATCATGATTCATTACTGGAAAACAGATAATTATTAAGCTGATCTTGTTGCATCAGATTTAAAATTTAAAAACATTTCCTTTAAAAAACAGACAAGATTTCAGTATTTAGCTCCACAGCGCCCTCTAGCAGCAGAGCGGGAACCCTGCAGAGCGTCCTGACAAACATCCTGCAGCGGTGAGGAGCAAAAAAAACCCAAAAACAAAACAAAAAAAAACTTGAATCGACTCAAGTGTTTAAAAAAAAAAAAAAGGAAAAATGATGAAGCGCAGAACAGAAGAGAAAAGCTGTGACATCAGACGTTGAGGTGAAGGGGCTGATGGGAAATAAACAGGGATTAACTGACATGCTGTTAAAGCTCGAACGTGCAAAGTTTTGCTTTTTTGTGTCTCCTTCCTCCGGACCGACAGACGCTGCCTGAGACTGAAACTGTCCGTCCGTCATCACTTAACCTTACAAGACAAACAAAGGGGGAAAAAAAACCCACAAACAAAAAAAAAAAAACATAAGAATAATTCTGCTTCGTACTTTTCTTCTCGTCGCCTTCATGGACACGTCCTCTTCTTCTTCTTCTTCTTCTTCCTCTCTAAGTTCTCCTCCCTTAAACATTAAGGAGCTGTACCGTGTTGAGTGATCTCCGCTCGCGTCTCGTGTGCTTTACTCTGCTGGTCTCAACGTCAGGAAACCCAACAATGGAGTCTTATTTAGGCAAACAAAAAAACAAAAAAAAGAAAAGAAAACAACACTCTGGTCAGCCGGTGTGTCGTGTCGTTGATCGGGTGGTGGGTGGGTGGGGGGGGGGGGTCGGGTGAGGGTCGGGTGAGGAGGGTGAGGCTGCCTGTCTGCAGGTCGACTTTTCTTTTTAAAATAAAACAAACCGACTCTAAAGAGAGAGGAGGACAGGAGCGATGGAGCGCTCTGATCTTCATAACTTCTCCTTGGACTGGACCCAGATGAACGGACCCGACTGCTCCTCGATGATCTGCTTCACCTGATCGTAGATCTCCTCCAGCGTGTCGCCCTGCACGATGGCTGAAAACACAACAAGTTCATCAACAAACGGAAGTCCAAGTGTTTGAGAAACAAACAACCAAATGTTAAAAAAAAAAACAAAAAAAAAAACAGTCCTGGAGACACAACAAGCTCTTTATTTGTTTATCTGGATTTTTCTTATAGCCAACAAATCTCATGTGACTGAACATAAAGACGGACGTAGCGAGGTGTGACATCACGTTAAGGTCCAGTTTACAGCTGGTGATCTGATCACTAGTGGACAGCAGCTCTAAATACAGGTGTAAACGCACCCAAGACACATTGAGGACGGATTGAGATCCGATCAGAGAGATCTGAGCTCTCTGTTTGTTTGTTAATGAGATATTATCTTTGACTATGGGAAGTGGTAACGCTAATGCTAATGCTAATGCTAGCTAACAGCTGATGTGTTGTCAACACAAACAGTGCAGATAAATTAATGAGAAGACTTCCAGTTTCTGCAGAAGCAGCAGGTACTGACAGTCTGACATTTATTTTTGAAATATGTATGATGATAAAGCTCTTGCTAGCGATGTGTAATGTTTTAGTCTTTTTTGCATCTGTGTGTTTGTTTGTGTGTGTTTTTGTGCGTCTCACCTGTGAAATGCTCGGTGAACTCCTGCTCCAGCTTGGTAGCTCTGTCGAAGGTTTTCCTGCCCTGCTCCTCCGTCAGACGCTTGTTCATCTCCCTGCAGGAGGAAAACACAACCATCAAAACCAGTAGAGAGAGAGAGAAATAAACCACCTCCGTTCATGGTTTCAGCAGCAGGTCGTCTTCCTGAAGTTGCAGCTTTGTGTTTGTGTTTGTGGAGGTGAGACAGAGTTTGACTCACATGATGTTCTCCACTGATTTGGGTTTGATGAAGATGGCGATGGGATGAAGCTGAGCCAGCTGGAGTCTCTTGATGGCGTTCCCCGACACGTCCAGGATACAGTGTTTCCCCTGAAGAAGAAGAAGAAGAAAACATGTCAACAAGTTAAACTGAAATGAATTTAAACACGTTTGGGGTCATTTTAGGTCGTTATTAGATAGAAATTGTAAAGAGATGACAGGAAATGAAAACGATGCAACAAAGGTGTTGCAAACATGTGTCATAAACCAACAGTCAGGAGTCCAAATCAACATTAAAGCTGTTTTTCTTGCTGTAATCATTCCTCCTGTTCATACTGACCATTAGAAGATCCCTTC